>NC_053026.1:582429791-582639633 GCF_003073215.2 Triticum urartu
AATTTTTTATTGTTCCATGCAGTTATATTATCTGTTTTGGATGTTTATGGGCTTTATTGTACACTTTTATATTATTTTTGGGACTAACCTATTAACCGGAGGCCCAGCCCAAATTGTTGTTTTCTTGCCTATTTCAGTGTTTCGAAGAAAAGGAATATCAAACGGAGTCCAAACGGATGAAACCTTCGGGAGAGTTATTTTTGGAACGGAAGCAATCCAGGAGACTTGGAGTAGACGTCGGGGAAGCTTCGAGGAAGCCATGAGGCAGGGAGGCGTGCCCTACCCCCTGGGCGCGCCCCCCACCCTCGTGGGCCCCTCGTGGCTCCCCTGACCGACTTCTTTCACCTATATATATCAATATACCCTAAAAACATCAGGGAGTAGAATAGATCGGGAGAACCTCCGCCAGAAGCCTCCGTAGCCACCAAAAACCAATCTAGACCCGTTCTGGCACCCTGCCGGAGGGGGATCCCTCTTCGGTGGCCATCTTCATCATCCCGGCGCTCTCCATGATGAGGAAGGAGTAGTTCACCCTCGGGGCTGAGGGTATGTACCAGTAGCTATGTGTTTGATCTCTCTCTCTCTCTCGTGTTCTTGAGTCGACACGATCTTGATGTATCGTGAGCTTTGCTATTATATTTGCATCTTATGATGTTTCTCCCCCTCTACTCTCTTATGATGAATTGAGTTTTCCCTTTGAAGTTATCTTATCAAATTGAGTCTTTAAGGATTTGAGAACACTTGATGTATGTCTTGCATGTGCTTATCTGTGGTGACAATGGGATATCACGTGATCCACTTGATGTATGTTTTGGTGATCAACTTGCGAGTTCCGTGACCTCGTGAATATATGCATAGGGGTTGGCACACGTTTTCATCTTGACTCTTCGGTAGAAACTTTGGGGCACTCTTTGAAGTTCTTTGTGTTGGTTGAATAGATGAATCTGAGATTGTGTGATGCATATCGTATAATCATACCCACGGATACTTGAGGTGAGATTGGAGTATCTAGGTGACATTAGGGTTTTGGTTGATTTGTGTCTTAAGATGTTATTCTAGTACGAACTCTATGATAGATTGAACGGAAAGAATAGCTTCGTATTATTTTACTACGGACTCTTGAATAGATCGACCAGAAAGGATAACTTTGAGGTGGTTTTGTACGCTACAATAATCTCTTCATTTGTTCTCCGCTAATAGTGACTTTGGAGTGACTATTTGTTGCATGTTGAGGGATAGTTATATGATCCAATTATGTTATTATTGTTGAGAGAACTTGCACTAGTGAAAGTATGAACCCTAGGCCTTGTTTCAACGCATTGCAATACCGTTTGTGCTCACTTTTATCATCAGTTACCTTGCTGTTTTTATATTTTCAGATTACAAAAACCATTATCTACTATCCATATTGCACTTGTATCACCATCTCTTCGCCGAACTAGTGCACCTATACAATTTACCATTGTATTGGGTGTGTTGTGGACACAAGAGACTCTTTGTTATTTGGTTGCAGGGTTGCTCGAGAGAGACCATCTTCATCCTACGCCTCCCACGCATTGATAAACCTTAGGTCATCCACTTGAGGGAAATTTGCTACTGTCCTACAAACCTCTGCACTTGGAGGCCCAACAACATCTAAAAGGAGAAGGTTGTGTAGTAGATATCAGGGAACTTTGGACATATCCCGTCTTAACTATGGGATTATCTCCTTGATTCCCAAGGTACCGGGTGCGGCGGATATTAGAAAATTCCGCCCTATCACAGCCTCAACGTGATATTTAGAATCCTGGCCAAAGGGTACGCTACTAGGGCGGCCCTTATTGCGCCCCGGATCCATCACCCAAACCAATCGGCCTTCACGAAAGGCCGATTTTGTGGCACCCCAGCTCAGAGCGACCGGTTTACCCTGCATTACCAGCCCAGAGACCATGTCTTCTGGCAACACACAACATATTGGTATAGAAAACAACCGCTTTATTGATGTTAGCGGAACAGAGTTCATATTACAACAGCTGTCGAGGCCAAGCGGAACACTCAGTGCGGCTGAACAATATGTACATTATTTAGAGAACATAAAGGGGCCTCGATCCGAACAACTACTTGGTAGTGGAATAACGTCGTAGCGAAAGCTCCATTTCACAGGGACACCGATGTGGACATGATCTAGACTCGAACAGCGCTCCTTCCCAACGAGACTTTCCTGAAATCTGGCATGACACGCCAGGTCAGTATATTGAATGTACTTGCAAGCTCACAACAAGCATAATCATAATGACAAACAATATCATGATATTTAACCAATTATTAATAATGCAACACTATATGCCAACATGTTGTGATCATACATCGAACGTCCCTCAGGACAACTTACCAACCGTGATCATTCTCAGATCACAAACACACCACCAACGTTGTAAAACACACCACCATCGTGGTCTTTTACAAAATGACTCGTGATCCTTACAGCGATCACCACCATGACTAATATCTGATCCCAATTTCCTCGATGGCCTTTCTGCCATCATCAACAATGCAAAGTTTATAGCTTAGTGTGCAATTTTTATTAATCGTTGACTCATGGTGGGACCTACTACAAGGTGTCCGTAACCGTGGACACGGCTATCGATAGATTATACACTCTGCAGAGGTAGCACACTGCACCCACACCACGGAACCCATGGCCTCGCACTCCCATTCGGGTGGACCAATGGCATTCCGACAAAACCCCTCCATTGCCACATCACTCTCCCGGCCACTCCGACCCAAATCCCCAACGGGCTAGTCCTGGGTGGCCCCGTGTCTATCAAAGACACCCCGACCACCGTCGTGGCCAACTCCCACTTGGGGATACTCCCACTTGGGGACTCGGTACCATAATCTCATCAACAAGCACACAAGGTTATGCCTGCCTGCCGGGCCAGGGCTAACACGACATAACCTTCCCTAGATGGAGGCACCGACCAGAGGCCATGTCAATGGACCGAATCAAGGCCTTCCCATAAAGGCAAATGTGGTTGCACTAGAAAGAAACTCGATTCAGTGGCACCGTGACCCAGTCAACGGTTGATTCTAGTTGAGTTATATTCAGGTTCAATTGTTAACAATGACCAGTGTCATAGCATGCCATGAAATGGAAAACAACACATGCATCATATACTGATCAACATGACAGATGTCATCCACATTCACACCAAGCATAAACGTCAACAACTCAGATTACTTTACTTGCTCAAACTGACTCTTACTAGTCAAAAATATTTTTGTCACAAGTTTTCATAAATTTTCTTACGCAAGAAAGTAACTCCGATAAATTTCTTATATGTTTGACAAAAGACTTTACTATCAATAACTCTTAATTTATTTATCACTAAGTTGGGTTCAATCATTCTGTAAAACAAGTAATATGCTTTAACAAGTATTTAACAGAACATTTTCTCACAAATTTTTACCAATTTAGGAAGGCAAAAACATAGCTAAATAATTACTAACATGCATAACAAAATTATTTCTAACATCACCTCAAATAAATTTTAACTTGCCTTACCCACTTCAACTATTATGTAAATCAAGCATAATAACTAACCAACATTTAACAGAATACAAATAACTCAATAATTATTTAAATGCATGGATTAATCAATTCATTCAAGTAAGAAAATCACAAATATTGCAATGGCATCATGAAAATGTTGCTTTGGCTTGCCTTAGTGCAGATGAGGTTCACAAGCCTCCTGGTGATCCTCAAGACAAGCCTCACCTTCTGAAAATAATTTGAAACACAAAAAGAAAATATCAAGGACACTTCTGAAATTCACCAAAAATTCTAAACAGCTCAGAAAAATCTCATCTTTGGTGAGCTGTTAGATTTTCTTTCGAAGAACACAATGCAAAAAGAATCAATTCATTTGGACTTATGGTTAAAAATTTATAACTCTTTGAAGTGTTCTGTAAATTCAAATGAATTTGAATAAAAAGAAAAAGACTGGGAGGGTGACGTCGAAGGCGTAAAGCCCAGGGGCGCCACCACTCGTACCGCTTCACACGCATACTGAGTGGCTGACTAGTGGGCCCCGCTAGTCAGGTGGAGGAAGAGGGGGAGAGAAACAGAGACGGCCGCGGCTTCGCTGGAGCTCTCGCCGGCGACGAGGGCTCTTTGGACAAAACGAGAGGGAGGGATGGCAAGAGGAGGTCGAGGCGCACCTGCCCATACCCGTAGCGTGGCTAGGGGTGGTCGGACGGCGTCAGAATCTAGCTCGCGAGTGGAGGCAGAACGAGGAGGTCGTCGGAGTTGAGGAAGACGGCGAGCAGAGGCCGCTACAGGGGATCCAAGCGGGCGAGACGGCCTCACCGGAGAGAGGCGGAGGTCCTGGAGAGGTCACCCAGGCCTAGGAGGGGCTGGAGCTCGGGGTCGGGGGCCCGAGGCCTGCCCGGCCGGGCTACAGCTTCCTACTCGATCGTGGAGTGTGTGTGTGAGTGCTGGAGGATGCTCAAGGAGGTTGGGGAGGGGCTCTATATATAGGCGAGCGGCGAGGGTGCTTTGGGCTCCGACGGTGGACACCTGTCCACGGCGCCCGGCGACGAGCGTAGTCAATGAGAGGGGGAGAAGGTGACGGAGGACACGCGGCCGCTGTGGGCGAACCGAGACGAGCACAGGATCAAGGGGGTGACGATGAGCACAATGCACTCCCCACTGTTGGGCTGGTCGGACCTTGCCCGTGCTCGCTGCGGCGAGCTCCGGCATCGGCGAGTGCCAGGGCAGAGTTAAGGGTGTCGAGACGATGATTGTGGAGAGTTTTGGCAAGGTTGGGCAGGCGGGGAAGCGAGCACGTGAGCAACAGAGGCTCGGGCGCGTCGCAGAGCGCGTCGGCTGCATGCCAGCACGCCTGGACGAACGCGGTCACCGCGTGAACTATGACATCAGGTCGATCGAAGCGTAAACTCAGTGTCTGGCATGTTGTTCGTGGTAGTTTAGAGTGTTACCACGATTTGGTTTGGCTCCAGATGCAGTAGAGAAGATTTTACAAGTCTGGTAAGTTTCTGGACAGTTACTTTGTGATGTTACTATGGTCAAATAGCTGGGAGTTTGGAGCTGTGCTTTGGAGGCTAGCTTAGAGTTACTAAGGTAACTATGCACAAGAAAGATCAGGTCAAAAGGAGCAAGTAAAATGGTAGTTGTTGTAGAAACCACCATTTCTATCCAGAACAGAAAAGATTTTCTGTAGCAAAAATAATCCAAAAGTGATGAATTTTTTTTCTCAGGGAGGTGCCCTAGGGTCCCTAGAATATTTGTGAATTATCTTAGAATTTCCTGAGCCATAAAAATTAGGGTTGCTTTGGAGCAAACAGATTTGCCTAAGGGTTTTTGAGAGGAAATGTTCATTTATGAAAAATATTCCAAAGATTATTTTGAGGTGGATCCGAAGTGAAATGAGGGTCTGGGAGAGAAATGAAGCACTTGGGTGAAAGCCAAGGATGCCCAAGTGTTTAAGTCCAAATGAAAAGACTCAAGAACTCCAAGTTTCAAAAAAAATTCAAATGAAAACTCAGACAAATAAGAGAGGGCAAAAACCAGGCTGTCACAAACCTCCCCCACTTAGAATGAATCTCGTCCTCGAGATTCGGTTGCTTGGGAAAACCACTCTGGATACTGACCCGTAAAGAATTCTTCCTGCTCCCAAGTTGCTTCGGACTCTGTGTGATGCTCGCACTGAACTTTGTAAAATTTTCTGACTTTGCTGCGAGTGACCCTTTCCACTTGATCCAAAATTCTGAATGATCTTTCTTCATAAGTTAAATCTTTTTCCAATTCTATCTCAGCCATTGCAGTCCTTTTCTCAGGCGGGGATATGCATCGTCTCAATTGTGAAACATGGAATACTTTGTGTATGTCTACCAATTCCGGGGGTAGTTCCAGTTGATATGCAACCGTACCCACTCGAGACATAATCGGGAATGGACCAATGAATCTGGGTGCCAGCTTTCCACGAGTCTGAAATCACTTAACTCCTTTCATAGGAGTGACTCGGAGGTACATGTGTTCCCCGGGTTCAAAACTGACCTGCCGATGCTTTGCATCATAATAACTCTTCTGACGGGATTTGGCCAATTGCATTCGGTCTCTAATTTCCCTAACTTCTCTCTCAGCTTCCATCATGAGATCTGTTCCGAAGATACGGCTATCTCTAGCTTGAGACCAATTTAGAGGAGTGCGGCACTTACGACCATATAGAGCTTTATATGGCAACATCTTGAGACTGGTCTGAAAACTGTTGTTATACGAGAACTCGGCGTATGGCAAGCAATCTTCCCATTTAGCTCCATTCGCTAGCGCACAGGCTCGCAACATATCTTCGAGTATTTGATTTACTCGCTCTGTCTGACCATCCGTCTGAGGGTGATAAGCAGTACTATATTTCAGTGTTGTCCCCAAGGCTTGATGGAGACGGGACCAGAAAGCGGAGGTAAACAAAGAACCTCTGTCGGAAGTGATAGTCCGGGGTACTCCATGCAGACTGACGATTCTGGATACATACAGTTGTGCAAGTTCATCTGCTCTGTATCTGGTGCTGATCGGGATGAAGTGAGCAACCTTGGTGAGAGTGTCCACTATAACCCAGATTGCGTCTTTGCCTCGCTGAGTCCTAGGCAATCCGGTGATGAAATCCATGCAAACATCATCCCATTTCCATTGTGAAACTGGCAGTGGTTGGAGAAGTCCGGCTGGCTTCTGATGATTTGCTTTCACCTTGTTGCATATGTCGCAACAGGCTACAAAATAGGCAATGTCTTTCTTCATCCCATCCCACCAGAATATTTTTTTAAGGTCTTCATACATTTTTGTACCTCCCAAGTGAATGGAATACGAGGACTCGTGTGCTTCTGACAAGATTTTCTTCTTCAAGTCCGGTTGATTTGGTACACAAATTCGTCCACGAAATCGGAGGGTACCGAATTTGTCCTTGAAGAAATCTGGGGGCTGCCTTGCTATCTGGCCCTTGGCATGTTTTTGTAGCTCGGCGTCACCTGGCTGGGCCTTGCGGATTTCCATTTCAAGTGTGGGGGTAACTTCTAAAATATTAGCGAGGCCAGCATCCAGGATGACCAAGTTGAGCTGAGCAATCTCTTCTTGAAGTTTGGTAGGCAATGATGTTAACATGACATTTAAGCTGACGGGCTTTCGACTGATCGCATCGGCAACGACGTTGGCCTTGCCGAGATGGTAATTTATTCCAAGGTCATAATCCTTGACCAACTCTAACCATCTTCGCTGACTGAGATTTAAGTCTGGCTGAGTGAAGATGTACTTGAGGCTTTTGTGGTCAGTAAAAATTTGGCACCTTTTTCCAATGAGATAGTGTCTCCAAATTTTTAATGCATGAAGCACTGAAGCTAATTCCAAATCATGTGTAGGATAATTTCCCTCATGTGGTTGTAACTGTCGGGAGGCATATGCTACTACCTTGACGTCTTGCATTAGCACGCAACGAATACCTTGTCTGGAGGCATCACAGTACACATCAAAGCTGTGGTAAATTTCTGGAAGAGTTAATACAGGTGCGGTTGTCAGACGTGTCTTTAGCTCATTAAAACTCTTCCCACAGTCCTCGGTCCACTTAAACTTTGTATCCTTTTTGAGCGGCTCCGTCATGGGTTTAGCAATCTTGGAAAACCCTTCAATAAAGCGGCGATAGTACCCAGCTAATCCGAGGAAACTCCGGATCTGTGTTACAGTCGTGGGTGGTACCCAATCGAGCACATCCTTTACTTTGCTTGGGTCCATGGCTATACCTTCGGCGGATAATATATGTCCGCGAAACCCAACTTGCTTGAGCCAAAATTTGCACTTACTAAATTTGGCGTATAACTGATGGTCGCGGAGTCGTTGTAGAACTGCTCGAAGGTGACCCTTATGCTCTTCTTCACCCTTGGAGTAAATGAGGATGTCGTCGTTGAAGACTACCACAAATTTGTCTAGGAAGTCCATGAACACTTTGTTCATCATATGCATGAAGAAGGTAGGGGCATTGGTGAGACCAAAGGACATCACGGTATATTCGTAAAGACTGTATCGTGTAGTGAATGCGGTCTTAGGAATATCTTCCTTTTTTAGTCTTGAGCTGATGATATCCGGTCCGTAAATTGAGTTTTGAGAATAATTTAGCTCCACTGAGCTGATCAAAGAGATCATCAATCCTTGGCAGTGGGTATTTATTTTTGATGGTGACCTCATTCAGCTGGCGGTAATCTATGCACATACGGAGACTGCCATCCTTTTTTCCCACGAAAATTGCAGGTGACCCCATGGTGAAGAGCTGGGACGAATATAACCCTATTGGAGTAATTCGTCAAGCTGTTTCTTTAGCTCCACTAATTCTGATGAGGGCATCTGTTAATACTTCTTGTATAATGGTACGGTTCCAGGCACAAGGTCTATGGCAAACTCCAGTTCCCGATCTGGTGGCATGCCTGACAGTTCTTCTGGAAACACATCAAGGTACTCACTGACCACAGGAATAAATTCCAATTCAACCATCGTGGTGCAAACTAGTTCTGGCTTGGGTACATGCTTGCGAGCATAGAATTTGGTGAGCTGCCCATTCAGACTGGTCAAATTGACTTCTCGGGTTGCGCAGTTTATACAAACTTGATATTTGGTCAGCCAATTCATACCCAATATAATATCCAACTGCTCAGACTCAATGATTATCAAGGATGTTGGAAAGTAGACCCCGTTGATATTGATCTCCAGATCACGGCAGACTAGATTGCTCTTCACTATAGATCCTGGGGTTTGTACCAGCATATTTTTGGCCAAAATTGTGCAATGAAAATTGTTTTGGGTGGCAAAACTCCGAGAAATAAAAGAATGGGAAGCCCCAGAGTCAAATAAAATTACTGCAGGTATGTCATTAACAGAAAACATACCAATGACGACTTCTGGCTTCCCTTGGGCTTCATCGGCAGAGATATGATTCACATGCCCAGTGAAGTTTTGCTGGGTTGGCTCTGACTCCATAAAGTTGACTTGTGGCCTGCTTAGGGCATTCACCTTGTGGTTCTTGGGGCATTGTTTGGCATAATGTCCGTGCTGCCCGCAAATGAAACAAGTATTATTCCGCTGGCGCTCCTCATGTGTTGGACTGGTTACAATATTCTTGACTTGAGTGGTGGTCCTGTTAGCATTCTACTGCCAATTTGGCCGGTATTCCACCTTAGTCTATTGCCAGGTACGAGCCTTTTGCACAGGTTGTCCATCCTTCTTTGGCTCAAACTTGCGCTTGTTGTCGTTGTTAACAGGCCTATTATCTGATATAAGCTTGTGTTCCCGTTCAGCAATGAACGCCTTGTCTACCAAGGTTTGGAAATCCGTGAAATCGAACATACTAAGAACACACCGGAGTTGCGGATTTAGACCTCCAAGAAATCTGTCAATCTTCCTTTCTTCAGTGGCCACGCCACATAGAGAGTAACGGGATAAATGATTGAATTTTTGCAAGTACTCAGCCACAGACTGATTTCCTTGGACGAGCGCGAGAAATTCACGCTGCTTGGCCTTCATAACTCCAGTAGGGATGTGATACTTGCGGAACTTATCCTTAAATTTTTCCCAAGTGACTTCCTCATCAATTGGCCACATGGCTTTTGTATTTTCCCACCATATGGCAGCTGCGCCTTCAAGGTAATGGGTTGCAAATGGGACTTTATCATTTCCTTCAGCACGTGCGATCTCAAGCTTTTTCTCCATGGTGCCAACCAATCGTCTGCGTCCAATGGGTCAACAACCTGACTGAAAGTTGGTGGATTAGTCCTTTGAAAATCTGACAGCTTTGAGTGATGACCATTCTGATTTCCATTCTGTCCAACCATAGCTTGCACACTTCTCAATATTTCAATCAGATCATTGTTCCTTTTCTCTTCAAACATACGCAGTACTTGCTCGGTGGAGGGAGGATCAGGTGGTGGAGGTGGTGGCTGAACGTACGGCTCGGGAGAATATCCTGCCTATCAGGCGGAACGACGAACAGGAGTTCCCTCACGAACGTTACTACTGCTGCCTCCCCACGTCATCCTATTGTGAATTTTTCTGAAGACAACACAATCGAGATGAGAAACACCCAAAATAAGTTGGGGAAAAGCCAGCGACAGAACTCGAAAAAGATGAACGAGCGAAAAAAAATACGGCAATTAAAGTCCCAACATAATTATACATAGACTCATGCATGAAAATTAAACAACATGACTGGTTCCACTACTCTCATACATGAAGCATCATGACTCGTACAACTACATCCGTACACCATCTAGACGACTGTGAATACTCAAAGACACTACTGCTCTGCTGGTGCTGCGGTGTCCTCCCCTGAAGCGGTCTCGGATCCCGAACTGACGTGGTTGATGGGAACCTCTGGGTTAAAGGTAACACGACGACGCTGCCTCGAGGGCTCTCCCTCAGGGGCAGGGGTAGGATGAAGCATCGGGGCTGCAGGAGTAGCAAGAAGTGAGACCCACTCGGCAGGAGCACTGAGAGGGTTCACAGCCGAGACGCCTGTGCTACTCGAGGGAGTAACCGGCGAAATAGGGGAGCTAGAGCTAACTGGGACATAAGGGGTAAATCCCAGTGAGGATGGAGTAGTGGTGGATCTAGTAGTGACCAAGGTAGCAGCTAAAGCAGTACGGGCACGAGTCAACTCTCGAGCCAACTCGTGGATCATCAGATAGCTAGTAGTGATATAGCGAGCAAGATGGCTAGCAACACTATCAGACTCCGGGTCAACGAGAGGAAAACGGACACGACCATTGTCGTGCAGAGATGGGTAGTAATACAAACCTGGGTGGTGCTGCATTTGAACCTCGGTATAACGAAGCTCGACAAGGACCTCAAATGCGGTAAACTGGACAGCCTGAGAAGTGGTGGAGGCATAACCGCTCCGATAAGTGCGAGTGTAAGAGCCGGAATAGGAACTGGTGCGCAGAGTAACCACTGCGTGATACTCATACACTGAGTCTGCTAGATGCTCCCGGTACACACGGTAGACTGGTTCGTCTCCGTGAGGGTATAGCCGACTCCACACGTTGCGGACAAGGTACGGTGACGTGTACGGCATCAGCTGCAACTGGCACAGATACGGCACCGGAGCCATCTACACTAACAACCATTAACAGGTTAGTATAACAATAATAATCAAATGACTAGAATGCAACAACCAGCTATAACTGCTACCGGCACTCAAATTTACTCGCGCCTAGCATCCAGTTAACACGTCGTAGTCTAGCGTGGCCTACAGTCAGCGCGGCCCTGATACCAATCGTTGTGGCACCCCGGCTCAGAGCGACCGGTTTACCCTGCATTGCCAACCCAGAGACCACGTCTTTTGGCAACACACAACATATTGGTACAGAAAACAACCGCTTTATTGATTCTAGCGGAACAGAGTTCATATTACAACAGCGGTCGAGGCCAAGCGGCACACTCGGTGCAGCTGAACAATATGTACATTATTTAGTGAACATAAAGGGGCCTCGATCCGAACAACTACGTGGTAGCGGAATAACGTCGTAGCGGAAAGCTCCATATCACAGGGACACCGATGTGGACATGATCTAGACTCGAACAGTGCTCCTTTCCAACGAGGCTTTCCTGAAATCTGGCATGACACGCCAGGTCAGTACATTGAATGTACTTGCAAGCTCACAACAAGCATAATCATAATGACAAACAAAATCATGATATTTAACCAATTATTAATAATGCAACACTATATGCCAACATGCTGTGATCATACATCGAACGTCCCCCAGGACAACTTACCAACCGTGATCATTCTCAGATCACAAGCACACCACCAACGTGGTAAAACACACCACCAACATGGTAAAACACACCACCATCATGGTAAAACACACCACCAACGTGGTAAAACACACCACCATCATGGTCTTTTACAAAATGACTCGTGATCCTTACGGCGATCACCACCACGACCAATATCTGATCCCAATTTCCTCAATGGCCTTTCTGCCATCGTCAACAATGTAAAGTTTATGGCCTAGTGTGCAATTTTTATTAATCGTTGACTCATGGTGGGACCTACTACGAGGTGTCGTGACCGTGGACACGGCTATCGATAGATTATACACTCTGCAGAGGTAGCACACTGTACCCACACCATGGAACCCATGGCCTCGCACTCCCATTCGGGTGGACCAACGGCATTTCGACAAAACCCCTCCATTGCCACAGCACTCTCCCGGCCACTCTGACCCAAATCCCCAACGGGCTGGTCCTGGGTGGCCCCATGTCTACCAAAGACACCCCGACCACCATCGTGGCCAACTCCCACTCGGGGACACTCCCACTTGGGGACTCGGTACCATAATCTCATCAACGAGCACACAAGGTTATGCCTGCCTGCCGGGCCAGGGCAAACACGACATAACCTTCCCTAGATGGAGGCACCGACCAGAGGCCGTGTCAATGGACCGAATCAAGGCCTTCCCATAAAGTAAAATGTGGTTGCACTAGAAAGAAACTCGATTCAGCGGCGCCATGACCCAATCAATGGTGTATTCTAGTTGAGTCATATTCAGGTTCAATTGTTAACAATGACCGGTGTCATAGCATGCCATGAAGTGCAAAACAACACATGCATCATATACTGATCAACATGACAGATGTCATCCACATTCACACCAAGCATAAACGTCAACAACTCAGATTACTTTACTTGCTCAAGCTAACTCTTACTAGTCAAAAATATTTTTGTCACAAGTTTTCATAAATTTTCTTACGCAAGAAAGTAACTCCGATAAATTTCTTATATGTTTGACAAAAGACTTTACTATCAATAACTCTTAATTTCTTTATCACTAAGTTGGGTTCAATCATTCTGTAAAACAAGTAATATGCTTTAACAAGTATTTAATAGAACATTTTCTCACAATTTTTTACCAATTTAGGAAGGCAAAAACATAGCTAATTAATTACTAACATGCATAACAAAATTATTTCTAACATCACCTCAAATAAATCTTAACTTGCCTTACCCACTTCAACTATTCTGTAAATCAAGCATAATAACTAACCAACATTTAACAGAATACAAATAACTCAATAATTATTTAAATGCATGGATTAATCAATTCATTCAAGTAAGAAAATCACAAATATTGCAATGGCATCATGAAAATGTTGTTGTGGCTTGCCCTAGTGCAGATGAGGTTCACAAGCCTCCTGGTGATCCTCAAGACAAGCCTCACCTTCTGAAAATAATTTTAAACACAAAAAGAAAATATCAAGGACACTTCTGAAATTCACCAGAAATTCTAAACAACTCAGAAAAATCTCATCTTTGGTGAGCTGTTATATTTTCTTTCAAAGAACACAATGCAAAAAGAATCAATTCATTTGGACTTGTGGTTAAAAAGTTATAATTGTTTGAAGTGTTCTGTAAATTCAAATAATTTGAATAAAAAGAAAAAGACTGGTGGGTGACGTCGAAGGCGTAAAGACCAAGGGGCGCCACCACTCGTACCGCTTCGCGCGCGTACTGAGTGGCTGACTAGCGGGCCCCGCTAGTCAAGTGGGGGAAGAGGGGGAGAGAAACAGAGACGAACGCGGCTTCGCTAGAGCTCTCGCCTGCGAAGAGGGCTCTTTGGCCAAAACGAGAGGGAGGGGTAGCAAGAGGAGGTCGAGGCGCACCTGCCCGTACCCGTAGCGTGGCTAGGGGTGGTCGGACGGCATCGGAATCTAGCTCGCGAGCGGAGGCAGAACGAGGAGGTCGTCGGAGTTGAGGAAGAAGGCGAGCAGAGGCCGCTCCAGGGGCTCCAAGCGAGCGAGACGGCCTCACCGGAGAGAGGCGGAGGTCCTGGAGAGGCCGCCCATGTTGGGTTTCGTAGTAATTTCAAAAAAATTCTACGCACACGCAAGATCATGTGATGCATAGCAACGAGATGGGAGAGTGTTGTCTACGTACCCAACGCAGACCGACTGCGGAAGCGATGACACAACGTAGAGGAAGTAGTCGTACGTCTTCACGATCCAACCGATCAAGTACCGAAACTACGGCACCTCCGAGTTCGAGCACACGTTCAGCTCGATGACGATCCCCGGACTCCGATCCAGCAAAGTGTCGGGGAAGAGTTCCGTCAGCACGACGGCGTGGTGACGATCTTGATGAACTACAGCCGCAGGGCTTCGCCTAAACTCCGCTACAGTATTATCGAGGAATATGGTGGCAGGGGGCACCGCACACGGCTAAGGAACAGATCACGTGGATCAACTTGTGTGTCTAGAGGTGCCCCCTGCCTCCGTATATAAAGGAGTAGAGGGGGGAGGCTGGCCGGCCAAGCTTGGTGCGCCAGGAGAGTCCTACTCCCTCTGGGAGTAGGATTCCCCCCCAATCCTAGTTGGAATAGGATTCGCGGAGGGGGAAAAGAGGAGGAGGGGGCCGGCCACCTCTCCAAGTCCTAATAGGACTAGGGGAAGGGGGGAGGCGCGCAGCCCATCTAGGGCAGCCCCTTCTCTTTTCCACTAAGGCCCACTATGGCCCATATAGCTCCCGGGGGGTTCCGGTAACCCTCCCGGTACTCCGGTAAAATCCCGATTTCACCCGGAACACTTCCGATATCCAAATATAGGCTTCCAATATATCAATCTTTACGTTTCGACCATTTCGAGACTCCTCGTCATGTCCGTGATCACATCCGGGACTCCGAACAACCTTCGGTACATCAAAATGCATATAATATAACTGTCATCGTAACCTTAAGCGTGCGGACCCTACGGGTTCGAGAACAATGTAGACATGACCGAGACACGTCTCCGGTCAATAACCAATAGCGTGACCTAGATGCCCATATTGGCTCCTACATATTCTATGAAGATCTTTATCGGTCAGACTGCATAACAACATACGTTGTTCCCTTTGTCATCGGTATGTTACTTGCCCGAGATTCGATCGTCGGTATCCAATACCTAGTTCAATCTCGTTACCGGCAAGTCTCTTTACTCGTTCCGTAATACATCATCTCGCAACTAACATATTAGTTGTAATGCTTGCAAGGCTTATGTGATGTGTATTACCGAGAGGGCCCAGAGATACCTCTCCGACAATCGGAGTGACAAATCCTATTCTCGAAATACGCCAACCCAACATCTACCTTTGGAGACACCTGTAATGCTCCTTTATAATCACGCAGTTACGTTGTGACGTTTGGTAGCACCCAAAGTGTTCCTCCGGCAAACGGGAGTTGCATAATCTCATAGTCATAGGAACATGTATAAGTCATGAAGAAAAGCAATAGCATCATACTAAACGATCGGGTGCTAAGCTAATGGAATGGGTCATGTCAATCAGATCATTCAACTAATGATGTGACCTCGTTAATCAAATAACAACTCATTGTTCATGGTCAGGAAACATAACCATCTTTGATTAACGAGCTAGTCAAGTAGTGGCATACTAGTGACACTTCGTTTGTCTATGTATTCACACATGCATTATGTTTCCGGTTAATACAATTCTAGCATGAATAATAAACATTTATCATGATTATAAGGAAATAAATAATAACTTTATTATTGCCTCTAGGGCATATTTCCTTCAGCCCAGGCCTGGGAGGGGCTGGAGCTGTTGCGGCGACCAGAGGGGATCGCCGGCGAGCTCGAGCTCGGGGTCGGCGGCCCGAGGCCTGCCCGGCCGGGCTACGGCTTCCTACTCGATCGTGGAGTGTGTGTGAGTGCTGGAGGATGCTCAAGGAGGTTGGGGAGGGGCTCTAAATATAGGCGAGCGGCGAGGGTGCTTCGGGCTCCGCCGGTGGACACCTGTCCACGGCGCCCGGCGACGAGCGGCGTCAGTGAGAGGGGGAGAAGGCGATGGAGGTCACGCAGCACTATGGGCGAGCGGAGACGAGCACAGGATCAAGGGGGTGACGATGAGCACAGTGCGCTCCGCACTGTTGGGCTGGCCGGACCTTTCCCGTGCTCGCTGTGGCGAGCTCCGGCGTCGGCGAGTGCCAGGGCAGAGTTAAGGGTGTCGAGACGATGATTGTGGCGAGCTTTGGCAAGGTTGGGCAGGCGGGGAAGCGAGCACGCGAGCAACAGAGGCTCGGGCACGTCGCAGAGCGCGTCGGCTGCATGCCAGCACGCCTGGATGAACGCGGTCACCGCGTGAACTATGACATCAGGTCGATCTAAGCATAAACTCGGTGTCTGGCATGTTGTTCATGGTAGTTTAGAGTGTTACCACAATTTGGTTTGGCTCTAGATGCAGTAGAGAAGATTTTACAAGTCTGGTAAGTTTCTGGATAGTAACTTTGTGATGTTACTATGGTCAAATGGCTGGGAGTTTGGAGCTGTGCTTTGTAGGCTAGCTTAGAGTTACTAAGGTAACTATGCACAAGAAAGATCAGGTCAAAAGGAGCAAGTAAAATGGTAGTTGCTGTAGAAACCACCATTTCTGTCCAGAACAGAAAAGGTTTTCTGTAGCAAAAATAATCCAAAAGTTATGAAATATTTTTTCTCAAGGAGGTGCCCTAGGGTCCCTAGAATATTTGTGAATTATCTTAGAATTTTCTTAGCCATAAAAATTAGGGTTGCTTTGGAGCAAACAGATTTGCCTTGGGGTTTTTGAGAGGAAATGAATATTTTTCATTTATGAAAAATATTCCAGAGATTATTTTGAGGTGGATCAGAAGTGAAATGGGGGTTTGGGAGAGAAATGAAGCACTTGGGTGAAAGCCAAGGATGCCCAAGTGTTTAAGTCCAAATGAAAAGACTCAAGAACTCCAAGTTTCCAAAAAATTCAAATGAAAACTCAAACAAATAAGAGGGGGCAAAAACCAGGCTGTCACAGATTTATTCTCGACGGGGTCCTCGTCCTCCATGAGGTGATCCATGAGGTCAAGATGAAACACCTCTGTTCGGTGTTCTTCAAAATTGGCTTCCATAAGGCTTATGACACAGTTCACTGGTCCTTCCTTCGGGAAGTGTTGCTCAAACGTGGGTTTGATCACCACTGGGTCGCGCGCGTTATGCAGTTGGTCATGAGTGGTCGGACTGCGGTTAACGTAAATGGGGAGGTTGGGCCATACTTCTTGACGGGCCAAGGGGTCCGTCAGGGGGGGGCCCGATATCCCCCTTTCTATTCAATCTTGTGGTTGATGCACTTGCCTCAATCCTTGATTTAGCCAAGCGCGCCGGTCACATTAGGGGAATCTGCCTGTTGGGGAACGCAGTAATTTCAAAAAAAATCCTACGCACACACAAGATCATGGTGATGCATAGCAACGAGAGGGAAGAGTATCGTCCACGTACCCTCGTAGACCGTAAGCGAAAGTGTTATGAGAACGTGGTTGATGTAGTCGAACGTATTCATGATTCGACCGATCCAAGTACCGAACGCACGGCACCTCCAAGTTCAGCACACGTTCAGCTCGATGACGTCCCACGAACTCCGAGCCAGCAGAGCTTCATGGGAGAGTTCTGTCAGCACGATGACGTGATGACGGTGATGATGTTGCTACCGACGCAGGGCTTCGCCTAACCACCGCTATGATATGATCGACGTGGATTATGGTGGAGGGGGCACCGCACACGGCTAAGGGATCAATGATCAACTTATATGTTCTAGGGTGCCCCCTGTCGGAGTAAATAGCCATGGGTAGCCTAGCCAGCTCCCCCTGGCGCTTCTGCAAGAACTACGAGCCAGCCCGGCTCTCAAGAATTCAAGACATAGGGCCACCTTCCCCTAGCCGGCTGCGATCCAGGCCGGCTTTGGAAAGGCGGTCCGACTTTAACCTTCATAAGAGGGCTGACTCCAAGAAGCCGGCCGCGAGAAGGCCGACTCCTTCGAGCCGGCTCCCTATAAAGCGGTCAAGACCGTACCCACAAAGTTTGCACCCACCTAACGGTGGTGCGACGGGGCGTGCCTACAGAAGAGCCTGCCACCCCCGAATCCCGGGGCACGCCCGGCACAGTGCGCCGTACGAGGTGGGCATGACCCGTCCGGCGCAGCACTGTTGCCATGTTGACCCTGGCGTCACCCGCGACGGGCCACCAGCGTGGCCCACAGGCGGTGGGCCCCTTAGAGCAGAGAGACGGCCGAAGGCGGCCACGCTTCCAACCAGCCGGCCCAGGACGGAGCCGGCTCCCCGCAGCCGGCCCGCCGCTTCCCTCGAAGAGGACGCCCCATTAAGGAGACAAGACGCGGTAAGGCTACAGCGATCGTCCGACAGGCGGCGGTACTGTAGCCACGCTTACCCCGACGAAGCTCACGTCAACAAGATGAAGCCACAGTGACCCAGGAGTTGGCAGCCGGCGGGACCCACCAGTCGGCGGGCCCCAGCAGCCGGCGCAGAAGCCGGCGAGCACAGTCACAGACGGCTGGGCCCCGCGCCCAGCCGGATTACCATTGTACCCCCGGGGGGTAGGCCTATATAAACCCCCCGGAGCACCCATGCAAAGGGTTGGACCCCCCGTTAGTTCTAGACACCGCACAAGGAGAAGAAGCAGGCTAGCCGTGCCCTTTCTTCCTCCTCCCCCCCCCCAAAAACAGCTCAAGGAGCGTTGTGTAGCTACTTGATTCATCTAGTGAACATGCGGAGACCCCGCAGAGCAGCAGTAGGGGTGTTATCTCCTCGGAGAGCCCGGAAGCTGGGTAAGATCCGCCGGCGTGCGCTTCTTCGCCTCATCCCGCTTCCAGGCACCGGCGACGTCTTATTGGTTCCCACAAAGATAAGCCACCCGTTGGCATATGTCGCACCTACCACCCGACATTTGGCGCCCACCGTGGGGCCAGGCGCACCGTCGTCCGGAGACCTGTTCTGGACGGGAACCCTCTTCCTCCCCAGCGAGCGTAGCCAGCCCGGCACGCCCGATGGCGCTTGCCACGACGCGCTGCAAGGCGTCACCAGCATTTGCGCGGCAAGCGGTCTCGCCGATCTCCCCGACGAGCTTGCCTCCGATGCGGGCACTGACTGCCTCGCCAACCTTCTCGGCCAGCTCCACGTCTCCAGCGAGCCCGCTGCGGACTTGGAGTCGGTTGGTTCCACTGACCCGATGCCTATCGACTCCGACATGGCCTCCTACGACGCCTTCCCCACCAACATCGCGATCTACAACGACCTGCTTCCTCGAGCCGACGGCCATGATGCTGTCGCCACCGAAGTGATGCTTGTCGGCCACGGCGGCCCGGTCGACGAGAGCGCCCGCGACGCCTCGCGCGCGGCGGCCCACGACTTGTCCGCTCCTCTCCCGGCCGACGCCGACGACGAAGCCCTGGAAGCACGCCGCCTTGCCCTCCTCGCAGAGGGCCGGAGGCTGGCCTCCGTAAGGCGCCTCACTGAGGCCTACCGGCGCGAGGCTGACCGCGCCGCCTTCGGCACGCCGGCCCCGGGCGGGCCAAGCCGGGCCGGCCTTGTCAAGCAACGCGGCGCCGCCATCGCCGGCACGCTGGGAGTCGACCGCCCGGTCTATGCCACTCCGCTCGAGAACTTGCGTGCCGCCCAGGCAGTCGTAGACGAGCTGGACGGCCTGGAGGCCGAAGACCTTCCCCACATGACCCGGCGCATCCAGCAGTTGATTGACGCCGCCACGCAGCAGCACGAAGCCGACGCTCGCACCGAAAGCCTTCCCCCGCGCCGAGAGCACGGCACGACGTCCCGGACGCCGACTACGAGCGATACCCGTGCGCGACGCGAGAAGGAGCCGGCTACCAGCTGCAGCCGGACCCGGATCTCCATCGAGCGGGACGCGGACGGTCATCCCCGAGCCATGGAGTGGCGGGGCGACCCGCCTCCGCCTCCGCCCCGTGGAGAGAGATATCCCGCCTCACCGCCGATGGCGCACCCGACTCTCAGCGGCCGGCTGGGCCGCCGCGAAGGAATCGGCGAGAACGACGCCCGTCATCGGCTCGACCGCCTGGCGCGATCCCTGGCATTGGAAGAAGAAGACGATGTCGGCCCGCCTTGCTTCGGCCCCCGCATCCGCGACGAGCCCTTTCCCAAAGGGTTCTCGCTCCCAAGAGACACGCCCAAGTACAACGGCTCCGTGAAACCGGAAGATTGGTTGATCGACTACTCCACCGCAGTCAGCATCGCCAATGGCAATCGGCACGTCGCTGTGAAGTACGTGCCCCTCATGCTGCAGGGCACGGTGTGGACCTAGCTCAACAGCCTCAAGCCGCGTAGCATCAACAGCTGGCTGGACTTCACAGAAGCCTTCATCCGCAACTTCACCAGCACCTACAAGCGGGCTCCCAAGCCCAGACAGCTTTCCTTGTGCGTGCAAGGCCCCGCCGAGTCCACTCGCGACTACCTCACGCGTTGGGCCGAGCTCCGCAACTCCTGTGAAGGGGTGCACGAGGTACAAGCCATAGAGTACTTCACAGCCGGATGCCGAGAAGGCACCCTCCTCAAGCACAAGCTCCTCTGCGACGAGCCGGCTACTCTCGACGAGCTTCTGGACATAGCGGACAAGTACGCTACCGCCGACTCCTCGATGAAGACCGAGCTTCGGGTAGACGCGTCCGGAAAGGTGCTCAACCCGGCGCCCAAGACGCCGGTTGGAGAACCCGGCCGACACCCCCACTCGAACGACAACAAGCGCAAGGGCCCCGCGCCGCCCCTCGCTAGCCGGCAGGTGGCCACGGTCGAAGATGCGCCGCCTGAAGAACGATCGGCGCCCAAGAAGCCCAAGGGCGGCAGGCTGGCTTGGCAGCCCGCCTTCTCCTACGAGCAAACCCTCGACGCCCCTTGCAAGTTCCACAGCGGCGTGAAGCCGTCCAACCACACGACCCGGAAATGCAACTGGCTCACCCGAATCTCTAAAGGCGAGGGGCTATTGCCACCTCCGCCTGCCAGCCCGCCGCCTCCGCCTCCGCCGTCTCCGGCCGCTCGGCCCGCAGTCGGAGCCGTGCATGACGAGTTTCCTGATGAGCAAGCGACCTACGTCATCTTCACCAGCCAGCCCGAAGACCGGCGCAGCAGACGCCGAGAACACCAGGAAGTCAGCGTGGTCGCCGCCAACCCCGCTGGACACATGCATTGGTCAGAAAAGCCCATCAGCTGGAGCCGGGCCGACCACCCGGAGGTGATGCCGTCTCCCAGCTCTTATGCTTTGGTCCTAGAAGCCACCCTTGCAACGGACAGACGCGCCGCCCGCTTGTCTCGTGTGTTGATAGACGGCGGGAGCAGCATCAACATCTTGTATCGTGACACCCTGGAGAAGTTGACCGTCAAGACAAAACAGCTCACGCCCACTCGGACAGTGTTCCACGGCATCGTACCCGGCCTGTCCTGCGCTCCCATTGGCAAAATCAAGATCGATGTACTTTTTGGGGACAAGGAGCATTTCCGCCGGGAAGCGATCTGGTTTGAAGTGGTGGACCTGGAGAGCCCTTACCATGCATTGCTGGGCCGACCTGCCTTGGCCAAATTCATGGCGGTTCCCCACTATGCATACCTCAAGATGAAGATACCAAGCACCAAAGGCGTCATCACCATAGCCGGCGACTACAAGAAGTCCTCCGAGTGCGCCGCGGCCAGCAGCCGGCTGGCCGAGTCCCTTGTGATCGCCGAAGAGAAGAAGATGCTGGACCGAGTCGTGGCCATGGCCGGCAAGCAGACGGCCGTGTCCCCCGACACCAAGGAGCATGATACTCAAGGGTCTTTTCAGCCGGCCAAGGAGACGAAGAAGATACCACTTGACCCCGAGCGTCCGAAGAGGTTTGCCGTCATCGGGGCAAACCTGAACAGCAAATAGGAAGGCGAGCTCGCCGATTTCCTCTGTGAGAATCGGGACATCTTTGCGTGGTCCCCCAAGGACATGCCGGGTGTTCCGAGGAAATTCGCTGAGCACAAATTACATGTTCGAGAAGACGCAAAGCCGGTCAGACAACCCCTTCGCCGGCTGTCGGAGGAGAAACGCAGGATTGTAGGGGAGGAGATAGCCCGGCTCTTGGCGGCCGGCTTTATCATGGAAGTTTTCTTTCCAGAGTGGCTCGCCAACCTGGTCCTTGTGCTGAAGAAGAATAACAAGTGGCGCATGTGTATAGACTACACAAGTCTCAACAAGGCCTGCCCCAAGGATCCTTTTGCCCTGCCAAGGATAGACCAAGTGATAGACTCCACAGCCGGATGCGAGCTGTTGAGTTTTTTGGATGCTTACTCCGGATATCACCAGATAAAGCTAGACCCGGATGACCGCCTGAAGACCGCCTTCATCACGCCGTTCGGAGCCTTCTGCTACCTGACTATGACATTCGTCTTGAGGAATGCCGGTGCCACCTTTCAGCGTTGCATGCAGAAGTGCCTCCTCAAGCAACTCGGCAGAAACGCTCACGTGTACGTGGACGACATCGTGGTGAAGACGGAGAAGCGTGTCACCTTGCTGGAAGACCTCAAGGAAACATTTGAGAACCTGCGCCGGTTCCAAATCAAGCTCAACCCTGAGAAGTGCGTGTTCGGGGTGCCAGCCGGCCAGCTCCTAGGCTTCCTGGTCTCCAAACGCGGCATCGAATGCAACCCGGCAAAGATCAAGGCCATCGAGGGAATGGCGATCCCTACCAAGCTTCGAGACATCCAGAAATTCACCGGGTGCTTGGCTTCCTTGAGCCGCTTCATGAGCCGGCTCGGAGAGAAAGCTCTCCCCCTCTACCGCCTAATGAAGAAGAGCGCTCACTTCCAGTGGAACGACCAGGCCGACCAAGCTTTCCACGAGCTAAAGAAGATGCTGGCCACGCCGCCTGTCCTCGCGGCGCCGACCGAGAAAGAGCCCATGCTCCTTTACATCGCTGCAACCAGCCGGGTGGTCAGCACCGTCATCGTAGTCCAGCGCCCGGAAGAAGGCCGAGCCCAGCCGGTCCAGAGGCCGGTGTATTATTTGAGCGAGGTACTGTCCGCCTCAAAGCAGAACTACCCGCGCTACCAAAAGATGTGTTACGGCGTGTACTTCACCGCCAAGAAGCTGAAGCCCTACTTTCAAGAGCATCCCGTCACGGTCGTATGCACTGCCCCGCTAGCCGAGATCATAGGCAGCCAGGATGCATCCGGCCGGGTGGCGAAATGGGCCATCGAGCTGGCCCCATACACGATCTTCTACCAGCCCCGCACTGCCATCAAGTCCCAAGCACTGGCCGACTTCCTCGTCGACTGGGCCGAGACCCAGTACCTGCCGCCGGCTCCCGACTCCACCCATTGGCGCATGCACTTCGACGGGTCCAAGATGCGCACCGGCTTGGGAGCCGGCATCGTCCTTACCTCTCCCAAAGGCGTCAAGCTCAGATACACGCTACAAATCCACTTTGCCGCCTCCAACAATGTGGCCGAGTACGAGGCGCTCATACACGGGCTCCGGCTTGCCAAAGAGCTTGGCATTTGCCGGATCCTATGTTATGGCGACTCGGACCTGGTAGTCCAGCAGTCATCCGGTGACTGGGACGCCAAGGACGCGAACATGGCGAGCTACCGTTTCCTGGTCCAACAACTCAGCGGATACTTTGAAGGATGTGAGTTCCTCCACGTACCTCGAGCCGACAACGAGCCAGCCGATGCCCTGGCTCGAATAGGCTCCCCCCGGCAAACAATTCCAACCGGCGTCGCTCTACAACGCCTCCTCAAGCCGTCCATCAAGCCGTCTCCGGAATCCGACTCCATCTTCGTGCCGCCTGCCCCCGATGCGGCCAGGTCCGGCTCGAAGAATCAAGTAGCCGACCCCAAGACCCCCGTAGCCGGCCCGGCGACTGCGGTAGCCGGCTCGGGGACTGCGGTAGCTGGCTCGGGGACTGCGATAGCCGGCCCGGGGACTGCACCAGCACTGCAGCCGGTGGCCGACTCCATCACCTCACCGCCCAGCCCGCCCGCCCTGGTGGCAGTAGCCACTTTGGCAGTAGAAGAAGTCGCGGCCCCGTCATGGGCTCATTCCATCCTCAACTTCCTAGTAAACCAAGACCTGCCGGCTGACGAAACAGAAGCAAGACAAGTCCAGCGCCGAGCCGGAGCATACACAATCGTCAACAGAGAACTACTCAAGCGCAGCATCATCGGAGTCCTCCAGCGATGCGTCGAGCAAGAGAAGGGCATTGCAATCCTCGCAGACATTCACCAAGGAGAGAGCGGCCACCATGCGGCCTCAAAATCACTTGTCGCCAAAGCCTTCCGCCATGGTTTCTTCTGGCCGACTGCTTTGGACGACGCCAAAGAATTAGTCAAGCATTGCAAGGGATGCCAGCTCTTCAGCTCCAAGCAATACATGCCGGCTTCGGCACTCAAGACCATTCCCCTCACTTGGCCCTTTGCCGTTTGGGGACTGGACATGGTGGGCCCATTCAAGACGGCGCGCGGCGGCATGACGCATTTGCTCGTCGCCATAGACAAATTTGCCAAGTGGGTTGAGGCGAAGCCGATCAAGAAGCTGAATGGGCCGACTGCCGTGACGTTCATCGCGGACATAACAACTCGCTACGGCGTGCCGCACAGCATCATCACCGACAATGGCACGAATTTTGCCAAAGGAGCCTTGGCACGTTTCTGCGCAGCCCAAAGTATCCGGCTAGACTTAGCATCCGTCGCCCACCCGCATTCAAACGGCCAGGTCGAGCGAGCCAACGGCCTCATCCTCTCCGGCATCAAGCCCCGACTGGTTGTACCTCTGGAGCGCTCAGCCGGCTGTTGGCTCGATGAGCTGCCGGCTGTCCTCTGGAGTCTGCGCACTACACCAAGCAAGTCAACCGGCTTCACCCCTTTCTTCCTTGTGTATGGTGCCGAGGCGGTCATCCCAACTGACATCGAGTTCGACTCGCCTTGAGTAACCATGTACATGGAAGCAGAGGCCAAGGAAGCACAAGAAGATGGCGTCGACCTGCTGGAAGAAAGCCGGCTGTTAGCTCTCAGCCGGTCTGCGATTTACCAGCAGGGCTTGCGCCGCTACCACAGCCGGAAGGTCAGGCCAAGATCTTTCCAAGAAGGCGACCTTGTGCTCCGGCTGATTCAGCGAACAGCCGGCCAGCACAAGCTCTCAGCCCCTTGGGAAGGCCCTTTCATCATCACCAGAGCTCTAGGCAACGACTCCTACTACCTGATCGATGCACAGAAGCCGAAGGCACGCAAGAGAGACGACTCCGGAAAGGAGTCAGAACGGCCATGGAACGCCAACCTCCTTCGAAGATTTTACAGTTGAAAGGCAGTATGTATCACGCTAACTTTTGTATTAAGTACGAGACAATAGGCTCCCCGAGGAGAGCTCGGGGACTGCCATCCCTTATTTATGAATGAAAAATATCATGCTTGTCGTATCATTTACTTATCCCGTCCGGCACCGAGTCCGAGTAGTCGGCTCGGGGACTGGCCGACTGAAGTTATATTAGAAGTCCTACCCGCAGTCAGACAAGTAGTGTGCCAGCTCTCAAGCCTTCCATTGCCAAAAGTCGCAGTTCGAAGAACCGGCTGTCCGGCTGGCAAGGGTTAAAGGTAGGAACCACCGCCCACACGAAAAACGGCTAGGGACAAACGGACTAATATAACAAAGCCGGTTTTTCCCGCACCACCGACCGACTACCAGAGTAGCCGGCCGGCCGGTTTCCATTCACTTTACTTTAAATCCAAGAAAGCTCAAGTACTTGCCTCCCCAAAGAGGGAAGGCGGCAAAGGAAAAAGCCTAAGGACAAACAAGCATACGCGAATGGAAACCAAACATGCACATGATAATATTTACACAAAAAGACCTCCTAGAGGCAAGCATTCAACATAAGTTTGGATACACCCCCAGTGGGTGGAACTGCGAAACTTAACAAAAGATTGTTCAAAGACAACAAAGCAGGAAAGATAAAGACGGCAGGTCAAGCTGGCGGAGCGGCCGACTGGTTGGCGGAGACGGTCGCGCCGGCTGAAGGAGCGGCCGGCTGACGAACTTCGGCTTAGTCGCCGCCTCCCGCAGAGGGCGCGCTTCCACGCGCCTCGTTGCTGGAGGCACGGTCGGCCTGAGGTCGGCTGGTTGCTCCACCAGCCGGCTCGACGTCTCCGCTGTCGTCGTCTTCGTCTTCTTCGCCCTCGTCGCTGGAGGCGATCTCCTCCGCCGAGTCCTCGCCCACCGCCGGGTTCAGCCCGAACCACTCCTCCGGCTGCGCGACACCGTCATCATCGATTTCGGGTGCGAAAACGCTGATGTCGGTGCACTCGGCGATCGTTGAAGCCCGCTGGGCGATAGCCGGCCTCACCGCCTCCAGCTCCGCGTCGGCCTCCATCCGCCAAGTGCGCAGCTGGTCCAGGCTCAGCCCGGGGTACCAAGCCCGGATGAATTCCAATGCCCGCCCGGCTCCGAGGCGGGCCGCTGACACTTTCCAAGCTTCGAAGCGACCAACTGCGACTTCCAGCCAGTCGGAAGTTCGGCTTGGAGTGCGAGGGATCGTCTGGCCGGGCCAGAGGGCGGCCAGCACTTGCGCCCCGGCACGTTGGAGCCGGCGAAGCATCCGATGAGCCGGCTGCAACCGTGCCTGGACAGCCAGAAGCTGCTCCTCAAGGGTTCGGTTTGCATCCGGCGCGATGTCAGCCCCCGCTTGCCGGCGCGCCTCGCGATGGGCCTCAATGCTTTGGGCGGCGAAGGCGGAGTATCCTGGGAAGTAATCTGCAAGAACAACAAGCAAGAGCTCAAGATAAGTCAAAAAACCCAAGCAGCAAGTGGCAGGAGAGGGCCGAGGAAGGCAACTCACCGTCGATCAAGTCCTCGATCCGGCCGAAGCCTTCATCCAGAGCTCGCCGGGTCTCAGACCAGCTCGCCGCCTCCATCTCATATTCCGCCAGCAAGGTAGTTTCACTTTCCCGCACCGCCTGCAGGGCCGCCTTGTGGCTTTCCTCTTGGTCGGCCAGCTTCTTGGCCAGGCGATCTCGTTCCTGGACCAAGGCAGTGCACTCGGCCTCTTTGGTGTAAAGGGCGGCCTTCGCTTCGCCAAGCTCCTTCCTCAGGTCGGCGTTGGCCCCTGGAGACAAAGAAGAAGAAAGATCAATAAGGAAAGAGTCGTCAAGAAAGATTCGACCCGACTGCGCAGCAGTCGGCCCGAATCTCGGGGACTACACCCAGTGGGTGCGCTGACGCGCCCCCACAGGAGACAAACAAAACCAAGTACTTACTTCGGCTGCCGGCCAGGTCGTCAGTCCGCCGGCTCAACTCTCGAGCCTGGGAGTCGAAGGCGGCAGCACAAAGGTTGTGGTATTCCTGAAAGTTCAGAAAGAAAGCAAAGTAAGATGGCCGTCGAGACAGATCCGACCCGACTGCGCAGCAGTCGGCCCGGATCTCGGGGACTACACCCAGTGGGTGCGCTGACGCGCCCCCACGGAAGAAATCAAGAAAACAAAGCAGCTAAGAGCGAAGGACTCACCCGGATGGTGGTTCGCGTTGACAGGAACTCTTGGTTGAGCTATTGCAGCAGGCCGGCTTGAGCTTGTAGCCGGCTCCGGACCCCTTGAGCCGCCGCATCCAGCTCGTCGGTCCCCCTGCTGGGAGTCCACTCGGACACGGCGGTGCTGGCCGCCTCCAGATCTCTAGCCGGCTGGCCTGCGCTCGCGGCTCGGCGCAACTCCGGCGGAGCAGCGCCCCCTCCAGCACGCCGGCCCGTCGCCAGCTGCACCTTGAGGCCGGCCCTGCTCTCTGGCTCGCCTCCGGCTGGCTCCTCCAGCGCCGCTAACGATTGACCGCCTTGGCCTGCTCCGGTTGGCGCCGTAGGCGGCGCTCTCCCGGCCAAGGCCACGGGCTCCTCCTCCCTCTCCAACAGTGGCGGGTCTTGGATGATCTCCTCCGCCAAGGGCAACGGGGTGTCCGGGGCCACGGCTCGGAGGGGGACGGCGAGCAGCGGAGGCTGGCCGCGCGAGCTTTCCGCCTCCGTCTCTGCAGAAGCCGCCTCCTTCTAGGCCTTGGCTACCGCTTCAGCCTGCCCCTTCGCCGCCTGGGCGGCCGCCTTCTCCGCCGCCTCACGCTCTTCCCGCGCTTCGCGGGCGTTTCGCTCTGTGGCCTCCCTAAGGTCAGCGCGGGGGTCCCCGCGGCGGGAGCTCGAAGACCCTCCAGCCGGCCCCACGATGGAGCCGCCTGGGCCCCGTTCAAGAGAAAGCGGCGCCCTGTCCAGCAAGCGAAGGAAAGCTAAGAAGACATTAGAAGAAAGAGAACAACGACGAGACTGTGTAAAAGCAATTAAAGACTTACGCTGAGACCGCCTGGGGCTGTTTCACAGCCTTGCGGAAGCGGGCCGCCTTCGCGGCCGCCTCTTCTCGCTTCATCGCCACGGCGGAAGGTTTGGACTTCTTCGGCCGACTGCCGAAGAGGCCTAGAGCGGCCCGACGCTTCTGTGCGCCGCCGGCAGCCGGCGCGGCGGACGAGCCCGCGCCCTGTTGGTCGGCCGCCGGCTGGCGACGCGGAGCGACTTCGGCTTCAAAGTCGTCCGGCCGGTCCTCGAAGCTCGCGGTGAACCTTGAGCCTCCGGGCTCGGCACTGTCCCCCACGACGGCGTCCTTGATGGCAGCCGCCCCCAAGTCCGGGTCGTCGACATCATCCACCGTGCGGTCGGGGGCGTACTGACGTTCGATCCCTGCCGCCCCGGCCGGCGGCGGAAGAAGAGGGTTCTGCACAGAGAACCGGCTGGTCAGAAGCCGGCCGTCACGAAGCCGGCTGACGACGAAAAAGAAGATAAAGAGAGAAACTTACCACAGGAGGAGGATTTGCGCGAGAACACGGCGCCTTGCCGTACTGCCAGTCCCCGCTGAGCTTGCAATTGGCGATGTAGTTGACCATAAGCGCCACTTCCGCGTGGGGCATCTCCCATGTGCTCAGCCGACTTGGGTCGAAGCGGCCGCTCATCAGACACATCATATGGGGCCGGCTCTGGAGAGGAAGGATCCGGCACTCCACGAAGGCGGCCACCAAGTCGGCCCCGCGCAAGCCCTCCGACTGAATCAGCACCTGAAGCCGGGAGATGGCGGCGTTCCCGGCCGGAGACAGCGACCGGGATCGGAAGCTCCACGAGGGCTGCCTCCCAGCCGGCGGGCTGGCTACATAAGCCGGCAGGTTGATGTAGTCTTCTTGCTCGGCGACGTTCTTCACATAGAAATAAGATCTCTGCCAGACCTTTACCGACTGGATCAGGGGGATGGGCGGGAACAGATTGTTCTTGCTCGCCCTCCTCATGGCGATGAAGGCACCGCAGGGGGCAGGCACGCCGGCGACGACTGTGCCGAGCTTGCTCTGGAAGAACTCTCCCCAGAGCTCCGGCGTGGGGAGCAGCCCTAAGAAGCCTTCGCAGAGGGAGACGAAGGCCGACAGCAGCATCACCGCATTGGGCGTGAGGTGATGCGGCTGGAGGTTGTAGAAGTCGAGGAAGGAACGAAGAAACCCGCTCGCCGGGAGGCCGAAGCCACGCAGGCAGTGCGAGCGGAAGACGACCCGCTCGCCCTCCTCCGGCGCCGGCGAGATCTCCCTCTCGGGCGCCAGGCGGACCTGAACGCGGTCGGCGCCGGGCAGGCGCAGGGTCTGGCGAAGGAACTCCACGTGATCCTCGTGGACGTTAGAGCCGTCCCAGGAGCTTGACAATGCCATGGGAGCGAGGTGGCGTGGAGACGTGACGGTGCTGAGACGGGAGGCTGCGGCGGCAGTGAGAGGAAGAAGACGAGAGCTAGGAGGGACGGAGTGGGAGGGAGCGCGCGAGCCTCTGTCGCTCCCCCTCCTCCCCCTACTTATAGGCTCACGTGGCGGAGCCGAGGAGGCATGGCGTGGGGAAGCGTGGGCATCGATCGTGCCCACTTCCCACGCCTCGCGATTACCGATCCTTAATGGCAAGGCGAAACTGCCTTGAGAAGGCGAGCGGCCTTGTGGGCCACGGGAGATCCGCGCTCGGACCAAGGCTCGCGAGTGGCAGGCCCGGGCCTGCGGCGGCGTCCCATCGCGCGCGTGCGCTCGCAGGATCCTGCCGCCACGTGGCCGCGAGAAGGCTCGTGGTCAGCATGCAGGCCCCCTCTCCTCCCGCCTGCGCGGGGTTATCTGAAGTCGGCACGCCCGCGAAGCCGGCTCTTCAGGATAGGAAGCTGACCAAGCTTCTCGTCCCCTTGTTCACCTCGGAGCTCGATCAGCTTCGGGGACTACTGTCGGAGTAAATAGCCATGGGTAGCCTAGCCGGCTCCCCCTGGCGCTTCTGCAAGAACTACGAGCCAGCCCGGCTCTCAAGAATTCAAGACATAGGGCCACCTTCCCCTAGCCGGCTACGATCCAGGCCGGCTTTGGAAAGGCGGTCCGACTTTAACCTTCATAAGCGGGCCGACTCCAAGAAGCCAGCCGCGAGAAGGCCGACTCCTTCGAGCCGGCTCCCTATAAAGCGGTCAAGACCGTACCCACAAAGTTTGCACCCACCTAACGGCGGTGCGACGGGGCGTGGCTACAGAAGAGCCTGCCACCCCCGAATCCCGGGGCACGCCCGGCACAGTGCGCCGTACGAGGTGGGCATGACCCGTCCGGCGCAGCACTGTTGCCATGTTGACCCTGGCGTCACCCACGACGGGCCACCAGCATGGCCCACAGGCGGTGGGCCCCTTAGAGCAGAGAGACGGCCGAAGGCGGCCACGCTTCCAACCAGCCGGCCCAGGACGGAGCCGGCTCCCCGCAGCCGGCCCGCCGCTTCCCTCGAAGAGGACGCCCCATTAAGGAGACAAGACGCGGTAAGGCTACAGCGATCGTCCGACAGGCGGCGGTACTGTAGCCACTCTTACCCCGACGAAGCTCACGTCAACAAGATGAAGCCACAGTGACCCAGGAGTTGGCAGCCGGCGGGACCCACCAGTCGGCGGGCCCCAGCAGCCGGCGCAGAAGCCGGCGAGCACAGTCACAGACGGCTGGGCCCCGCGCCCAGCCGGATTACCATTGTACCCCCAGGGGGTAGGCCTATATAAACCCCCCGGAGCACCCATGCAAAGGGTTGGACCCCCCGTTAGTTCTAGACACCGCACAAGGAGAGGAAGCAGGCTAGCCGTGCCCTTTCTTCCTCCTCCCCCCCAAAAAAACAGCTCAAGGAGCGTTGTGTAGCTACTTGATTCATCTAGTGAACATGCGGAGACCCCGCAGAGCAGCAGTAGGGGTGTTATCTCCTCGGAGAGCCCCGAAGCTGGGTAAGATCCGCCGGCGTGCGCTTCTTCGCCTCATCCCGCTTCCAGGCACCGGCGACGTCTTATTGGTTCCCACAAAGATAAGCCACCCGTTGGCATATGTCGCACCTACCACCCGACACCCCCTCTGCCCCCGTATAAAAAGGAGCAAGGGAGGAGGTCGGCCGACTCCTGTAGGGCGCACCAGGAGGAGGAGTCCTCCTCCTAGTAGGAGTAGGACTCCCCTTTCCTACTCCTACTAGGAGGAGGAAAGGAATGGGGAAGGGGAGAAGGAAGGGGAGGGAGGGAGGAAAGGAGGAAAGGGGGGCCGCCCCCTAGTCCAATTTGGTTTTTGCTAGGGGGGCTATGCGCCCTGCCTCCTCTCTTCCACCACTTGGCCCATGAGGCCCAATACTTCTTCCCCGTATTCCCGTAACTCTCCGGTACTCCGAAAAATACCCGAATCACTCAGAACCTTTCTGATGTCCGAATATAGTTGTCCAATATATCGATCTTTACGTCTCGACCATTTCGAGACTCCTCGTCATGTCCCCGATCTCATCCAGGACTCCGAACTACCTTCGGTACATCAAATCACTTAAACTCATGGTACCGATCGTCACCGAACATTAAGCGTGCGGACCCTATGGGTTCGAGAACTATGTAGACATGACCGAGACACGTCTCCGATCAATAACCAATAGCAGAACCTGGATGTTCATATTGGCTCCTACATATTCTACGAAGATCTTTATCGGTCAAACCGCATAACAACATACGTTGTTCCCCTTGTCATTGGTATGTTACTTGCCCGAGATTCGATCATCGGTATCTCAATACCTAGTTCAATCTCGTTACCGTCAAGTCTCTTTACTCGTTTCCGTAATGCATCATCCCGCAACTAATTCATTATTCACATTGCTTGCAAGGCTTGTTGTGATGTGCATTATCGAGAAGGCCCAGAGATACCTCTCCGACAATCGGAGTGACAAATCCTAATATTGATTTATGCCAACTCAACAAGTACCATTGGAGACACCTGTAGAGCACCTTTCTAATCACCCAGTTACGTTGTGATGTTTGGTAGCACACGAAGTGTTCCTCCGGTAATCGGGAGTTGCATAATCTCATAGTCATAGGAACATGTATAAGTCATGAAGAAAGCAATAGTAGTAAACTAAAATGATCAAGTGCTAAGATAACGGAATGGGTCAAGTCAATCACATCATTCTCCTAATGATGTGATCTCGTTTATCAAATGATAACTCATGTCTATGGTTAGGAAACATAACCATCTTTGATCAACGAGCTAGTCAAGTAGAGGCATACTAGTGACACTCTGTTTGTCTATGTATTCACACATGTATTATGTTTCCGGTTAATACAACTCTAGCATGAATAATAAACATTTATCATGATATAAGGAAATATAAATAACAACTTTATTATTGCATCTAGGGCATATTTCCTTCAGTCTCCCACTTGCACTAGAGTCAATAATCTAGTTCACATCTTTATGTGATTAGTTCACATCTCCATGTGACTAATACCCAAAGGGTTTACTAGAGTTAATAATATAGTTAACATCGCTATGTGATTAACACCCAAAGAGTGATCATGTTTTGCTTGTGAGAGAAGTTTAGTCTACGAGTCTGCAACATTCAGATCTGTATGTATTTCGCAAATTTCTATGTCTACAATGCTCCAAACAAAACTACTCTAGCTAATTGCTTCCACTTTCAATATGTATCCAGATCGAGACTTAGAGTCATCTAGATCGATGTAAAAAGCTTGCATCGATGTAACTCTTTACGACGAACTCTTTTATCACCTCCATAACCGGGAAATATTTCCTTAGTCCTCTAAGGATAATTTTGACCACTGTCCAATGATCTACTCCTAAGATCACTATTGTACTCCCTTGCCAGAAAAAATGCTAAGGTATAGAATAGGACCGGTAAACAGCATAGCATACTTTATAGAACCTATGACTGAGGCATAGGGAATGGCTTTTCATTGTCTTTCTATTTTCTGCCGACTTCACACCTTGCAACACAGGCAAGAACTCCTTCTTTGAATGTTCCATTTTGAACTACTTCAAAATATTGTCAAGGTTTGTACTCATTGAAAAAACTTATCAAGCGTCTTGATCTATCTCTATAGATCTTGAAGCTCAATGTGTAAGCAGCTTCATTGAGGTATTTCTTTGAAAAACTCTTTTTAAACACTCCTTTATGCTTTCCAGAAAATTCTACATTATTTCCGATCAACAATATGTCATTCACATATACTTATCAGTAATGTTGTAGTGCTCCCTCACATTTTCTTGTAAATACAGGCTTCACCGCAAGTCTGTATAAAACCATATGCTTTGATCACTTTATCAAATCATATATTCCAACTCCGAGATGCTTGCACCAGTCCATAGATGGATCGCTGGAGCTTGCTCACTTTGTTAGCACCTTTAGGATCGAAAAAAACATTCTGGTTGCATCATATACAACTCTTCTTTAAGAAATCCATTAAGGAATATAGTTTTGACATCCATTTTCTAGATTTCATAAAATGCGACAACTGCTAACATGATTCAGACAGACTTTTAAGCATCGATACGAGTGAGAAAATCTCATCGTAGTCAACACCTTGAACTTGTCGAAAACATTTTGTGACAATTCGAGCTTTGTAGATAGTAACACTACTATCAGCGTCCGTCTTCCTCTTGAAGATCCATTTATTCTTAATGACTCACCGATCATCGGGCAAGTCAATCAAAGTCCATACTTTGTTCTCATACATGGATCCCGTCTCAGATTTCATGGCCTCAAGCCATTTCGCGGAATTTGGGCTCATCATCGCTTCCTCATAGTTCGTAGGTTCGTCATGGTCTAGTAACATGACTTCCAGAAAGGATTACCGTACCACTCTGGTGCGGACCATACTCTGGTTGCCCTACGAGGTTCGGTAGTAACTTGATCTGAAGTTTCACGATCATCATCATCAGCTTCCTCACTAATTGGTGTAGAGATCACTAGAACTGATTTCTGTGATGAACTACTTTCCAATTTGGGAGAAGGTACAATTACCTCATCAAGTTCTACATGCCTCCCACTCACTTCTTTCGAGAGAAACTCCTTCTCTAGAAAGGATCCACTTTTAGCAACAAAGATCTTGCCTTTGGATCTGTGATAGAAGGTGTACCCAACAGTTTCCTTTGGGTATTCTATGAAGACACATTTCTCCAATTTGGGTTCGAGCTTATCAGGTTGAAACTTTTTCACCTAAGCATCGCAGCCCCAAACTTTAAGAAATGATGGCTTAGGTTTCTAGCCAAACCACAATTCATATGGTGTCGTCTCGACGGATTTAGATGGTACCCTATTAATACGTCTCCATCGTATCTACTTTCCCAAACACTTTTGCCCTTGTTTTGGACTCTAACTTGCACGATTTGAATGGAACTAACCCGGACTAACGCTGTTTTCAGCAGAATTCCCATGGTGTTATTTATGTGCAGAAACAAAAGTTCTCGGAATGACCTGAAACTCCACGGAGATTATTTTTGGAAATAATAAAAAATACTGGCAAAAGTATCAAGGCCATGGGGCCCACACCCTAGCCACGAGGGTGGGGGCGCGTGAAGGAAATATGCCCTAGAGGCAATAATAAAGTTATTATATATTTCCTTATAATCATGATAAATGTTTATTATTCATGCTAGAATTGTATTAACCGGAAACATAATACATGTGTGAATACATAGACAAACAAAGTGTCACTAGTATGCCTCTACTTGACTAGCTCGTTAATCAAAGATGGTTATGTTTCCTGACCATGAACAATGAGTTGTTATTTGATTAACGAGGTCACATCATTAGTTGAATGATCTGATTGACATGACCCATTCCATTAGCTTAGCACCCGATCGTTTAGTATGTTACTATTGCTTTCTTCATGACTTATACATGTTCCTATGACTATGAGATTATGCAACTCCCGTTTACCGGAGGAACACTTTGGGTGCTACCAAACGTCACAACGTAACTGGGTGATTATAAAGGAGCATTACAGGTGTCTCCAAAGGTAGATGTTGGGTTGGCGTATTTCGAGATTAGGATTTGTCACTCCAATTGTCGGAGAGGTATCTCTGGGCCCTCTCAGTAATGCACATCACATAAGCCTTGCAAGCATTACAACTAATATGTTAGTTGTGAGATGATGTATTATGGAACGAGTAAAGAGACTTGCCGATAACGAGATTGAACTAGGTATTGGATACTGACGATCGAATCTTGGGCAAGTAACATACCGATGACAAAGGGAACAACGTATGTTGTTATGCGGTCTGACCGATAAAGATCTTCGTAGAATATGTAGGAGCCAATATGGGCATCCAGGTCCCGCTATTGGTTATTGACCGGAGACATGTCTAGGTCATGTCTACATTGTTCTCGAACCCGTAGGGTCCGCACGCTTAAGGTTACGATGACAGTTACATTATGAGTTTATGCATTTTGATGTACCGAAGGTTGTTTGGAGTCCCGGATGTGATCACGGACATGACGAGGAGTCTCAAAATGGTCGAGACGTAAACATTGATATATTGGAAGCCTATGTTTGGACATCGGAAGGGTTCCGGGTGAAATCGGGATTTTACCGGAGTACCGGGAGGGTTACCGGAACCCCCCGGGAGCTAAATGGGCCATAGTGGGCCTTAGTGGAAAAGAGAAGGGGCTGCCCTAGATGGGCTGCGCGCCTCCCCCTTCCCCTAGTCCTATTAGGACTAGGAGAGGTGGCCGGCCCCCTCCTCCTCTTTTCCCCCTCCGCGAATCCTATTCCAACTAGGATTGGGGGGGGGGGAATCCTACTCCCAGAGGGAGTAGGACTCTCCTGGCGCCTCCTCCTTGGCCGGCCAGCCTCCCCCCCTCTACTCCTTTATATACGGAGGCAGAGGGCACCTCTAGACACACAAGTTGATCCACGTGATCTATTCCTTAGCCGTGTGCGGTGCCCCCTGCCACCATATACCTCGATAATACTGTAGCGGAGTTTAGGCGAAGCCCTGCTGCTGTAGTTCATCAAGATCGTCACCACGCCGTCGTGCTGACGGAACTCTTCCCCGACACTTTGCTGGATCGGAGTCCGGGGATCGTCATCGAGCTGAACGTGTGCTCGAACTCGGAGGTGCCGTAGTTTCGGTGCTTGATCGGTTGGATCGTGAAGATGTACGACTACTTCCTCTACGTCGTGTCATCGCTTCCGCAGTCGGTCTGCGTTGGGTACGTAGACAACACTCTCCCCCACGTTGCTATGCATCACATGATCTTGCGTGTGCGTAGGAAATTTTTTGAAATTACTACGAAACCCAACAGCGCGCCTGCCCCCTGGGCGCGCCCCCTGCCTCGTGGGCCCCCTAGAGCTCCACCGACCTCAACTCCAACTCCATATATTCGTGTTTGGAGAGAAAAAATGAGAGAGAAGGATTCATCGCGTTTTACGATCCGGAGCCGCCGCCAAGCCCTAAACTCTCTCGAGAGGGCTGACCTGGAGTCTGTTCGGGGCTCCAGAGAGGGGAATCCGTCGCCATCGTCATCATGAACCTTCCTCCATCACCAATTTCATGATGCTCACCACCGTGCGCGAGTAATTCCATCATAGGCTTGCTGGACGGTGATGGGTTGGATGAGATTTATCATGTAATCGAGTTAGTTTTGTTAGGGTTTGATCCCTAGTATCCACTATGTTCTGAGATTGATGTTGCTATGACTTTGTTATGCTTAATGCTTGTCACTAGGGCCCGAGTGCCATGATTTCAGATCTGAACCTATTATGTTTTCATGAATATATTTGAGTTCTTGATCCTATCTTGCAAGTCTATAGTCACCCACTATGTGTTATGATCCGGCAACCCCGAAGTGACAATAATCGGGACCACTCCCGGTGATGACCGTAGTTTGAGGAGTTCATGTATTCACTATGTGTTAATGCTTTGATCCGGTACTCTATTAAAAGGAGGCCTTAATATCCCTTAGTTTCCAATAGGACCCCGCTGCCACGGGAGGGTAGGACAAAATATGTCATGCAAGTTCTTTTCCATAAGCACGTACGACTATATTCGGAATACATGCCTACATTACATTGATGAACTGGAGCTAGTTCTGTGTCACCCTAGGTTATGACTGTTACATGATGAACCGCATCCGGGATAATTCTCTATCACCGATCATTGCCTACGAGCTTTCCATTGTTGTTCTTCACTTATTTACTTTTCCGTTGCTATTGTTATCATCACTACAAAATACCAAAAATATTACTTTTGCTACCATTACCTTTTACCACCGTTACCACTACTATCATATTACTTTGCTACTAAATACTTTGCTGTAGATATTAAATTATCCAGGTGTGGTTGAATTAACAACTCAGCTGCTAATACTTGAGAATATTCTTTGGCTCCCCTTGTGGTGAATCAATAAATTTGGATTGAATATTCTACCCTCAAAAACTGTTGCGATCCCCTATACTTGTGGGTTATCAAGACTATTTTCTGGCGCTGTTGCCGGGGAGCATAGCTCCATGCTTTGAGTCACTTGGGATTTATATCTGCTCATCACTATGAAGAACTTGAAAGACGCAAAAACAAAAAATTTATCCCTCAACTACGAGGGGAGGTAAGGAACTGCAATCTAGCTCTGCACTTGATTCAGCTTCTATTTTAAGTAAGCTTGCGACACCTAAACCTATTTCTGCTATTAATTATGATATGTCGCATATTATTGATGATGCCACTTTTGCTATGCATGATACTTATGATGAAACTACTTCTATGCTTGATACTAATGTGCCACTTGGTGAATTTCTTGATGAACAACTTGCTAGGGCTAGAGAGAATGAAATTATTGAAACTGATAATATTGATGAAAGTGATGATGAAGGCTCTCCTAATAAATATGAATTTCCTGTTGTGCCTGAGGGTTATGTTATGGATGAAGAAACTAAAAGAGACTTTCTTGCATGCAATGATAGAAGTGATCTTAAGAAATTATTAGCTAAGCTTAAACAAAAAACTCTGAATGCTAGAATGAAATATGATCCTGCTTATGCTACTTCACATATCTTTGTTACTGATAAGGATTATGAATTCTCTATTGATCCTGATATAATTACTTTGGTTGAATCTGATCCTTTTTATGGCTATGAATCTGAAAATGTTGTGGCACATCTTACTAAATTAAATGATATAGCCACCCTGTTCACTAATGATGAGAGAACTCACTACTTTTATATCCTTAAAATATTTCCGTTCTCATTGTGATGCTAAGATATGGTTTAATTATCTTGATCCTGGTTGTGTGCGTAGTCCCCAGGATATGATTTATTACTTCTCTGCTAAATATTTCCCTGCTCATAAGAAACAAGCTGCCTTAAGGGATATATATAATTTTGTGCAAATTGAAGAAGAGAGTCTCCCACAAGCTTGGAGGAGGCTTCTCCAATTACTTAATGCTTTTCCTGATCATCCTCTTAAGAAAAATGAAATACTTGATATCTTTTATAATGGACTAACCGATACTTCCAGAGACCACCTGGATAGTTGTGATGGTTCTGTTTTCAGGGAAAGAACACCGGATGAAGCTGAAATTCTATTGAATAATATGTTGACAAATGAAAATAATTGGACACCTCCTGAGCCAACTCCTGAGCCTATTCCTAAACCAACTCCGAAGAAAAGGGGTGTTCTATTTCTCAGTCCTGAAGATATGCAAGAGGCAAAGAAATCCATGAAAGAAAAAGGTATAAAAGCTTAAGATGTTAAGAATTTACCTCTTGTTGAAGAAATACATGGTCTTAATTTACCGCCTGTTGAAGAAATACATGGTTTTAATCCATCACCTATTCAAGAAACACATGGTCTTGATAACCCGACACAGGTAGTAAAGGTAAATTCTCTCTATAGATATGATAAAGCTGAAATCCCTCCTACTAAGATTGCTAGCCAATGTTTGGATGAGTTTGATAACTTTATGGTTAAGCAAGAAGACTTCAATGCTTATTTTGTTAGAGAATTAAAACGCAATGCTTATATAATTGAACACTTGAGTGATTATATGTCCAGAGTTAAAGGTGAACTTAAACTCATTTGCAAACATGCTTCTATGGTTACCACCCAAGTAGAACCAGTACTTAAAGCTCAGAATGATTTTCTCAATGAATTGAATAGTAAAAATAATGATTTTGTTGTTAGAGTGGCTACTAGAACTAGTAAAATGACTCAGGAACCTTTGTATCCTGAAGGCCATCCTAAGAGAATTGAGCAGGATTCTCAGAAAAATAATGTAGATGCACCTAGTCCTTCTAAGAGGAAGAAAAAAGAAAAATGATAGGACTTTGCATGCTTCTAGTGAACCTGTTGTAGACACACCTGAGAATCCTAATAATATTTCTATTTCTTATGCTGAGACACAATCTGGTAATGAACATGAACCTAGTGATAATGTTAATGATGATGTTCATATTGATGCTCAACCTAGTAATGACAATGATGTAGATATTGAACCTATTGTTGATCTCGATAACCCACAATCAAAGAATCAACATTATGATAAGAGAGACTTTGTTGCTAGAAGCATGGTAAAGAAAGAGAACCATGGGTTCAGAAACCCATGCCCTTTCCTCCTAAACCATCCAAGAAAAAGGATGATGATTTTGAGCGCTTTGCTGAAATGATTAGACCTATCTTTTTGCGTATGTGTTTGACTGATATGCTTAAAATGAATCCTTATGCTAAATATATGAAGGAAATTGTTACTAATAAAAGAAAGATACCGGAAGCTGAAATTTCCACCATGTTTGCTAATTATACTTTTAAAGGTGGAATACCAAAGAAATTTGGAGATCCAGGAGTACCAACTATACCATGCTCCATTAAAAGAAACTATGTTAAAACTGCTTTATGTGATCTTGGAGCCCGTGTTAGTGTTATGCCTCTCTCTTTATATTGTAGACTTGATTTGAATAAGTTGACACATACTGAAATATCTTTGCAAATGGCTGATAAATCAACTGCTATGCCTGTCGGTATTTGTGAGGATGTGCCTGTTGTGGTTGCAAACGTTACTATTTTAACGGACTTTGTTATTCTTGATATTCCCGAGGATGATAGTATGTATATTATTCTTGGAAGACCCTTTTTGAATACTGCAGGGGCTGTTATTGATTGCACCAAAGGCAATGTCACTTTTCATGTTAATGGTAATGAGCATACGGTACACTTTCCGAGGAAACAACCTCAAGTCCACAGTATCAATTCTATTGAAAAAATTTCAACAATTACTATTGGAGGTTTTGAATTTCCTCTTCCTACTGTCAAGAAGAAATATGATATTCTTATTGTTGGGGACATGCATATCCCCGTTGAGGTAACCTAGTGTTATTCGAAATTTCTCCGGTTCCATGTTATTCGGAATAAATTTGTTAACAAGACTTGATCAACCTTGTTAGTGGATTCCTTTTGATGAGCATGAGATGGATGAAGTTAGAAAACACAACTCTCTGTACCCTCTTTTTACTTTCTGTTATTTATATTAAATAAAGGAAAATAGTATTTTTTTTCTATCTGTTTTCTCAATTATCTATGCAATAAAAAATACCCTGAAAATAAAAGTTCTCCAAATGCCCTAAAATTTAAATATGATTTTTTTTCTAGAATATTTGAGAATATTTGGCATTGAGAACGCAGCAGGGGAGCAAGCACCTGGGCACGAGGGTCCAAGGCGTGCCCACCCCTACAGGGCGCGCCCCCTGCCTCATGGGCCCACGGTGACTCCCCTCCACTTATTCCTGCACCCACACACTTTTTCTTCCTCCCAAAAAAAATCACCAGCCAGCTCAAGCACGAGTTCTAGCTCATTTTGCTGTGATTTTCGATCTCCTTGCTCAAAGCACCTCTCACAAAACTGCTTTGGAGGGATTGTTCCTTGGTATGTGACTCCTTCATTGATCCAATTAGTTTTTGTTCTAGTGCTTTATTCATTGCAAATTTGTTCCGCCTAGGTGACCATGTTCTTGAGCTTGCATGTCAAATTTATATGGTTCCAAGTAGTTCTAATGCATGATATAGGCTCTAGGCACTTGTGGGAGTAGTTGCTATCAATTTTGTTGAGTATGGTTTACTTTTGGTTGAAGTTACTAAAAATTTCAGAAATTTTTCAGAGAAAAAAATATGCTTAGGAAAATGTACCAAGGTGGTTCTTTAAGAAAACAAGGACCCAGACTTGTAATGCGTGGTGCTGATGATGAGCCACCAAGGGATGCTCCAGTGCGGCCTTATGAATGGCCTTCAGAGGACTTCATGGATCAAACTGGAATTAAGGAAGAATTTAACGTATACTTGCGTAACGCTGATCTTGTGAGCTTCGCGGCAGAAAAGTGCCACCAGTACCACTATCTCACTAGTTCCTTTGTGAGGAGGTTTGAATTTTCATCTTCACGCAATTCTCAAATTGTCCTGTTTGATCTTTATAAAAATTCTTATACTATGGACTTAGAGGATTTTACCACTGCTTGCAAACTTCCACAATGGGGTAGTGCAAGTGAACCTCGCAAATCTGAATTTAGAGATTTTCTTGCTAGTATAATGGTGGAGGAATCTAGAGACATAGCATAAGCTACCATGGGGAGCATTCATTTTACTGCTATACATTATTTCGCTCTCTTCATAGGTAGGTGTATAAATGGTAAGGATGAAGCATGTCACATGTGTGTCCATGACCTCAGTATTCTTAGGAGTGTTGTGTTAGGACATAAATCTTATAATTTGGGAGCCATTGTTGCACGTAGGTTGCATCATAATATATTTAATGGAGATTTCTTCGGTGGAATTTATGCAACCTGTCGGGGATATACCTCGCGGTATGACCCGGCTGGAGTTGTAAACCGGCTGGGACTTGGTAAACCGGCAGAGAGTTAAGACAGAGAGTCAAGACAGATGGCTAAGACAGACGGTAAACCGGCTGGTGTTAAACCGGCAGACAATGTTAAACTGGCAGACAATGTTAAACCGGCAGAGAATGTTAAACTGGCAGACAATGTTAAACCAGCAGACGTTAAGAGGCCCAGGAAGGGAAGTCAAAATAGTTTAAGTTAAAGTCCGAGTCGGACTCCACATGTAACCCACCCCTTCAACATATATAAGGAGGGGCAGGGCTCCTCAAAGGAGGACAAGCTACAAGTAAGAAGAAACAATCTTAGGGCTAGACACAAAGAGGAGAGACGGTTTACGGCGACTACCTCGTGATGATAATGAGACCTAGCCTCAAACAGCATGTAGGGTTGTTACCGGATGATGTTTCCCGGGGCTCGAAGCTGTCTAAATCTCTGTCTTATGTTGCGTTTCTCGATTCCGCTCAACCCCTCTCAAGCTACCACATAGATGCGTTGGTCTCGTGACTAAGTCCTTACACTAGGACTTCTGACGTGATAATTCCATGACAGTTGGCGCCCACCGTGGGGCCTGCGTACAGTGGTGTTGAGTTCTTGGAGGGATCCTAATTAAGGTTTCGAGAAGCTTGTCAAAGTTTTAGATGAAGAAAAGTCAGCTTTGAAAAGGATCTACGTCCGCTTTGATTAAGATCAGAAATTATTTATCAACAGAATTGATCTAGTTGGTTGACCATGACCCGCCGGTGCTTCGTCAGGTTTCCAGAAAAGGGCCCGCTGCCACCGCGAGGCGCCGCTATTATTAAATCGCCGCCGGTCTGAATCGGATAAAGCTTCGCTGGCTAAATACGAGGTGATCGTAAGCTTGGAAGAGAAAAACAAACCCGCGGACGGATCAGTTCCCCAGAGGCAAACAGAAAAACATACCATCAGGCTTTCACATGTAATCACGATCGGTTGTTGCTACAAGTCGCGAAGCCAACAGGGATAGTCAACATGAAATCGATCAAAGCTACTGTTATGGTTTATCTTACATGGTGAGTTGCCGCCCGCGTCCAAAGCTGCCGACCTTGCTGTAGCGTCCTCCTCTTCAACGACTTCGCCGTGTCGCCACGGTGCCACCACCAAATTTACCAACGCTTGATGCAAGGAAGGTACTTAGCACCTGCACGAAATAGATGGAGAAAATCAATTGTCTGAAGATCCGGTCAATACAGCTCGTTTTGGGATTCTACAACCATGGCCCGGAGAAGGACACGGACTCGGCAGTCACCCTCGATCCAAATTAATACCTGTGGCTGTACTAAACCGCCGGATTGAGCCGCTGTGAAGTTGAGCCGGCCCGGCCACCACAAGTCACCGCCGCGCCCTCCTCTGTGGTCAAACTGCCCATTAGCGGGCTTGCGCCGTTGCTAAGTCGATTCCACCCTGGAGAACCTGCTCCACCACTTCTGTCACTTCTGCTATGACCCGCCGCGCCGGCCCTCCGAGTCGGTCACAGCCCCGTCACGTCGAGCCGCTGGCCGCCCCGTCACCGGGTCAACAGCCGCATCTTGAGCTGCCGCTGTGGTCCAGTCATCTCCGCCACTCGAAGCGTCGTGGTCTTCCTCCGCATCCGCTTCGGGTTAAATCTCTGTCTCGAGCCGCCGGGCACTGCGAAAACACCCGTCTCTACTGTATGGCCGCGGCCTCGTCTCGCCAAAGTCGCTTTGGCCTCCTCTGTCGCAACCTCAAGTCGCCTCTGCTGGCCCCGTCGGGTTGCCGCTACAGCTTCGCCTCCCCTGCGGCTGCCGTCGGGCTATTCCCCAGGTCTTGAGCTGCTGCGTCAAGTTGTCGTCGCCGCCACAGCCACGGGTTTGCTGGTTTGCCTCCTCCGCTGCGCCTGGGGCCGCCTCTCCTGAAAACGCTTTCTACAGATAGCTGCTGGAACTCCGAGCTCTTCGCGGTCGTACCAACCCGTCTCGCCAAACTGCCGGATTGAACCGGCCCTGTCACCGCGAGTCACCGTCCGTGCGCCGGATTAAGTTGCTCCCCTAACTCAAACCGCCGCCGGTTTGTCCCTCCGCCGCTCCACGTTGCTGCTGTTGAAACGCCCCGGCCGAAGGCAACCCGTGAACCGCTGCCTTGACCTGTTGCCGCCGCACGGTCCGGCCGCCTCCATCACCACGCGTCAAACTGCCCGAGCATGCCCATGCGGTCACGTCGCCACCACCACGGACATGCGACCCATCGCTTCCAAGCCGGCCATGCTTCCGTTGAGTCGCCATGGTTACCTCTCGCTTTGAGCTGCTGCGGGTTCCGCCTCTGCGCGACTCCCCCAGTCCAACCTCGTCTTCGCGGCCTCAAATCGCCGCCTCGTTCGTTGAGAACTCGACCCGTGCTTCTGCCAAATCACCGTTGTCGGTTCACCTCTGCCTCGAGCCATTGCTACGGCTACCGCGGCCACGACCGGCCACCTAGCTCAACCGCCGAGCCACTTACACTAAGAGCCGGCCGCCCTCCATCTAGCGCCTCCGCTGGTACAGTCTCAAACTGCCGCGGTCTTCACTTGAGTCGCAGATTTTTTGCACTTCGTTCAGCCTGCGATCGTGGTTCCGCCCCGCACTGTTTAACTGCCGTCGTTGCCTTGCGCCTCAAGCCAGCTTCAAGCCACTTCGCCTCCGCGGTGCCGGTTCACCATTCTACCTCCAAAGCACGAACTCTGCTTCCAAGCTGTTGCGCCCTCTGCCGATTGAGCAACCTCCGTCAGCGCTTCAACCGAGACCCATCGCCACAGCCTCAATCCGCCGAATCGCCGGCATCCCTCTGCCGCGGTCTCTACCTTTGGCGAGGTCCGGCACCTCCGTCTCCGCCTTCACCGGCCACCTCACGGAGTCGCCGTAGTGGATTTACCTCCTGGCCGCCCTCGTCGAAACACCGCGCCTCGCCGGGTTTGCCTCTGCATTGAACAAGCGCCAGATCACCATCACACTGTAAAACACCGCGGCTTTGTTCCCTCAAGAATCAACTACGCTGCGCGCCCCGCAGGTTCTTCCAGTAACAAGAAACAGGCTCTGTTGTTGGATGCTGGAAAAGTCAAAGGACCGTCATCAGGCCTGTGTGTTAGTAGCGTAACTGCCACAAGTACAAGTGCTGCGCCGGTTTGACATCGTATAGAAGAGCATGGGATACGGTACAAGGGCCGCATCAGATATCTAGTATGTTTTTGATTACAGTATCCATGTAAAAAAGGGAGGGGCATATGGATGTCATGCTACATCGCATCAGTGGAGCTCAATGTGTATATACTATTCAGTATTACATGGCACCGGCATCTACGTTTATCCGATGAAAACAAAATCAGGTGTTATCCCTCCTATATATTTTATCAGTATATTTCTCCTCTGAGCACCGTTACACTGCCCTATTGATGTTTTATATACAGGAAAAATTATTGTTATACTGCGGGTATGGAACACGCACTGGCAACGTTCTACAACGGCGTTCTCCTACGTGTCACATTACCTGATGAACAGACGGCCGGTTCACGCATCTATGCCGGCTTACAATACGGAAGGCAATTTGCTCATTCGCACGGGCTTACAACGCCATGACCGGATCATCTGCCTGCTCCTACAGCCGACTCGACCGTGATTGATTTCAGCTTCACTGTGGTGATCATCAACTCCCCGGTGGATTACCCCTGGCATGATATATCAGGTGAAATCCATCCAATATATTTTATATTACATATTTCCTTCTTTAATAGATCAATTACTCCGGATAGCAAGGTTGTCTAATGCAGGACCCTAAACCGCCATATTGGTGCAAATTTAAAGGCCGTCAGAAAATTTCCGACTTAAAAAGAAGGATTCCGGTTTAATATCCGGCTTAAGGGAAAGTTATCTCCCACAAAGCTTTGAAGCTCTCGATAGCCGGTTCAAAATACCGGTTCAAGAAGAATTTATCTCTTGCAAAAAGTTAAAGGTTGCCCAAGAGGACCTGCTGCCCTGACGCGCGGTTCAAACATGGGTGTCCTGCCTTATGGGCTCATCTTCATATGATTACTTGGGGGCTTCCTGTTCAAACATAGGTGTATTCATCAAAGAGAACATGGTGTTACTACCCTCTTGATGCGGCTATCAAGACAATATTATCATCAGGGGCCAAAGAGAGTTTGTTGCACACCACAACTCAAACATAGGCACCCGGTGAGCACAACTTAGAAATATGTCACATGGGGGGCTTCTGCTTGCAAAAGTGGAGTCCTGTCCATTAATCCGGCTATCACGCCACAACAAAGCTTGGGAGCTTCAAACTCACGGGGCCAAAGAGAGTCTTGTTGCTACGCACAGCTCAAACATAGGCACCCATTGAGCACAGCTCACAAAGTTACTTGGGGGCTCTTTGTGTAAAGTAACAAAGAGCTTGAGAGGACCCTTGTAATTGGGTATCGACCCATGGCTTGGAAGCCTGGTCTATTCACCTAAAACCCTGGGTTAACCTGCCTTCATCAAGTAAGCCACTCCTATCCAGGTAATCCTGGCATGACCTGCCGAACGTTTGACGGTTACTCTCATTGAGACCCTAAACTTTTCAAAGTTAAAACGACGATTGGTTAGTTGGAGGCCCATCTTAAAAGGCTTTGTCAAATGGTTTAACTCAGCGGCCTGGCAGCCTATGAAAAGCCTCGAATTTGGGCCTGGCAGCCCTTGAAAAGCCTTGACTACACGGTTTTATTTGCCTTTGTCAAGATTTTTCTCTTTTGATAAATTTTATGTTGAACCGGTGTCTATTGACCCGGCATGACTATCAGTCATCAAATTAACCCGGTGTTCGTTAACCCGGCTCGACTTTCAACTATAAGTTGTCAGTACATAATCACTTATAATCCGGTGTTTACTGACCCGTCCTGGCTTTGGACTATAAGTCGCCAGTATATATTTGGATTGCGCCATTGGAATTATGCGCTTATAAATCATTGGGTATATTATTCAAATAGCCAACATGACTGGATTTTAATTATGACCAGTATTATGATTAAGGTTTCCAAAGTCGCTTTTGCGCAATGGCTATCATATTATCAATAGATATGATTTATTCTACAATTGAAGGAATAGTCCCGAGTTGCTGCAGGCTTACGACCCAGCACTTGGGGGCTACATTATTCAAGTTGAGGTTATATCAAATATGCAAGTCTCATATCGCTGCAAGCATGCACCATGACACTTGGGGGCTAATGCAAAGTCATTTTTACTGGCCTTATTGAAGACCCGACTCATCACTTCATAATGAGTCGGCCCTTGGGGCTACCGGTTGCTTCTGTCAACAATTCAAGGTACACAAGTTTTATTCTGTTATATTGAAGGGTCCACTGCTCAGTTCATAAAGCACAAAGCTCTTAACCTTATGGGCGTGGGTTCAAGCCCCATGATGGGGGTTACATCATATGATGTTATTTTCATTGAAGAATATATCAAAGTCCCAGCTCAATATTATCTTACTGAGCCGACCCTTGGGGGCTACACGTTGATGATCAAAGTTTACAAGATTATATTTACAAAGTCCCTGCTCATTATTGCACAATGACCTGGCCCTTGGGGGGGCTACACTGGTTGAAGTTTTTATGAGAATAAGGCAATTTCAAGTCCCAGGTTGCTGCAAGCATGAAAACTCGGCACTTGGGGGCTACATATGTAGAATACTCAATTCTGACTAGTGATTGATGAACAACCTGGATTTCTTCAAGATTGTGATATTCATATTGAAGCAAGTCTTAAGCTGTTGCTATGCTACCTTCTTAAGACTTGGGGGCTACAAGTGATAGGCATATAAGAGGTATATTTTCAAGCTTCATGTTAACTACAATTATGACCTGGTGCCATCAATATTTGTAAACCGGCAATGATAAACCGGCAAGTTCAAGTCTTAAACCGGCACAGTTCTACATTCTCAAACCGGCAAGTTCTACATTCTTAAACCGGCTGCAGATCAAATGAGTATTTCAAAGGCCAATATTTTTGTTAAGCATTGGGAGCTGAAGTCAAAGGAGTTATTCTTCACAATATTTATCTATGACAAACCAATGTCAGCAAGTTGATTATGAAGCTGGTCTATTGACTCGGATTTTCTACAAGGAAATGACAAGGATTTAAAGATGCTCAGGATCAGTTTAACATGGATAAATCCAAATTAACTGGGGGCTAATGTCGGGGATATACCCCGTGGTATGATCCGGCTGGAGTTGTAAACCGGCGGATGGTAAACCGGCGGAGAGTTAAGACAGAGAGTCAAGACAGATGGCTAAGACAGACGGTAAACCGTCTAGTGTTAAACCGGCAGACAATGTTAAACCGGCAGACAATGTTAAACCGGCAAACAATGTTAAACCAGCAGACGTTAAGAGGCCCAGGAAGGGAAGTCAAAATAGTTTAAGTTAAAGTCTGAGTTGGACTCCACATGTAACCCGCCCCTTCAACATATATAAGGAGGGGCAGGGCTCCTCAAAGGGGGACAAGCTACAAGCAAGAAGAAACAATCTTAGGGCTAGACACAAAGAGGAGAGCCGGTTTACGGCGACTTCCTCATGATGATAATGAGACCTAGCCTCAAACAGCATGTAGGGTTGTTACCGGATGATGTTTCCCAGGGCCCGAAGCTGTCTAAATCTCTGTCTTATGTTGCGTTTCTCGATTCCGCTCAACCCCTCTCAAGCTACCACATAGATGCGTTGGCCTCGCGACTAAGTCCTTACACTAGGACATCTGACGTGACAATTCCATGACACAACCCGTATATGTAAAAGTTTTTCTTTATCACTTTCAGTTTGTCAACTGAATTGCTTGAGGACAAGCAAAGGTTTAAGCTTGGGGGAGTTCATACGTCTCCATCGTATCTACTTTTCCAAACACTTTTACCCTTGTTTTGGACTCTAACTTGCATGATTTGAATGGAACTAACCCGGACTGACGCTTTTTTCAGCATAATTGCCATGGTGTTATTTATGTGCAGAAACAAAAGTTCTCGGAATGACCTGAAACTCCACGGAGATTATTTTTGGAAATAATAAAAAATACTGGCGAAAGAATCAAGGCCAGGGGGCCACACCCTAGCCACGAGGGTGGGGGGCACGCCTGCCCCCCTGGGCGCGCCCACCTACCTCGTGGGCCCCCTGGAGCTCCACCGACCTCAACTCCAACTCCATATATTCGTGTTCGGGGAGAGAAAAAATGAGAGAGAAGGATTCATCGCGTTTTACGATACGGAGCCGCCGCCAAGCCCTAAACTCTCTCGGGAGGGCTGATCTGGAGTCCGTTCGGGACTCCGGAGAGGGGAATCCGTCGCCATCGTCATCATGAACCTTCCTCCATCACCAATTTCATGATGCTCACCACCATGCGTGAGTAATTCCATCGTAGGATTGCTGGACGGTGATGGGTTGGATGAGATTTATCATGTAATCGAGTTAGTTTTGTTAGGGTTTGATCCCTAGTATCCACTATGTTCTGAGATTAATGTTGCTATGACTTTGCTATGCTTAATGCTTGTCACTAGGGCCCGAGTGCCATGGTTTCAGATCTAAACCTATTATGTTTTCATGAATATATGTGAGTTCTTGATCCTATCTTGCAAGTCTATAGTCACCTACTATGTGTTATGATCCGGCAACCCCGAAGTGACAATAATCGGGACCACTCCCAGTGATGACCGTAGTTTGAGGAGTTCATGTATTCACTATGTGTTAATGCTTTAGTCTGGTACTCTATTAAAAGGAGGCCTTAATATCCCTTAGTTTCCAATAGGACCCCGCTGCCATGGGAGGGTAGGACAAAAGATGTCATGCAAGTTCTTTTCCATAAACACGTATGACTATATTCGGAATACATGCCTACATTACATTGATTGAACTGGAGCTAGTTATGTGTCACCCTAGGTTATGACTGTTACATGATGAACCGCATCCGGCATAATTCTCTATCACCGATCCATTGCCTATGAGCTTTCCATATATTGTTCTTCACTTATTTACTTTTCCGTTGCTATTGTTATCATCACTACAAAATACCAAAAATATTATTTTTGTTACCATTACCTTTTACCATCATTACCACTACTATCATATTACTTTGCTACTAAATACTTTGATGCAGATATTATGTTATCCAGGTGTGGTTGAATTGACAACTCGGTTGCTAATACTTGAGAATATTCTTTGGCTCCGCTTGTGTCGAATCAATAAATTTGGGTTGAATACTCTACCCTCGAAAACTGTTGTGATCCCCTATACTTGTGGGTGATCACCTATTTAACATGAATGCAGTTGTCTCTAATGCATAACCCCAACATGATAGTGCTAAATCGTTAAGAGACATCATAGATCGCACCATATCTAATAACGTATGGTTATGACGTTCGGACACACCATTACGTTGTGGTATTCCAGGTGGCGTGAGTTGTGAAACTATTCTGCATTGTTTCAAATAAAGAGCAAACTCGTAACTCAAATATTCTCCTCCACGATCATATCACAGAAACTTTATTTTCATGTTACGATGATTTTTCACTTCACTCTGAAATTCTTTGAACTTTTCAAATGTTGCAGACTTATGTTTCATCAAGTAGATATACTCATATCTTCTCAAATCATCTGTGAAGGTTAGAAAATAACGATACCCGCCGCGAGCCTCAACACTCATCGGACCACATACATCAGTATGTATTATTTCCAATAAGTCAGTTGCTCGTTCCTCAACCTGGCAGTTGGGTCGGGTTTGGTCGGGTCAACCTCTACCAAACCCATGCCCGACCCAACTATCGGGTCTTCCCCGCACCCGTGACCCTACCCATGGGTTTGGAAAGAGACCCACGCTCGAACCCATCGGGTTACCCGACCCTATCGGGTACCCATCGGGTAGGACGCAATTTAACTATTTCATCTTATTTAAGGGACATAAAAAGTTGTGTTGCATGCACGTGGCTGGGAGCAGTCACAGTCGCACAAAGCTAAATGACAAGGCAGCAGGGGCGGAGCTCCCATCCCAGGCGATCGAATAGGCGAGGTGGTACTAAAAGTGATCAGCATACAACGGTGTGCGTGTGCTGTGTGCATTGCAAACTTCAGCACTTATGGCCTAATTCATTTGTGCAGCGCTACATGTGCCGTGCAGCCTGCGCCAATTGCTAAAGTGCTAATTGGGCCATACCAAACGTGTGTAGACCACCAGTAAGAGAAATGAGAAAAGGCCGACGTCCTAGTAGTGAAGACTATGTTCCCCGGCTTTTTTGTGACTGGTGCTAGTGATGCTTATATGTTAGTGTGTTTAGATTAAAAAGAGATTAAATAAGATGGAGCATAAATAATTTAATAAAAAATTATATTAATTGGGTGACCCATTGGGTCACCCATGGACATACACTTGAACCCATACCCTATCCATGTCTAATCGGGCCATCCATGGGTAAGACCCATGGGCGAAGTCGAGAACCCATACCCTACCCATTCGGGTCGGGTGCCCATGGGCGCACGAACCCATGGGTCGGATTGCCGGGTTGACTCGTTTCATTGTTCCGGAGAACGGAGTCTTAGTCATCTTATCCATGAGGCATGGTTCGCAAGCATCAAGTGATTCCAAAAACCCATCAGCATGGAGTTTCTTCATGCGCTTTACACCAATATGACCTAAACGGCAGTGCCACAAATAAGTTGCACTATCATTATTAACTTTGCATCTTTTGGCTTCAATATTATGAATATGTGTATCACTACGATCGAGTTTCAATAAACCATTTATATTGAGTGTATGACCATAGAAGGTTTTATTCATGTAAATAAAACAACAATTATTCTTTGACTTAAATGAATAACCGTATTGCAATAAATATGATCCAAACATATTCATGCTTAACGCAAACACAAAATAACTTTTATTTTAGGTTCAACACTAATCCCGAAAGTATAAGGAGTGTGCGATGATGATCATATCAATTTTGGAACCACTTCCAACACACATCGTCACTTCATCCTTAACTAGTTTGTGTTCATTCTACAACTCCCGTTTCGAGTTACTAATCTTAGCAACTGAACTAGTATCAAATACTGAGGGGTTGCTATAAACACTAGTAAAGTACACATCAATAACATGTATATCAAATATACCTTTGTTCACTTTGCCATCCTTCTTATCCGCCAAATACTTGCGGCAGTTCTGCTTCGAGTGACCAGTCCCTTTGTAGTAGAAGCACTTAGTCTCAGGCTTAGGTCTAGACTTGGGCTTCTTCACTTGAGCAGCAACTTGCTTGCCGTTCTTCTTGTAGTTCCCCTTCTTCCCCTTGCCCTTTTCTTGAAACTAGTGGTCTTGTCAACCATCAACACTTGATGCTTATTTCCGTATCACGAAGAGCTTGTGAATCGTTTCCGTTATCCCTTGCATATTATAGTTCATCACGAAGTTCTAGTAACTTGGTGATAGTGACTAGAGAATTTTGTCAATCACTATCTTATCTCGAAGATTAACTCCCACTTGATTCAAGTGATTGTAGAACTCAGACATTCTGAGCACATGCTCACTAGCTGAGCTATTCTCCTTCATTTTGTAGGCAAAGTACTTGTCAAAGGTCTCATACCTTTCGACATGGGCATGAGTCTGAAATACTAATTTCAACTCTTGGAACATCTTATATGCTCCGTAGTGTTCAAAACAATTTTTGAAGTCCCGGTTCTAAGCCGTAAAGCATGGTGCACTAAACTATCAAGTAGTCATCATACCGAGCTTTGCCAAACGTTCATAACGTCTGCATATGCTCCTGCAATAGGTCCGTAACCTAGCAGTGCATCAATGACATAATTCTTCTATGCAGCAATGAGGATAATCCTCAGATCACGGATCCAATCCGCATCACTGCTACTAACATCTTTCAATTTATTTTTTCTCTAGGAACATATCATAATAAATGGGGAGCTACGTCGCGAGCTATTGATCTACAACATAGTTATGCAAATACTATCAGGACAAAGTTCATGATAAATTAAAGTTCAATTAATCACATTACTTAAGAACTCCCACTTAGATAGACATCCCTCTAGTCATCTAAATGATCACGTGATCCAAATGAACTAAACCATACCCGATCATCACGTGAAATGGAGTAGTTTTCAATGGTGAACATCACTATGTTGATCATATCTACTATATGATTCACGCTCGACCTTTCGGTCTCAGTGTTTCGATCCCATATCTGTATATGCTAGGCTCGTCAAGTTTAACCCGAGTATTTCCGCGTGTGCAAAACTGGCTTGCAACCGTTGTATAAGAACGTTGAGCTTATCACACCCGATCATCACGTGGTGTCTCGGCACGACGAACTTTGGCAACGGTGCATACCCAGGGAGAACACTTGTACCTTGAAATTTAGTGAGAGTTCATCTTACAATGCTACCGCCGAACTAAGCAAAATAAGATGCATAAAGGGTAAACATCACATGCAATCAAAATATGTGACATGATATGGCCATGATCAACTTGCGCCTTTGATCTCCATCTCCAAAGTACTGTCATGATCTCTATCGTTACCGGCATAACACTATGATCTCCATCATCTTGATCTCTATCAATGTGTCGTCACATGGTCGTCTCGCCAACTATTGCTTTTGCAACTATTGCTATCGCATAGCGATAAAGTAAAGCAATTACATGGCACTTGCATCTTATGCAATAAAGAGACAACCATAAGGCTTCTGCCAGTTGTCGATAACTTTAACAAAACATGATCATCTCATACAACAATTTATATCTCATCACGTCTTGACCATATCACATCACAACATGCCCTGCAAAAACAAGTTAGACGTCCTTTACTTTGTTGTTGCAAGTTTTACGTGGCTGCTACGGGCTGAGCAAGAACCGTTCTTACCTACGCATCAGAAACCACAACGCGGTATAATGATTGCTATTTGATCTTCAGAAAGAACCATGTTCATTGAATCCGATTCAACTAAATTTGGAGAAACAGACACCCACTAGCCACCTATGTGCGAAGCACGTCAGTAGAACCAGTCTCGCGTAAGCGTAAGCGTAATGTCGGTCTGGGCCGCTTCATCCAACAATGCCGCTGAATCAAGAATCAACTAGTGATGGCAAGCAATATGTATATACCCACGCCCACAACTCCTTTGGCTTCTACTCATGCATATAACATCTACGCATAGACCTGGCTCGGATGCCACTGTTGGGGAACGCAATAATTTCAAAAAAATCCTACGCACACGCAAGATCATGGTGATGCATAGCAACGAGAGGGAAGAGTATCGTCCATGTACCCTCGTAGACCGTAAGCGGAAGCGTTATGAGAACGCGGTTGATGTAGTCGAACGTCTTCATGATCCGACCGATCCAAGTACCGAACGCACGGCACCTTCGTGTTCAGCACACGTTCAGCTCAATGACGTCCCACGAACTCTGATCCAGCAGAGCTTCACGGGAGAGTTTCGTCAGCACGACGACATGATGACGGTGATGATGTTTCTACCGACGCAGGGCTTCGCCTCAGCACCGCTACGATATGATTGAGGTGGATTATGATGAAGGGGGGCACCGCACACGGCTAAGGGATCAATGATCAACTTATGTGTTCTAGGGGGGGCCCTCTGCCCCCGTATATAAAGGAGCGAGGGAGGAGGCCGGCCGGCCCCTGTAGGGTGCGCCAGGAGGAGGAGTCCTCCTCCTAGTAGGAGTAGGACTTGTCTTTCCTACTCCTACTAGGAGGAGGAAAGGAAGGGGGAAGGGGAGAAGGAAGGAGAGGGAGGAAAGGAGGAAAGGGGGGCCGGCCCCCTAGTCCAATTCGGTTTGGGCTAGGGGGCCGCGCACCCTGCCTTCTCTCTTCCACCACTTGGCCCATGAGGCCCAATACTTCTTCCCCGTATTCCCGTAACTCTCCGGTACTCCGAAAAATACCTGAATCATTTGGAACCTTTCCAATGTCCGAATATAGTCGTCCAATATATCGATCTTTACGTCTCGACCATTTCGAGACTCCTCATAATGTCCCCGATCTCATCCGGGACTCCTAACTACCTTCGGTACATCAAATCACTTAAACTCATGATATCGATCGTCACCGAACGTTAAGCGTGCGGACCCTACGGGTTCGAGAACTATGTAGACATGACCAAGACACGTCTCCGGTCAATAACCAATAGCGGAACCTGGATGTTCATATTGGCTCCTACATATTCTACGAAGATCTTTATCGGTCAAACCGCATAACAATATACGTTGTTCCCTTTGTCATCGGTATGTTACTTGCCCGAGATTCGATCGTCGGCATCTAAATACCTAGTTCAATCTTGTTACCGGCAAGTCTCTTTACTCGTTTCCGTAATGCATCATCCCGCAACTAACTCATTAGTCACATTGCTTGCAAGGCATATAGTGATGTGCATTACCAAGAGGGCCCAGAGATACCTCTCCGACAATTGGAGTGACAAATCCTAATCTCGATCTATGCCAACTCAACAAGTACCATCAGAGACACCTATAGAGCACCTTTATAATCACCCAGTTACGTTGTGACGTTTGGTAGCACACAAAGTGTTCCTCCGATAATGCGGACCGCTTCTCCGCGTTGTTTGCGATATGCGTCCGCCCACAGCTTTCTGTGGCTGTGGCCTTAGCTGATTTGGGTGCTATTTCCTTTCGCCGTACTTTTGGGGCGGTGGAACTTGAGCAATGGGATGAATTGCTCGAGTGTATTGCCTTACATCCCCCCTCCCTGGATCCCGATTCCATTTCTTGGCACCTTGAGTCAAGTGGCCGCTTCTCGACGAGATCCCTTTATCAGGTGATTGTCCCCACCCCTGGCCCGTGGAACTCTCGGTGCTCTGGGAGATCAAACTCCCCTTGAAGATCCGCATTTTCCTTTGGCAATGGGTCCGCGGTCGCCTACCCTCAGGTACGGAGGTCCGCAAACGTAATGGCCCCAGGGATGGTCTATGCCCCATTTGTTTGCTACCGGAAGACTGCAATCACATTTTTTTTCCGGTGCCCGGTGGCACAATTCCTATGGAGTTGTCTCCGGGAGGTGGTCGGTGGCAACTGGTGCCATGACAACCTCCCGGACTTGTTTGGGGAGGTCCTTAGGCTCCTCGGCCCTAGCCGCCCAGCCATGTGGGTGGTGTTGGGCACCCTAGCATGGACCCTCTGGTGTAATCGTAATAAGCTAGTCATAGAACGCGTGATTCCTTGGCGTGTGACTGATGCTATCTACAAATTGTGTGGCCTTCTACAGCTTTGGAGACCGCTTAGCAAGCGGAGAGACCGGGACGCCATCAACACCATCATAGCGGGTCTTCGTTCTTCGGCATCAGCTTTTGCGCCGTCTCCACCACCTCCTCCGCCACCTCCCGAGCCGGATTAGCTTCTTTTTTAGCTTTATTTGGGGCTTGTCTTGTTGTGCCCCCAGCACGACTTTGACTTGATTACTCTCTATACTGTGATGTTGGATGCTTGGTCCATTGCTTTATAATATAAAGCGGGGGGAAATCATTTTTCGTAATTCATAGAAACATCTCAAAACTCTCTGGTGGCGACGAGTGGTACGCATCCGTTGCATCACTCGATTCTGAGGTAACCTTTGCGAAAGTAGTCCTCAACTAGTGAATTCTTTTTTTCCACTAGGTGCTTTGTTGGATCCGAGCAATCCTAAAACATGTTCCATCTTCCCCTTTGACTCAGCCCACACTTTTTTGGAGTTGGGAGTAGATACCTACTGAGCGAGCCTGACTGCGCATCGAACAACGGGTTCTAAGAACAAGCTTGGCCCATGTTGCCCCCGAGAAAGAAAGTGTTTTTATTTGTTTGTGTTCTAGTAATAGAGTTTGTCCACCTACCTGCCTATTGTCTTATTTATCATTTGGCTAATCATTCTTTTTAAAATAGTTCTCATCTGATTAAAAACAAATTTAATACGACATATTCCAGTTACCACAGACCTGTAAACATATCCACGATAGTTTTGCAACTTTGTGACATAAATTTATGACAACACGTTTTAGTAGTGCATATGGGTGGCGAGCGCACTGCATATAATAGCGCACACCTTATACATATATCATCGTCGTTGAGAGTAAAATTTTGAGGGAGTTTTAGATGCTTTCTGCGGAATGGGGGAGCTCCCCCACCTAAATATATTGCTCATGCGCACACCAAATATATAATATTTCTAGAGATAGCACAGATTAATGCCTATTATGCTTCAAGCATGAGTGTGTGGCTGATTCACCAATGCATGTGTTTACCATGAACAAGATTGAACACTGGTTAATCATGGCATTAGGATGAACAGTTTGAGTAGATGTGTGAAGGAACTTGGCTCATGAATTTTATGCTTGCATGCTCCATCCATATAATCTCACCTGGTATCTTAGTTCGGTTCTTGCCATGAATCTCCTAGAGAGAAACTTTGAACTTGTATCTGAGATAGTGGAGCAAACCAAAGCCAACGTGACATCATTACATTCTTATGCCTTGAACCTTGTTTAAGTCTAGCAGCAGAGCGATACACACACGCATGTCTATGATTTGTATATTTATGCAAAACCTTTTTCAAATCTAGCGGGTAGCGGCATGTCTACAAGCCTTAGCGCCATCAGAGGGAGGTGCACTCCTCCAGCTAGAAGATATGATGTCGCTTGCTAGGTCGTAGAGAATGTGAAAATTTTGCTGCATGATGTTGCCGATGAATGTCGTCTCGTCATTGGCGGCACATTGTTCCAGCTCCCCCGCGTGCACATCCTGATGTCCTCCACAGGCACCAAGTAGTTTACCACTGACAGCTGTAGTAAATTGTCAAGACTGCAGGAATGATTTTGGATGATTTCATCCAGCTGTACATTGATCAGATTCTAAATTGTTCAAAGATTGTTGATAGTAAGAGTTGAGCTTCCTATCATTATTGAAAAGCTTCCTTCAATGTTTCGATGTTTAGACAAAAGCAGTCAGCTCACTACCAGAATTTACCCAATTGCCGACGGCCAAATCTATGTCGACGGTCCCCGTCGGCATCAACAGATCTATCCCGACGGCACAGGTCAGGCCGTCGGCATAGAAACGCCTTCAGCATACATCCACCTATGCCGACGGGGGCCGTCGACACAGTTGGGCCGTCGGCATCCCAATAAATATGCCTACGGCGGCCGTCGGCATAGAGGCTGTCTTCGGCATATCTGTGTGCCCGACTGCCCGGGCGGCGACATCCTTTGACGGCGTGAAGCCTACGCCGACGGGGCCTAACGGTGGCCGTCGGCATATCTGCCACGTCATCGATCCGCGTGATCTGCCACGTCAACGATCCGAAACGCTCACTGGTCCGTGGGGTGGCATATCTATGCCGATAGCCTCGCCGTCGGCATAGGCTTGGCCCATGGACGGTCCCACGTCATCGATCCGCGCCATATGCCACGTCATCGATCCATGGCTCTACCCTTCTATGGCTGTAGCTATGCCGACGGCATAGCCGTAGGCATAGATTTCTAATATTTTTTCATATTTTATTTATTTTCTCTTTTTCCTTTTTATTTTTTTCCAAAATAATTAGATTAACTTAAATGTGCCTTATATATATATATATCGATTGCCCCCTCACGGGCGTCGCTTCCGTCGTGTTACGGAGAGGGGAGACGGGACGGGGTACCTGGGGGGTAGCAATGCCGCCAGGTGTTGCGGTGGGCCCTCCTACGGTTGTGGAAGCGTGGTGGCAGGCGCAGGAACCCGGCACGTGGCTCCGGGGTGTGCCCCTCCCCTCACGGGCGTCGCTGCCGCCGTGTCCCGGAGGGGGGAAACGGCAACGTTGGGCCGACATGGAGGGAATCTTGGGGTGGGTTGGGTCGGGACTGTGTTGGGGGTGTAGCTATGGGCTGGGCTATGACAACCAGGTGAAAAGGTCCACCGGTCAAACCCCGTGCGGTGAAAGCCAAAGGGCAAGACCCGATGGTCGTCTGTGTCAGGGTTAGACGGGACGGTGTACCTGGGGGGTAGCAATGCCGCGAGGTGTCGCAGTGGGCCCTCCTACGGTTGTGGAAGCGTAGTGGCAGGCTCAGGCACCCGACACGCGGCTCCGGGGTGTGCCCCCCTCACGGGCGTCGCTGCCACCATGTCACGGAGAGGGGAAACGGCCACGTCGGGCCGACACGGAGGGAATCTTGGGGTGGGTTGGGCCGGGACGGTGTTGGGGGGTCTAGCTATGGGCTGGGCTATGAAAACCAGGTGAAAAGGTCCACCGGTCAAACCCCGTCCGGCGAAAGTCAAAGGGCTAGACCCAGCGGTCGTCTTTGTCAGGGTTAGACGGGACGGGGTACCTGGGGGTAGCAATGCCGCTAGGCGTTGCGGTGGGCCCTCCTACGGTTGTGGAAGCATGGTGGCAGGCGCAGGCACCCGACACGTGGCTCAGGGGAGTGCCCCCCTCACGGTTGAGGTCCCGGTGCGACGCTCCGGTGCCATTGCTACCCCCAGGGCCCCCGTCCCCCCATGGCCCTCAATGCCACCGGAGCGTCGCACCGGGCCCTCATACATGCGGGGTGGTGTGGTAGCATGTCCGAAGAGGCGGGACGCGTCTCCGGGGCGTGCCCCCCCCTCACGGACGGCGATGACACGGTAGTAGATGTTCTGCGGTAACGATGCGGCGTCAATATTACTAAATACTCGGAGCGCGATAAAATCATGAGTTTTTTTGCACGACGTGGGCACATGTGCTATAGGAACGATGGCATTTTTTCATAATTTTTGGTGATGGAGAAGTATCCGAAAAATTCCCTCTACGCGGATTGCCCTCCGCGCGTCTACGGCTGTGGCCGCGGCCTCCGGGGGCGAGCATGCCACCAAATCTTGCGTAGGCGGCCTGTCACAAGTCTGGAAGTGTTGTGGCGGTTGCAAACGCCCGGCACGCGTGTCCGGGGTGTGCCCCCCCTCACGGACAGCACCGCCGCCGACACCTGGAGGGGGGAAACGGACGCGTCGGGTCTACACGGAGGGGATCTTGCTGTGGGTCGGGCCCGGATGTTGCTCCAAAGTGTTCCTATGGGCTGACCTAACACAACCGGGTGGGGAGGTCCACTGGTCAAAGCCCGTCCGTGCAAAGTCAAAGGGGTAGATCCCGTGGTCAAACGCTACAGGGTTAGGCGGGACGGCGGCACTAGGGGGGTAGCAATGCCACCGGAGCGTCGCACCGGGCCCTCATACATGCGGGGTGGTGTGGTGGCATGTCCGAACAGGCGGGACGCGTCTCCGGGGCGTGGCCCCCCTCACGGACGGCGATGACACGGTAGTAGACGTTCTGCGGTAACGATGCGGCGTCAATATTACTAAATACTCGGAGCGCGATAAAATCATGATTTTTTTTGCACGACGTGGGCACATGTGCTATAGGAACGATGGTATTTTTTCATAATTTTTGGTGATGGAGAAGTATCCGAAAAATTCCCTCTACGCGGATTGCCCTTCGCGCGTCTACGGTTGTGGCCGGCGGCCTCCGGGGGCTAGCATGCCGCCAAATATTGCGCCGGCGGCCTCTCACAAGTCTGGAAGTGTTGTCGCGGTTGCAAACGCCCGGCACGCGTGTCCGGGGTGTGCCCCCCTCACGAACGGCGCCGCCGCCGGCACCTGGAGGGGGGAAACGGACGCATCGGGTCTACACGGAGGGGATCTTGTTGTTGGTCTGGCCCGGATGTTGCTCCAAAGTGTTCCTATGGGCTGACCTAACAAAACCGGGTGGGAAGGTCTGCTGGTCAAAGCCCGTCCGTGCAAAGTCAAAGGGCTAGATCCCATGGTCAAACGCTACAGGGTTAGGCGGGACGGGGGACCTGGGGGGTAGCAATGACACCGAAGCGTCGTACCGGGCCCTCATACATGTGGGGTGGTGTTGTGGCATGTCCGAAGAGGCAGCACGCGTCTCCGGGGTGTGGCCCCCGTCACAGACGGCGCCTCCCCTCCCCTCCCCTCTGTGTGGTTCCGGGAGAGGAGGGGGCTGAGCGGTTTAAAAAAAATTAAAAATCTATATGAAATAATAATACATAAAAAGGAAAATTATAACTATAAAAAAAAATTAAAATCTATATAAAATAAAAAGAATAAATATATAACTATAAGAAAACATTAAAAAATTTATATAAAATAAAAAAGGAAAATAAAACTATGCCGACGGCAAAGCCGTCGGCATAGCTTAGGCCATACGGTAGGCGTTACGCGGATCAGTGACGTGGGTAATAAAAAATATTAAAAAAATAAAAAAGTATGCCTACGGCTAAGCCGTCGGCATAGGTGACACGTGGCCTCCTCACATATGCCGACGGCTTAGCCGTCGGCATAGTCTGCCTTATCCACCCGCGGGGCGAACCCCCTCCACTCATTCCCTATCGCGCCCCCGACGCTGCGTCGCTCCCCGCCGCCCCCACGCTGCGCCGCCGCTCCACCCGCGCCGCTCCCCGTCGCCCCCACGCTGCGCCGCCGCTCCCCGCCTCTCCAGCCCGGCGCCGGCCCCGTCCCCGCCTCTCCAGCCCGGCGCCGCCGCGCGCGACCCCGCCCCTGCCCTCTCCACCCCCGCGCCGCCTCGCCTCCACCCCGGCCCAGCCCCGTCCCCGCCTCTCCAGCCCGGCGCCGCCGCGCGCGACCCCGGCCGCCCCTGCCCTCTCCACCCCCGCGCCCTGACCTCCCCGCCGGCCGCACCGCCCTGGCCCTCCCGTTGGCCGTGCTTCTCTGGCCGGCCCAGCCACGCCCCGGCCCTCCCGTCCCCTACACCGTCGGCCCCAACTCCACAGCCGCGACACCGCTCTCCTCGGTGAGCTAGCACTCCTTTGTCTTTTTTTCTTCATTTTTTGCATGATTTAGCTACTATTGGATGTATGAATGGATGGATGTTGGATGTTGTTAGGTTGTTAGATGGATGAATGTTCTATGTGTCTTAGATGGATGGATGAATCTCGGCAAAATGAATGGATGCATGATTTAGTTTTTATTTTCAGTTTGTGATGTTGTTAAGTAGCTATGTGAGATGTCTTCAAATTTGGGATATGATAAGTGGTTATTTCATCATGATGATCTTGCTAAAAAAATGATATGTTAGTGCTTAATGTGAGGTGATTACCTAAATTGGGATATGATAAGTGCTTCCAAAATTGACACTTGAGAAAATATGATTTTTTTCATAGTTTAATGTGAGGTGAAGACCTAATTTTTTTCACTTGATGGAATTAACAGGATTTGTGGTGTTCCCATCTTCGTGGAGTGACCGTCGACGTTGGAGGTGTTGGTCCAGGATCGTCCCTCCTTTGATCGACTACATCCTCTACATCGGAGGGTGAGCAGCAATTCCATGACCCCGTCCACTTTTTTTCCATGTCACTAGATTAAATTTTCACATCAAGTCGCGTAACCTAGGTCTCCCGTCCGAAAGGGTTGCATCGATAAATATGCATTCAATTGCATATTTATCACCGCAGCTCTTTCGGATTGTCCAGCGCTTTCCACGGACAGCCCGAGGATGTGTAGATTGGGTACGTTGTTCATGCTCTACCCCGTTCCGAGATAGGATTTCGGCGGCGCCTCCCTGTTGTTCTCCGGATGCACATTCTCTCGGCATTTTGCCGAGACGTGTATCTGGAGAACAGCGGGGAGGTGTTGCCGAAATTTTGTCTCGGAACGGGGTAGAGCGTGGACAACGTACTCAATCTACACATTCTCGGGTGGGATTAGGACCCATCTTTACCTATTAGAGATGTAGGTGGATTAAACGCGGTAGAAACTGAAAATTTGATGTGATTAATTTAAGTGAATCCTTAATTATGTTGTGTGGGTTGCAAAAAAGCAGAGGATGACAGATAATCAGTGGATGTACAGTGGTTTTATCCGTCGGAATCGAGTAACATCAGAGTGGATCGCGAAAACCGATGTGTATTTGAAGGAGATATTCCGTCATCCAATGAGAATTATCCCACCATGCCCCTGTGCGAGATGTGCCAGACGTCACCGTAGAAATTAGACGGACATGAGTGAGCATCTTCGCACGCACGAATATATGCCAAACTTTGACATGCCGCCGATAAACATAGCCGAGCAGGACCGTGGTAGAGAGGAGGTGATGCGACAACGCATCGATGGATATGAGGACGACGGGGTCAGGGACATGCTAGATGATGTCATTGTTGCAGAAATGGCAAATGCGACACCTTCAGAGAATGAACCAGAGGAGCCGGAGGCAACCGCAAAGGCCTTCTTGGAGGTCTTGGCCTCGTCGAAGAAACCTCTTTATGCAGGTGCGAAAATATCTCAGCTGGATGCCATCTCGCAACTGATTGCAGTCAAGGCTGAGTATGGCTGTAGCCAGAAATGCTTCGAAGCATTCCTGGGAGTATGGGCTAACAGCCTCCCATGACAGGCTAGAGAAGATCTTTCCGCCAGGCTTCTTTACTCCGATGACACATCTCATTCTGCACATCGCGAACGAGGTATTGTTGGGGGGCCCTGTGCAAAATCGCTGGCAGTACGGCCCTGAGAGGCAGAACAAGCATCTCCGACGGAAATGTGGAAACAAAGCTAAGATTGAAGCTTCCATAGCTGAGGCAGTTATCCTAGAGGAGGTGTCAGACCTCAGGACATCATACTATCCAGACCATGTTCCCCATCTGCATAACAAGGTGCCTCGATACAATATAGAAGAGCCCAAGTATCAACCCAGGCTCGATCTATTCAACGCGCAAGGTGGGAGGGCTGGGGCCTCGAAATCTTATAACATGCCACGACAAGAGTGGGAGGACCTCATGTTCTATATCTTGCACAACATCAAGGAAGTTGAGGAAGTGTGGATGAGGTAATACCACTACACCATTCCTTTATGTCTTCCACATCATCATGTTTCATGTTCACTTAGTCCCGGTCTAACACCGCTTATCTTTTTTTAGTGATTTCGTTCAAGAGGAATGGACGGGAGTGAATCCTCCTACTGAGGCGGAGGCACTTACTCTTCTCCGTCATGGAAACCCTGGACGTAAAAATTTTGTTGCTTGGTTCATGGAGAAAGTACTTTTCCACAATCCCCTATTAAATACCTACTTCAACATTTATTAGTTAACCGAACTAATGCACGCAACAATTTCCATTATACTTGTAGGGAAAAGATCCGAACATATCTATGGATGATGAATTGAGATGGGTTTCCATGGGTTTTGACCCTGCCGTCGTGACATGTAAAAAGTATGATGTGAATGGGTATCGCTTCCATACAGAGGAGCACCAAAATAGCCGCCCCGATCCCAAAACTATAAATACTGGAGTGTACACCCCCGGTCAAAATTCAGTAGACTACTACGGAAGGGTACAAAATATATACGAGGTTAAATTCCGCCAGGGGCGTGAGACCCTAAGTCTGCCTGTGTTCAAATGCCGATGGTTCGATCCGCAGGAGGGGGTAAAACATACGCCTTCCATTGGTTTGGTCGAAGTTAAACCATCAACCGTCTATGCCGGAGCCGATCTCTTCATTGCGGCTACCCAAGCTACACAAGTATATTATCTGCCTTACCCATGCCAGAAAGTGTATCTAAAGGGTTGGGAAGTTGTGTTCAAGGTGTCGCCACATGGTAAGCTACCAGACCCGAATGAAGACGATTACTACAACATTAACCCCATGACATACGAGGGAGTGTTCTATCAAGAGCAACCTGATGATGATGATGATGATGTGGTTAGAAACGATGACGCTAGACCATTGGGTGATGATGATGTGGACCCAAACGTCGACGATGCACGGAATGATGGTGAGAACATTGTCAATGAAAATGACATACTTATGCTAGAAAAGTTAAACAAAGACGCTGACGACGAGGAAGAGCCTCCACCTCCGTCGGACAACGAAGATAATATGATTTATAGTGATGATGAGACGGACCGAGAAAGAGGTTACAACAGTGAGGATTCATATGGGTTCTAGCAGATGTACGTTTCAAGTATTTTTTTCTATAGTTTAGGAATATGCCTTTTTATGCATTTTTATTAATGTGTTTATTATCATGCCTTTTCCTTCATTTCATTAATTTACTAATTGCTTTTTCTCTTTTCAATGCAGGTTCGTGGAACATGGGCAAGGGGAAGGCCGACGGCGTGGGTTTCCTACGCAAGGTCGTCGGCCTGCCTAGTCGGAGTGGTCGAGCACGTAATCCTCCCCCTCGGCTACTTGACGATGACTCCTCACAGGGAGGTCGAGGGAGAGGTGCCCCTAGAGGAGGAGGGGGCGGGGGGAGAGCCTCTAGAGGACGAGGTGCTGGGGGGAGAGCCACTACAGGGGGTCGCGGCCAGAAAGAGCGCACCCTCACCGACTTAGGGGTGTTGTCTTCGAGGCCCTCCTCTAGTGAGGTACCCTCCTCTAGTGAGGCAGGCGAGGAGGAGGAGGAGGAGGAGGAGGAGGTGGAGGAGGAGGCAGGCGAGGAGGAGGAGGAGGAGGAGGAGGAGGTTGGGGAGGAGGTTGGGGAGGAGGTTGGGGAGGGGGAGGCAGGCGAGGAGGAGGGTGGTGGCGGGGATGATGGTGGTGACGGGAAGGGGGTTGACACGAAGGGGTGGCTGCGTGGCAACGCAAAGCTACCAAAGCAGGTTCCTGCTACTGAGGAGCAGAAGTGGCTCATTGAGCCCACGGGAAAAGAGTAAGTGGTTCATTATGTTGCTTGTCACATGCTTATTCCGGTTGTTATTTATTTTTCTTGTCACATACTAATCGTTCATTCTTTTGCAGCAACTGGATATATTCTAAAGGGGTCCGTATTCCCAACGGCCTCATCACCGTCTTGCTGAAGTTATATTGGCCGGGGTTGTACTGTCCTGATCCAGTCAGGCAGCCGGACCGTCCGATTTTGGCCACGAGCTGGGACCACTGGGAAGCGGCCCACCACGCGGACCATGAGACCCATGCCAAGGCCGTGATCACTACTTTCTGGGTGAGTTCTCTTCAGAAGCACAAGTCCATTCTAGTTTCATGAATGATTTAACTCATGGCTTCTCCCATTCTTGTTTCATGCATGATTGTAGAAATTCTATCGAGTTCTTCCGGAGCACAGGGCTAGAGCGGACCAGATCGTGCTGCGCCAATGCAAGAAGAAGGCCCGCCAGATGCAGTACGAGGTGCGCTATGTGGCCATCTCCACATACTACCACGACTATCTTGGTGTGAAGATGACCAAGGAAGAAGCGCGGAGGATGGGCATTACCTTGGAGAGGCCCGAGTTCTTGGCGGTAAGTATAAAAGATTTTTCATTATGCTTTCATATATTATGCTTTCATTATGCTTTCATTACCTTGTGGTACATTATGCTTTATGCTTTATGCTTCCATAACACCAATTTGGACACACCTACATGCCATTATGCTTTTATTATGTAGGTGTGTCCCAAATTGGTGTTATGGAAAAGACGAGTCCTGGGCGGCATTGGTGGATCTTTGGTGTGATGAGGCTGGAGCCTGGGCGGCTATGAGAACCCAAAATAAGGCTAACCGAGGGACGGAGGGAGTACATGCTCAGGGAAACCGAAACCACTATCTCCACAAGGCAGTTAATGTATGACTAACCCCATTAAACATTCTTCTTCTTCTATTTACCATCACTTTCTTATGTATGACTAACCTCTGTTTGGTGGTGCAGGAGGAGAAACTGAAGCGGCCGCTCTCACACATGCAGGCGTGGGAGATCGCCCATACGCGGAAGGATCCCAAGCCTGGCGAGCCCAAGTACTATGGCAAGAAGACCGCAGAGAGGAAGAAGGCCTACTCCGAAGCGTATCTGGAGTTACATCCTGACACACCTGACCCCATTGCGGCGCCTCTGGACGACATGGCGGTGGTGAGGATGGGGCCCAAGGAGCACGGTCGGGAGGCGGTTCTCGATGCTGTGATCACTCCTAGTATCTCCTACACACAGCTTCGTCGGATCGACCCGAGCCTGAGCCAGCGCACGAGCCAGCCAGTGACCAGTACACAGTACCTCTTTCAGGAGCAACAATCTGTAAGTATTTTCCCTCTTATCTTCATTTCTCACTTCATTTTCCGCATTTAGTAGTTTTATGAGTTCCATCCTGTCATACCGTAGGCCTACATGGAGTACACACGCCAGGAGACCATGGCGTGGCATCAGAGGCTTTATGAACACCAAGTGCAGAGGGATAGCCAGATGCAGCAGGCTTTTCAGGATATGGCGGCCGGCAGGTGTCCTCAGTTCCCTCCAGCACAATGCCCTCCAGCACAACCAGTGCTGATGAGCTTTGAGAAGTTTGTGGCACAGAACGCTGGCCCCTCGCCGGTTAGTTCATCCCCAATCTATTCACCCAAAGCATGTCATGCCTTTCAACACAGTCATATATCCCGTGCATATGTCTTTTCAACATCCAGGGAACACGTGGATCTACCGTTGGCGGCGGTCTTCGCAGCACTCTGGAGACACGGAGCCCGACCACTCCGATCCACGGAGGCGGAGGCGGAGGCGGTCTTGGCGGTAGCGCTGCCGCTAGCACTGACGACCTGGGCTTTGGCCGTCTTGGCGGTGACGACCTCCGCTGTGCTCGATGATTCTTGTGTGGTGATGATGCTTGAGATGACTTGTGTGTGGTGATGATCATTTAGATGACTTGTGTGCTTCTCTATATGCTTATGTTGGTTGTGATGATTTTCATTTAGAGACTTGTGCGTGATGATGCTTATGCATATATTGTTGTGATGGTGCCGGATGATATTCCGTTGTGTTTTATATGTCTATCTCATCATATATATCTGCTGATATGTGCTGCTATTTGAATTGAATTGATCTGAAAACAAACAGAAAAAAGAAAAAAAAAAAGCAAAAGCAAACTATGCCGACGGCTAGGCCGTCGGCATAGGGCTAGCGTGAGCTCCCAGTAGCTGACACGTGGGCGCCTATGCCGACGGCATGGCCGTCGGCTTAGTTTAAAACTGTGCCGACGGCTAGGCCGTCGGCATAGGCGCCCACGTGGCAGCTACTGGGAGCTCTGTATGAAGGACTATGCCAACGGCACGGCCGTCGGCTTAGTTTCAAATTATGCCGACGGCAGGGCCGTCGGCATAGGCCTGGTCCTAGAGCAGCGGCTGATAGCCACGTGGCACCCCTATGCCGACGGTCTGGCCGTCGGCATAGGTTTTGACTAAGCCGACGGCCAGGCCGTCGGCATAGGGGTGCCACGTGGCTATCAGCCATTGGGCGGACTTGACGGCGGCCGCCGTTAGGCGTGATAGTTGCCGACGGCCTAAGCCGACGGCCTCCCTGGCTGTGCCGACGCATATGTTGCCGACGGCCCTATGCCGACGGGGGCCGTCGGCATAGGTCTACCCCGACGGGACTCAGGCCTATGCCGACGGCCCTTGCCGTCGGCATAGGGGGCGATTCCGGTAGTGGCTGTCCACAGAAACCGCCCACGATGATGCCACACTCACAGTCGGCTCATAATTTTTACGGTCGGTCCCAACAAAAGCTACCTGGGAAACTCGCTCCACATTCCACATGTGTTTCCTTTCCTTAAGAAACGATATATGTGTATATATGCATAGCAAAGTGAGTATTGCATATACACACATAGTCTTCGAGTTCATCTGCCCTGTCTAATTCACCTAAGAGGTCAGAGCATCAAGGGTGATGCAAGACAACACATCTTCTTCCCAGCCGAGCTAACCTCATCCGAAATGCATGCAGACTACCATGAATCTTCAGAGCAGTGCAGAGCAGCAGAGCTTTATTACAGGAGAGAGCACGCCGTGGGGTGCGTTCATCTGGAACTTCACCTTCTGCTGGGGGTGCTCTTGTCAATGCTCAGCCGTGCACCACGCCAACAATTGCCCAAAGCTAGCCGTTGTTTTCGTCTTATCTCCAGCTGGTGATGGAGTTCACGCCAGGATCTGACCATCTCCGAGTCTAATCTGTAAGAGAAGGTCAAGTATTTCAATCAACTTTAGTTTGCCGATTATCAGCATCTGGTGATCCATCTGGAAGGAGGCCCAGGAGAGGCAGAGGCAGCAGGGAGCTGAGGTTGCAGATCACGATCAGCAGAGCCAGATTGTCGAAGTTGTCCCTTGTGACACCCAGAAACTGAGTTAGGCCCGCGCCCACCAGACCGCCAGCGACACTTCCCGCGTTCGAAATGGACATCAGGGTGGCGAACAACGTCGCTTCCACTCCCAGGGGACACAACCTCGCAGCCAACACCAACACGGGCATGAAGGAAGCCTACAGAACAATTTTGAACATCCTAAGTGTTTATGTCAGAAGTGTAATTTCTAAATGTGAAAAGGAGAGCAGAAACGACACGGTTCAAGACCAGGTGCATAATATTAATATCAAGTACCGAGATTATGCAAACACTTAGCCCTCGAGTTAACTAGTCATTGCAATAATGTTTCATACCTGACCAAGGACTGTGAGAATCAAGGAATCCCCAATGGAGAACCATTCATCACTTATCCCCAGCTTCCTATTGAGCCCAGTGACAAGAAGAACCTGGAAGTGGAAACACACAAGACCTAAGCATGATTTGCCAACAAAGAGTAAGTAGGACTGCTAGAATAAGTACGCAGAGAAGAGGACCTGTGTCATTCCAAGGGCAGAACCTAAAATTGTTGTCACAAGAAAGATTTTTCTTAGTGGAACTGCCTTCAGGAACGAATTATATATTCCGACGCCCAGCAAGGATGCAACAGATGTAACGAGTGTGACACGCCCTAGAAACTCTGGAGTGAATCCAATCTTGTTTGTGCTGAAATTCAATAGAGTAACATAATCAGCCATATTAAAAAGATGACGATCACACAAAATACTAAGGTACATATGTACAACCAAGTAGCTTACGGTCCTGTTCCCTTTTGTATTTAGAGTTTTGTAACACTAGCATCTTAGAAACTTCATATTTTTCTTCAGAATCCAAAAGTATGTTTACAGAATATAGAGCCAGGTCTAACAGAACAATCCATAGCAATCAAGTAATCAAATAATCGAGTCTGTTGAACATACACGAAATAAAACATGGCAGAATCCGACTGTGGTGTCGCTTGCCAAAGGAATATGAACAAAGTAGGCAAGAAAATGTTCGGTTGCTTTACAGCAGTCCAAATCTGCCTGATCTGCTGCTTAGAGCTTTCAATCAACCTTGAACTTGAAAGTGAGATGGAACGTTCCTCAGTAGGCAAACGCTTTTCATTTACAAGAACTGCAACAGCAGATGTCATCAGGGGTAAAAATGCTGTAACACCAAAGACAAATCTGCATTTAGTGAAACACCTGATCAGTGAAGTGTAATATGAGAGGTGTCATTAGCTTTACAAAGTTCCTTCGCGCCAAGGAGCAAACCTTACACCATAAGTATCCACAAGAGAACCACTGAAGTATGCGCTCACAATTGCCCCAAAGGCTGAAGATCCCCAACACAGTGACTGGAGAGATCCAGATGTGCTCTGTGACTCACCCCGAGCTCTCTCAACAACCATAGAATCAACCACCTGCAGTATTTTCACTTCTCGTTAATGACAAAACAAACTACGAGTACTAACACTAGTATCTTGACATGGGTCAAACACAAAGATGAGCTCATTAGGTACAGAAGGAGATATTTCTGTTTTTAGAATATATTTCAGATATTCTTTCTGAACTTTTGACAAGTGAGGCCCATACTGAGTTGAGTTCTTTGAACAATGTATCAAATATCAACATAAAATAAATTGCATATATGATCTATGTTGAGCTCCTTATGATTTAAAAAACAGTTCAAAATATATTCGGAGCATCATGAATTACATAATCCTCCTATTATCAGGCTGTGTCATGATAGCACGTGCATATGACTGCTGCTACAGGGGATGACCAAACCTAACGGAAATGCTAGCAAGTTGTGCTCCACTTGAAACAGTAAAAGCATTGGATCAGACCATCCCATTATGGACCAATTCGAGCTGTACTCCTAAAGGGGTTTATCATTTTCTGAATGTCAAACTGTCAAGGATTAAACAAAACTGAGTAACTAACTACTACACCAGCAGGATGTTTGCTTTATTTATAAAGCAGGGTGAAAGCCTATTTCGAGAACTACTACACCAGCATAATTGATGATCAATTCAAAGGAAAAAATAAAATATTGTGAACATACTTTTTCTGCTCACTTACAACATCAGAGAAGGCAACTGCAAGAGATCCAAGAATAATAGAGAGCGCTGCACTGTACTTGTCATCCACAATTGTTGCCATCAAACTCCATGAAATTGCTCCAAGGAGTCCTGACAGAATGAGGTACGACCTTCTTCGATAACCAAAGAGAGGGACGGAATCACTGCATCGTAAATCACAACAATATAGTTCATGATTTAAGTGTGTACAACATAAAAGAGCTGCAGGAACGAGATTTGATATGTCGGTGATACCTGATAAAACCATAAAGAGGCTTGACCAACCACGGCAAAGCTGAGAAACCAGTTATAACTGCAGTCTAGATAACAGGAACCAAATTATTCTCTGTGCCAACAGGTATTGCCCAAGACTTAAAACGTTAGCAGAAAAAGAGCATCTGGTAAAGATGGTGATGGTCATACCTCTGCTGGATCAAGTTGAAGATCATCTTTTAAGTAAAAGCTGACAGCTAGTCTTGAAAGACCTAAAACTCCTTGCACAAAATAAACAGTGGCAACAGCCACATTATCTGGGGACAAATCCACCCCAAATGCTTTGGAGTAAGCTGACTTGGACTTGCTACTGGATAAACCATCTGTCCCGCGTTGATTGTTTTCCCATTTTTCAAGATCTTCATTCCTAGTGTCCCCTTTAGTCGAAGTTGCCTGATATCTTGGTGTCGCACTTCCTACAGTAGGTAATATAATAGGAATGATGGTGCATCTCACAACAGTGTCCAAAACTAAATATTTAAGTAGCTTTGTCTAAGAAGTACCAACCAAAAACACCAGCTCAGATGATAAATTACACGAGTCACTAACTCAGTAGGCAGGCAAGATTAGGAAATTAAGAGCATGACCACCATGTTATAATGAACATTTATGCTAAGGCGGTGTGCCACCCACCAGGAAACACGGCAACAATCCTTCTAATAAGTTTATGCTACAAATTGTAAGGACCATTAGGCAGGGAAAGAGCAACAATCCCCAAATGTTCGATGGCTCGATATAATGCAATTCAAGGCACACAGATGATAACTCTACTCTGCCTTGATGCAGGAGCAAAAAAGAAGTTAGTCCCTCCTGCATAGAGTACAGCATGTAAGAAAATCAGATGAGATCTATGTCACCATGTGTAAGCCCCAAACATTCAGCAATGCTAATCAGTTGAAATTCATAGCCGTGGCACTCCAGAACTAGCTTCCGCGTGGTTTTTCTTATCCCTCTTGTTGCAATCCAAACCCCCTCCCCCGAAATATCCTCAACCGCACAACCACTCGCGAAATGTCTTGCAGATAACTTCTGTCGTCAGTTAAGCTCGCGTGGCTCACCGGTTAGGCTGTCCGTGGAGGCGACCCCGCCGACGGGTTCGACGGGGAGGGGAGGCGGGGCGGAGGCGTCCTCCTCATCGCACGAGCCGCGGTCGCCGGAACCGCTGCTGGTGGTGGTCGCGGGGGTTACCTCCGGCGAGCGGCCGCAGCGGCAGCGAGGTCCCCGCGGGCGGCGGCCGCGGTGCGCGGCCACTGGGTACGAGGAGGACGAGGTGGAGGCGGAGGCGGAGGCGGCGGCCGCGGCGGGGCTGGGCAGCGGGGGCGACGGCGGGGTGAGCAGGAAGCTGCTGAAGGCCATCTGCATGCTTGCGGAGTCCTCTCTCTCTTTCTCTCCCTCCTCCCGTTCCTTTCCTTCCACCGCGCCAAGCTCACAAGTCTCACCTTCTCTCTCTTTTTTTTTGAGGGGTGTCTCACCTTCTCTCTCTCTTGGACCGAAGCCGCTCGGCCCGAGCCCGCTCAAGCCCGTCATGGTCTTGGGCCTTGGCACGAAATTTATCCTGCTTCACGTGAGTGTTCGTCCCGTCTCGCTGAAGGATTTCCTCCCACCTGTGGCACTGGGCCAGCACATATTCACTGTTTTTTTCGTTCGCTGGATTCCAATTGCGTTCGCTGCGTTCATTCATTGGATTGGTTTCCCCCGGTATTTTTTCCGTTTTCTTTTGTTTTTCTTTACTAGTAAGCGTGCACGTGCAACGCACGTATTATAATTAATAATAATAATAATCTATTTTAAATCTTATTAGTGGGCTTTTTTTACCGAGCCATTGAAATATGTCTCATGCCCAACAATGAAAGCGCGCGTGTAATACACGATCCACAGATATGTCTTCATGAAAAAAATCATGATCACATAAATTTATTATAATTTTTTACATATTTTTTAAAAAACAACAACTAAACAACATTATGTACTACGCCCTCTGTAAACTAAACTGAAAAATGTTTTATATTAATGTACAGAAGTAATAGGAGTATTTATCTTTGGGATCCTCCTCCGTCTTCATGTATTTTTAGAGGGATTATAAAATATTGGATTGTTTTTAGAAAGATAAAAATAATTAATTGAGTCGCAATTGAAAAAATGACAAATATATTCATGTATTAAATTTAGAAAACATAAATCCAAATAAAAAGGTGATTTTTTTAAAAAAATAAACATGCTAATATCACTCAACTTAGTCAAAGTCAACTGAAATCTAACTACACCTTTACAAATACTTCAATTTTGGATATGATTCATTCGTGGCCTACCTAGCAGCTAGCTTGGTTTCCGATTCAAGAACGCAATTGCTAATTAGCCGGTAAAAAAACTCAGCCGAGCGCTCGGCATCAGACGAACGGCTGGGCTGGATTGATTGGACTTTTGGTAATTTTCTGGCCCATATCAATGGACAGGGAGCCGGCTCCTCAGTTAGGCCCCTCAGACCGTCACCTACCTTCCCACCGCTTCACGTAAAAAAATAAAAAAATCCCACCGCCCTTGACATTTCTCCCCATCGTTCCCCATTCTTCCTTGGTCGCCAGCTCCCTCTCCCCACCGCCAACCAGAGGTTCGCAACCCCTGCTCTTCCCCGCCTTTTCGACGAATCCGGTCGCCCAAGTGGCCGAGGAGGTCCCTGAGCCTGGCATGCTCGCGAGCATCCTAGCGTTAGGCTCTGTCGGAGGCGCGACACTTCCACGCCTGTGCTCTTCTCCGTCCTTCGAATCCGTTGGCCGAAGTGCCCAAGGATGGGCTCGAGCTCGGCATGCTCATAGGCGACCCAGCGCGGAGGCCCGCAACAAGACAACAAGGAGCGGGGCGTGGGTGCGCAAAAACATATGGGCACAGTTCGATGCCTCCACTGGTATGAGCAATATTTTTGTGAAATGAATTCTCATTTCTGTATTGACCATCAGGATTAATTCTGATTTGATCTTAGTCCTTAGACATTACTTCATGTCAACTCTCTGGATTATCCTTTGCAATTAAATTTTAATTCATACTGTGCAGTTTACCGTGTACTAATGTGCCAATGTAATTTCAATTAGGTGTGCCTCTGTTTGATGTTCTATTCAAGATCCCTGTACAATTGTGTTATTCAAGATACAATGGCACTCGATGATGCTTGCTAACAAGGTCTGCAATGCAATATGCACTGGACTGTTGCTTGCCAGATGACTGGAAGACGGCTACTTCATCCTCTCTTTTTTCCTTCAGTTGAAGCAAGATAAATAAGATTCATGCATTGTAACGAAAGCTGCAGATTTAGCTAAACTCAACTGATGGTGTAATATCTCTTCCTATGAGCAGCAGTAATGGTATCTTCTGTAGGAGTAATAAGGCGTTGCTGCATAAATATACTTGACTTTCAAATGAGCGTGTCAAGAGGTTTAATTAGTGTCGATCCCTACTCTAATTATAGCAGGATATCTCGTTCCTGTACTATTTGAAACTTACCAATCAGATGTATAGAATAACAGAAATTTGCTAGATAAGCTAACGTTACAAGGGGAAGTGAACATTAAACATTTCATATAGTGATTGGGAATATCTGATATGTCATCATTGTGTGTTTCCTGTTGTAGATAAATTTGCTTGCAAGGCTCTTGATGATATATCCATTTTCATCAAATTCTTAAGGGTATGGTCAATTGGAGAAGACATTACTATGACTACAAAGATCTGTTTTTCAGGTGATGAATTGTAACCTTATATTCTTTATTACTTGGAATTGAAAATCACTGAAAACAATCCATAATTACTTTGAAGAGAATATTTTATTCTTTTCTGTCTTGCTCTTGTTCAGCGTAGGATGCATATCAATTATCACTATCATGGTATATTATTGCCATTGAGGAATCTTCCCATGTAACAAATTTACCTCGAAAGTACAAAACTTTGGCAGATCACCATCAGGTGCAGACAGGTACGTACATTTATACAGAATTTATGATAATTCAAGGCACTTCACGCCCAGGAAAGCAACATTCAGGCAAGTCTCCATCACTACAACTACATCCACCAAGTTAAAGAAAAGGTTTCCAAGTCACCTCAATAGCAAACTCAAAGGAAAATAATGGATTCACACAGCTTTAAAGTAGGCATTTCTGAAAATAAAATCAAAATTGAATTAGAACACAACTTACAAAATTAAGGCGATTGGGAGATATGACAAAATTCCTGAAATCTCATAACATTTGTATCTGAATGGCAACAGAAAAAAGAAAAAATCTGAATAACACTAATTAAAAGGATAGAACACATAGTCAAAATTAGAAGGATTGAACAACATTAGCTTTAAATAGAATTAGCTCGTTGAGGCTGCAAGAACAACATACAAAGCTAGCATGGCTCTAGAACTAACAAAGCACATTTCAGGCAAGCACGCCTAACCGGCTACATACCATTTAATCGCTGGTGCTGAAAGAGATAACTGTGAAACGCAGACCTGCACGCCTCCTTTCATCCTTGGCCATCTGTGTACCTCCCCTTTGTCCAGATGGTGTTCTTCATGTTGCAGGGGGCATCTCCCTCGGGGCTCGCTGACACGTCCATTAGCTTCTGCTCATGCTACACCACATCTCCAACCATGATAAAAAAAAAGCAAATGATTCAAGTTCGAGTTAGTCAAGGAGTGACCTCATTCTAACGGAATCATTCAAAAGATATGATCCCACTTTGCATATGCAAATAACATCTTCCAGCATTGTACAATTCTCCTTCTACAAGTACTCATGAGAGTTAAAATATGCATACATGCACCGTCTCTTTGCAATTGTGACAACAAGTGGCACCTGCAGTAGGAAAACATATGCAGTTTTAAGAACTATATGGTATGACAAGTTTATAACATGATAAAATCAATGTAAAAAATGAACAGCCCTATAATTAAACTGAATCTAAATGAATTTGATCAAACTTTAGACAAATTTTCTTGATAATCTATCCCAAATGTGTAGAAAACGTCCTAATACAAGTACTTTTGGTAGAAAGAACCAAGGAATTAAGAAAAGCCTCAAGCCAGTTACACTCAACGCCATCTTGTGCACAACCTTCTTCTTCCTGAACTAAAACCAAAGTTGGCACATTAGCAGGGTAAATCCCAAGCTTTCATATAGAACACACCCGGCAATTGATGTCGGGACCTACCGGTTTAATGTCAGATTTTTCGGTAGATGAGCTCTCAGCTCAATGGTCAGAGTGCAGTGCTGCCTCCTAGACGGTGCGGGTTCGAACCTCGGTTCTTACACGGGTCTGACATCTCCTTCTTTATTAGATAGAAAACAGCAGGGGCTTTTCTCCCTAATGGTCTAGTTTTTTTCATAATGTCAGATTTCTGACTGTTATCATTTACCGTATTCCCATAGTGTTAGATAAATTCAGAATAAAATGTCAGATTTCGTTTTTCCCGGGATGATGTTGATTATTACCAGTGCTCGTTAGGTCCGTAAATGGGGCATGCTCAAGACTGAAATGGATCTGCGCCTGGTTGGTTATTCATCTGCAACGAATGTATGAATTAGTTTGTTACAAATTATGTGAAAATGCACATGGACCAAATCCCTGAAGAAAATGCAAGGTGAAAATGATTCAAATGGGCTGGTTACCAGCAAGGCGACTAATGCCTTCTGTCGGTTTTCTTCAGCAGAATCTTCCTCGCCTTCCACCTTGACACGAGAACAAGGAACATGTACACGTGCTTGAACAAGATCACCCGAGCAGTGGCACAGCTCATCAGGTGATGCTCTCACAAGCTTTTCAGCAGAACTAAGAGCGCTTTCAACCTTGTGAAGACAAAAGAAAGAAAGCTCAGGATCATCCAGTAGTTTTGTCTGGTAGGTATTCAAAGCACTAACTGGAAACTTACACCATCACGATGGTCATATTTTCGCAGTGCAGCTGCAAGATCACTTAGATGTGTGAAATTCTTCTGTAAATTAGTGTCATCATCTGACAGATCATATGGCTCAAGGGATGGATCATTGAAAATGCAAAGACCTTGTATCACACATTAGTTTAACATGAGAAGAAGTACACATGCAGAGAGTCATGAGGGACATGAGAATAACTATAGACAGAATCCAGTTTCCGAACTTTGAACTAAAATGCTACATTGCAATATATGAAATGAAAGGGGAATTCCATCCATAGCCTTCAAAATTTAGAATTTGGAGCACAGTATATCAAATCAAACAGAAAAAACTGGAAGAAATTTACCGATGAGGTATACGATGAAGGCGTGGCAGGGCCACTCTGTAGCGTTGTTCGAGACATCGAGCAGCAACAGCCGTTAGCCACAAGAGAGGCCGACGGACGGGCGCCGCGCGCCATAGGAGATGCCAAAGGGCGGGGCCGGCGGCGGGCGGCGTGCACCATAGGAGATGGAGGAGGGCGGAGCTGGAGGCTGGCGTCGTAGGAGAGGCGCAAGGGCGGGCCAATCCGATGGCGAGCAGCACGAAGTGAGGTTCTGCCGGCGACACAGGAGATGGTGGAAGGGCGGGTCCGGCGGCAGGTGCCGTGCGCCATAGGAGAGGCGGACGGGCAAGACGACGTCGAGCGGGGTGAAGGAAGGTTGCGCGGGCGGCGGGCGGCGTACAACCACAGAGGGGAGCGATCCGAAGGCAAAGGGAGCACGGCGGTGGGGAGGGAGGCGGGGGCGCAGTCCGGGCAGGTGAGGTGAACGTGATGAATGGGGGCTCAGATGCGTTTAGCGGCTTGTTGTGTGGCGGCTTGTTTGCCTGAGGTAGATCGTGGGAGGGGGGCTGCAGGCCGTGGGCAGGGTAGTCTGCCCTGGCAGAACATTTAATCCAGATCGTTGATTTGTGCGGTAGATGCTTGATGTAATATAGAACGTTGGATGTAAATTAGTGGGATCGATCAAACGTCTCTGGTACTTCTGTGTACACTTTGTGGTGTGGTTTTAGGGGAATTCATGTTTGCTCTTTTAATAATAATATAAGTATAGATATAGATGGTTTTCTGTTTTTCCATTTTCTTCATCGTTTTTCTTCATTTTTTTCACATTTCTTACAGGTTTTTTCGTTTCTTCGTGGTTTTCTCAGGCTTTTGTATTTTCCCTGTTTTTTGTGTGTTTTTTCTTTTTCCTTTGGTTTTGTTGTTTCTTTCTCGTTTTCATCATTTTTCTTTTTTCACTGTTTTTTCTACACATTTTTGGTATTTTTCTAATACATTTTTCAAATATAAGATCAATATTTTTTTCTATACACATTTAACGTTTTTTAAATGCTTGATTAACATTTTTCAAATACAAGATTAACAGCTTTTTAATTCATTTTCAATATTTTCTCTATGCACATTTAATATTTTTCAAATGCTTGATTAAAAGTCTTTTAAATAAAAGTTTAGGAATACACGGTAAACATTTTTTATATACAAATTTAAGATATTTAAAATGCTTGTTAAACTTTTTGAAATAGAACTTTAACTTTTTTTAATACATGGTCAACATTTTTTCTGTACACATTGAACATTTTTCAAATGCATGATTAAAACTTTTAAAATACTACTATTTTAACATTTTTTAAAGTGCTGGAGTAAAAAAATTAAAATTCTTCCCACACAATTTATATTTTTTGTATACTTTTCTGTATACATGAGAAAATTTTATTTATACACATTTAAAATTTTTCAAATGCTTTGTTAACATTTTTGTCAAAAAATAAAATGTGTTTTTTGTAATATATTTATTTGGAAGTATAAAGAAAAGTAAAAAGGAAAAAACATGAAAAAACAAGGTTGTGGCCTTTGTGTGCACTTGGGCCGGCCCATCTGGCGTTCCCCAATACTTCCCTACGTCTTGCTATAAGCAAGACATATTGGCGCCCGGGAGTAAGCCGTAGCACAAATGCGGCTGCGCATTTAGATCACATCGGGAGAAGAAGAGGCGGATGCAGAAATCCCACCCACCGACATCATTGGTAGCTCCCTCTGGTTTCCCTTGTATATGGAGATCTATTTGGCTTTTTGCGCGGAAGAAATCATAGGTAAAAACTTAGAGTCATGCTTTGGTTGTCATATATTCAATTTATGTGTCCTTTTGGCGGTAACATATCAACGATGAGATGACATCGTACGGAATGGAAGTCATATGGTTCAAACCTCAACTCAATGTGAATGCCATAACTAATTTGATTGACTACACGGAGGCATCAGGAGCTTTTGTCCCACTGACCGACAGCTCTGATCTTGTGGATTGGCGCGGGGCGATGACGATGAGAGTGGTGCCAAGCATGATCTTGAGCATTAGTCTCTTGGTTTGTTCTTTTGTACTCCCGTCTTCTCTTTCTCAAAGTATGTCGATGAAGCAACAATTCCTACTACCTTGTGAGGGGTATGATACACACTTGACAAGGTACCATTGCAAAAATGAGAATTGAATAAAAAAGTATGCCTTTTTGTAGTGTTCACAAGATATGGGTCTATAATCCCTAGAAATTTTGAATCGAATTTGGAATACAAGTGGAGAAAAAACTAAGATACGAATAGTATCATTTTCGCTTTATCCTTTCTGGCGTTATTCATGTTGGATTTGTCTTTTTTTTTCTTTCTCTATATACGTTTGCTTTGAATTGGGAATGCTTATTTGGAATTGGGATTTGAATTTTGGCAAGGCCCGTAGCTGCCAACGTTGATGCTTTCGCGAACGCCACTATTGGCAAGGATAAAAACCTACCGAATCCTTTTTTTTTGCCGGGTGAAAAACCTACCTAATCCAATCCTCGTCCTAAAATAAAACTATGGAAAATCAACTCGGCCTACCCAATTTGTGCAGTTGTTGGGTGCCAATTTCTGGCAAAGCACTCCCCAATCCATCCAATTCCACCCGTCGGCCCTGGAGCTCCCGCGTGCACGTTTTTTTGGGTAAAACCAGAAAAAACAGCACCTCACCCTCAGCCTTGTGTTTCTTCCTCTTCCCCTGGCTCGCGGCGGCGCACTCCGGACGGCGCGCCACCTCGAAGCGATTCTTCTCCCGGAGTCCTCCTCCTATTCCTCGGTTCCCCCCCAGACCGGCGAGGAGCGGAGATTCTTCCGGACCTGCCTGCATTCGTTTGCTCTGCTGGTGACGAACCCTAGCCCTCTTGGATTCTTCCCAGACTTCTTCTTCCTGTTATCTGCTCTGCTTTAACCAATCTATTTCGATTATTACCTGGTCTCTCGCGGATTCGCCTGCTTCCGCGCAGTACTGGTAGAACCATACAAGTTTATTTTACAGCAGGTCTGGGTTTAACTAACCCCCCATTCCCCAACGTTAAGGCTGCCCCTGTATCTGTATCTGTATCTGAGCATGCCTGCAACCGCAGTTTAATAATAAGCTAAATAAATGGCCAATTGGTTATCAGTTTTAGCTGCGAACATCGCGTAAACCATATGTCTGCCAGAACGAGTTTCGACCAAGCAAATGATGGGAAGCTTAGTGTGTAATTTGTGTTTTGAAAGTCTCTCTTGTACAACATGCTTCCTTGCAGGCCCTTGGCCTTAATTAAGCCTATAACTAGCAAATTCTCCGGAGGACATCATGCTGCGCGTAGGAGCAAACTTGGCATCTTTTGTTGGCTGTTTGGAACAGATTTTGTAACGCGAAAAGTTGTCTGTTTGATTAAGGGGCGTGTCTAAATAAACCGTGATAAGTCACGACATCTCCTTTTCGTTTGGAAGGAATGCGCGCCTTCGTTACTGTCACTTTGTTATACTGACCAGACTGATGGCAGTGTTTTGTACTAAGTGCCGAATTTTACATGTGCAGATCCATTGTCGTCGTCAGCAAATTCAGAAGAGTAGCACAGATCAAGGATAACAGTGCACGTTCTGGTTTGCACCTACCAGGGCAATATACTGCAGGTTGTGTAGTGAAGTGAAGGTCAGGATGCGGTTTGCGGTGACAAAAGTGTGCGCTAGTGGAGCAAAGGCTCGCGCGGGGTTGCTCCAGATTGGAAGCAGCGGTGTTGAGACGCCAGCGCTGCTTTTGTCCACACGCAAGGGGCTGCCGGCGTTTATGTCTCCTGACCTGCTTTCCTCCCTCCCCCTTCCAGACTCCCTCCTCCTCAATGTCTGCCCAACCCACTTGTAAGCCCCCCACCCCCCTTTGTTTCTTTTCTGTGCTGGCCATGTATTCTGTTTGACAAAATACCATCAAAGAGCTAAAACCTCTCTCCTGGGATAGGATGGCTCCCTTTCTTCTGAGTATATTTGACTAAATGAGTTTCTTTTTGGTTTCACCAGTATAGAGGTTCCTCCATCAAAAACCATATCTAATATTGGTGGTTTGCATCGTATGCTGGGTCTGCCTGATCATATCCTCGTAGCCGCGGCTGGTGAGTCTACCGAGTGTTTACCATCAAGTGACGCGACCAATAAATTTGGTGCATCTTTTGAAACACCTGCGGGTCGTAAACTGGTCGGTGGATGTAATCCTTTCTTCAACTTTCAAGAATACATATTTTGTTACGTGCATCTGAATTCATTTTCCTAAAACATTTTAGGTCAAACCATCAGACTATATGGAGTTGATTTCCTGCTTGCAACCTAATTTGTGGGCAAGCTTGGCAGATGAGGTTCCAGCCTGGGTTAATGAGAAACGGAACAAAACATCTGTTGAGCGAACACTACGCTGGCTTGACGCATGTATTGCTTTGGATGCGGTATGATGTTAAGGTTTTTCCACCTGAACTTTTTTTTTCTCCAGAATTTTGCTTATATGTTTCTTTTGCTATATTGGAAGATTTGCAAATTCCTTTTGAATTCTTTAGAGCACAGTTAAAAATAAATGGATGCCTAACTGACACTTACAAATAATTTTCCAAGCTCAGTAAGCCCATGAGACACTTGACTGCACTACTAGTTGCCTCTGTTGCAAGATTCATAACAGGAAAATGCGAAATTAGATGCAATTTTCTCTTGTAATACCGTGTTAGGACCCATGTGTTGCTTTTTTCTATATATGGATGGAAATATTTCTTTTGGTCTTATACAGCTTTTATTTATTTTATTTTATGTTCCTCATGATTTCAGGCTTCTGGGAGAAACTCTTTAGGTGTAGTTGTTGGGGGGTCTAGTATAGAACAACGAAAACTGTGTGCCACTGAAGTATCGAAGAGGAATGTATCAGGTATAGTTCTATTTATCAACTCCTACTGCTAACCTTTAGTAGTTTATTGCTTATTTACTCATTCCCTTAGATGAGGATGAAGCCTAACCTTTTGCTCAAAAATTTTACATTATTAATTCAGAAAACGGTTTGATGCCTATTTACTTTAAAAAGCCCAACGCATGCTGCTTCTACTGATCTTTGTGGCAACATTGGATACAGGCTTTTGGATTGGAGGGTTTGGCCTTGGAGAGAGTGTGGAAGAACGTTGCAGTTTACTCAATGCAGTAACAGTGAGAATCATGTTCTTTATCTTCTATAAATATTACTGCAAAGATGATAATATAATGCCCTTATGTAATTTGTGCAAAGTTGCTGCCCGCTTACCTCTCCTGCATTTGCTAATTTCTCAAGTGTAAAATTAATTCCACTTGTTAAAAAACATGTTTCAAACGAAAACCTGCAAAACTGAAGACGAGCATATTCAAATAACTAATAATGCATTTGAAATCTGTCAGCATAAGTTGCTTGGCTGACTTCTAGTCTAATAATGTTTGTTTCATGCTAAATATTCTTTGATTGACCCTGCTGAAGTAAGTCAGACAACCTGTTGATGTTGCATGTTAGAGCATCAGGCTATTTTATGAGTTCCGATTTCTTTTAAGGTAGCGTTGAATTTATACTATACATGTGGGGACAGTTACATCAACCTGTATTTTGTTATAATGCTATAGCACCATGAAAACTTCAAGCAAGAATTTGGTCTAGGCTTGGGCTGACCAAGCTGTTATAGCCTTTGGTTGTGGTTACAAGCTGAAGCTGTTTTTCATACTCCCAGAAGTATTCTTTAAATTTGTTGAGAAGTGTACTGTCTTGTGTTCATGCTGTTTTAGCCATTTTGTTTCTGTTTCAGGATTGTTTGCCATTGGGGAAACCTCGTATTGTCTCTAGGCTTGGGCTTCCAGGTGCCTGTGATGCATCCTTTCTTTCCTTTCTTCAGTCGGCTTATGATACATCTTTGATGTGTTTAATTATTTAAGTTAATTCCTATGGCTCTCATCGAGAGATCATTAGTTGTTTTGTTGTCTTCTCTGCTCATCTGGGTCATGCCTGAAAGTTTTGCTTTATTTTTGGTCTCACCCATAGTGAGTTAGTACATTTGTCTTATTATCATGACATCATCACAATTCATAATCTAGAGACTAGAGCTGGTGAAGTTACACTAATGTATATAATCTTATCTTATAACGTTAGTTGTATTATGCACAGCATGTTAGTAAGTAATGGTTGTTTTTAGAATTTTAGTATATTGACTCATGTTTGTTTTCCAATATGTTAAGCTTCTCCTAGCCCTTTCTGAGTTTTGTTTGTATTGGAACATTATTGTTGCATTGTTTCGTCTGTAACAAGTTTGACAGTTTCAGTACTTTGTATGTCTTCCAGAGGAGGTCTTGGAGGGTGTAGCTTCTGGCATCGACCTTTTCGACTCCACGTATGCAAATTCATCTTGTCCTGTAGCATTTATAGTTCCATTAGCTTGTTGATGATCAAATGCTTTTTTTTCATACTTCTGAAATGACAGGTACATTTACCAACTTACTATGGGTGGTTTTGCACTGATCTTCCCCGTTGACGTGGTTGAAAGAGAGATGCAGAATGGTGTATTCGACAGTAGTGCTGGAGATTCTGCAAAGATTAACCTGCGTGCAACAACATATCGGTAGGTACCTGTTGTGCTGAAATAGCACAGCATGCTATGGCTATTTAATTATATTTTGTGCGTCTTCACTTGCTTATTGAAATTCTATTTGAATTTTTGTTCATCGATGTTGACTAATGACTACTGTAGCCTACAATATGTTTCAAAAGATATATGTGAGTTTACTAGTTAGTTGAATTTCACTTGTAAAGTAGAAGCTCAGACAAGGTTCAGAAAACCACTGGTTTCTCCTACTACACATGTAAATATAAATGTGTACGTAGTATCTTCTTTATAAAATGCAATGAAGTATGCAAACTACTATTGATGTGCCCTGAAGTTAAAAAAAGCAGGGGTATTGATCCCAATTACAATTCTCAGTGCTTCACAGATGTTGAATAAACTTTATGTCTGAATGTAAAATCTGTTGATCCTTGTAAAGTGACTCAGAATTTGGGGTACATTCCTTCAGGAAAGACACGTCACGGATAGTCGATGGCTGTACCTGCTTCACGTGCCAGAATCACACCCGTGCTTACCTCAATCATCTGATCAATGTCCACGAGATGCTGGCTCAGATTCTACTGGAGATGTAAGCCAAGTCGAAACCCAGTCATGCATTTCCGCAGAGCAACAAGACTTATCGAGTGAATGACATCTGCTTTTACCAATTTTTTGCAGACATAACACGCATCACTATCTCCGGTTCTTCCGGTCGATACGGGAGGCGATCAAGGCCGGAGAGTTCGACATCTTCTGGAAGCAGTTTGTTGAGAACAGGCGCTCCCAGATTGCTGCTGCTGCGATGTAGATCTTGTCCATGCAAGATTTGTCCAGTTGTGATAAGAAGAACTCTCCACGTGTGGCGTTATCGGGAGGTTTTTTGAAGGTGGGGACTTTGGACAATGTGTTAGAACCTGAAGACAGTTTGTCGTCCGGTTGGCTTGTCAGAGGAACCTGACAGGGTTAAGTGGACACTCACCAGTTCTGGGGTTTTAACAGTTGTTAGTTCACTGTATGCATACTCGATCAGTCTCAGGATTAAGCATTTGTGATAACTGCATTTACTTTTAAAGGCTAAGGTTTTCTGTTGGCTTGTGGTTAGGTTTTCTGTTGGTTTTCCTAATGATAATTTGAAAAGGATGGGCTTGGGCTGGAAAGGGGATGATCTCTGAGTTTTGTGGGGGAGAGCATGAGGCTCTAGAGTCTAGAGCATTTGTTCTTTGCCTTTCTATTGGCAAAATATGTGTGGATTGTAACAAGTGTGTCGGTGGAAAGGGCATGGGGGCGCTAGAGCCTAGGGCATATTTGTTCTTCACCTCTCCTTCGGCGTAACACGTGTTTCGCCGGGGGGATCTACTCTATGCCTGCAAATCTTGTTGGCCTTGTTGCCTTTTCTGGTAGAGACAGAGAATTTAGTTATGGTGGGTAGGCGCTGTGGCTACTTTTGGAGCTTTATGGAAAACTAGGAATAGATCATGTTTCCAGGATAGAAGACCTTTTCTTAGGGATGGCATTTGCGAACGGCGCGGCTGGCAGTTTTAGTGTTTCCCCCCGCTGTAATATGAGTAATAAGTTTTGTTTCAGTGCTGGGTGGTTGCTCTTGTACCTGGCCTGATATGGTGGCGTGAGTGGGCGTGGGTACTTTTGCTTTGAGCCAAAGTTCGCACCACCAAATATTCGGCTGGCCTAAACTCTGGATAAGGTTCTGCTTTTCTGTCATTCGGCCAATGTCTGCAGGAAAAATAAATGAGAGAGAGCAAGGTTGGCATGGCCAAAATTTTCTTGATTTTGGCTATAAACCAAACGTAACCCTCCTTCCCATACAAAATGGAACTTTTAAATTGTCAAGGTCGGTTTTTGACACAAACCAAACATACCCTCCTTCCAATTTTGCCGCCGACTCCTTTTATCAAAAAATTTATACTCCCTCTGATTCATATATTTGTAGATACGGATGTACCTAGACACATTTAGATACTCCCTCCATTCCGAATTACTTGTCGCGGGTATTGATGTATCACGAGTAATTTGGAACAGAGGGAGTACATCTGTATCTAGGCAAATCTGAAACAAGTAATAGTAATTTGAAACGGAGGGAGTACATTTGTATCTAGGCAAATCTGAAACAAGTAATATGGATCGGAGGGAGTATCATTTTTTTTTCCAGAATGTGCATAGTATTCTTTTAGAACCTTCTTTTTTTTTGCACAATGGAGTGGGCACACCCATGTGCAAAAGGTCACTACATCCCCATGTTCCCAGCACATATAAGCATGTGCACCTTTGTTCTCTTCTTCCAAGTAACCAGCAGCACAGCACAGCATCATCTCTATGTCTTCCGACTCTGATGAATATCATCTTTTGTATTGGGAACTTTACAGAAGCAATACCCTCAAGTCTCAACCCTGAACTACAACACCACCCGACCGAGAGGAGCGTCAAACGTACTGTATCGACTCCAGCAGGACAAAGCTCCACCCCACACCGAAGAACACGCACCCACGACGGATCTGAGACTCATAAAAACAGCAGAAAACCCCCACCCACCCCTCTACTACATCTACGAAGCAGCTATGGCGGCGTGCACCGATGAAACTGGTACACGCAACGAATGCTGGGCGCCCCTTAATTTTCACAGAAATGTACATGAGCCTTCCTTCTTGGGTTCATTGGATGACGCACACGCACGTCGAGATGCCTTCGTCGTCCATTGAGTCTCCGGATTCGCTGAAATCATCATAGGAGAGAAACACACTGTGAGTTTAAAAAGCAGTCAAGTAAGTCAACAATCAGCCAGCAATGAGAACAAGCATAATATCTCTACAAGGTAAAGTCGCTCAAGAATTCATTTCCGTACACGCCAAGGCCCGTCGATCGCGATAAAGGAGCACAAAAGGAGGTTTGCTTTGTTGTTTTATTGCTTGCTTCAAGATAAGACCGGTGAAATAGGAACATGCCACTCAATTGTGAATCATCATGATATAGTTCCATGAAGCATTTTTTATTAGAATTAAACTGTAACAAAAGTTGTCACTTGGCAAAAAGGTGATAGCGAAATAACGAGGCAATGAGGAATTTTCTTGTTGCTAAGTAGTAGTAGTAGTAGTAGTGATGACCAGTGATTTTACAGTTTGGTTGGTAAACCACTGTTGACAAGGAGTCTGTGAGACTAGGACAATGCTGCACTACAAGTTTCTGTGGAGAGCTGCTGTCATTTCAATCCTCTTTAAACGGAAAAAGACTACTGAAATCATGTGGCTCGAAAAATCAATATCATGAATATGGTCGAGTAGATATAGCCCCAGAACTACTTTTTGATCAGAAAACTGTAGGGGAGAGACTCCGACAATATAATTATATTAAAAAGGAGGATAATCTAGTGGTAGATTAGCTCCAAAATTATTGACCATACAAGTTACGCTATTATACACAGGTGGAAAGCATGCCCTGAGGCCACTTTGCTAAAGTTTAGATGGTGGAATTTAGAATCTAGAAGGTTACTGATGCCAACACAATCTACATAACTAGCTGACAACATTTCAGAAGTCATAGCTAAATTTTCGGAATAAACAAGACTCGTTTAAATACCAAGTCCAACACATGTATAAAGTTGATCCTGTCATCTACTCCCCACCAAAACCAAGCATATAGAAATGCAGTGCATCAGAAGGATGTCTCTCGGGCTGCCGGGGCAGTAAGACCTATCTATCTATACGTGCCCGAAGTAAATATTATGACCGAGTCGTTCCAAGTTGTAGTACAATACTGGGTGACCGACCTGTACCCTCCCCGTATCAAGAAGCAGATTTCTAGGAAGAACAAAACAATGCAATGTGAGACATCATTGTAGATAGATTAAGGAAAGCATCTGGCACCGGGGAATGGCTTCATTCGCGCATGTCAACGCTCGCACAACGCGCAATATGATTAAATATCCCGGGAGGATCGGGTCTTTGGTGCACACCTTGGGTTACTAAAATCGGAGCATGCAAAACATTCGCCTAGTTAATTGCATACACGTCACAAGACAATAATTCATCCTGGTGAATGGGCAACAGCAGCAAGACAAGCCAATTCAGTTGGAAAAGTTCATGGAGGAAGATGGTGGTGTGGTGTGTATACCTTGGCTCGAACTCCTTGACCTCGGTGAGATCCTTCCCCAGCAAATCAAGCCACTTCACATTGCCCTTGGGGGCGCACACGCCGTCGTCGCCGCAGTTGGCCTTCTTGAGGTTGCTCTTGGGTAGTGGCACCGCCGCCGTCTTCTCGCCGTCCTCGTGCTCCTTGTGGTCCTTGCCGTCTTCATCCTTGTCGGCCGCCGCCGCCGCCGGCGCGACGACCTCAATCTTCTGGACCTGGGGCGGCTTGTCCTCGACCGGGCAGGGCGGCGCGGAGACGGCGTCGGCGGCTGGTGGTGCATCTTTGGATTTGGGGAGGCAGGGGATGTAGCAGAGGGGGGAGGCGCAGTAGGTCTCACAGTGCGAGAGCCTCATCAAAGTCGGGGAATTGGGGCAGCACACCGGGAGCGCGGCCGAAACGGAACCCCGGGCTCCAGGAGCGCGCCACGCCGATCAAATCTGAGCCCCGGCGCAGATCGAGCCGCCGCCGCCGCCGGAACGCAGCCACCCGCCCGCCGCCACGGACCCCGCAAGCAGCAACCTTTGGCCGGACCCGGAGCCGGAGCAGCGGCGCCCAGCGGCACGCGGCAGGACCGGACCGGATCAAGAACCGCCGCGCGGCGCGAGGAGAAGAGGAGGAGGGCGGCGAATCTGCGGGGCGAGGAGGAGCAAGGGAGCGGCAGGGCGAGCAGGAGCGGAGCAGGAGCAGATTGAATCTTGCACTAAAAGGGTTGCTCCCCGGGAGCGGGGACCAGCCAGACAGAGGAGGGAGGGAGGGCGCGAGGTGGGTCTCTCTCGGAGAAGCCCCAAGGAAAAGGAAAGGAAAGGAAGGGAGAAGATGAGGAATCCAGCCAGCCGATAAAGATGGTGGCAGCGGCAGCCTCTTCCTCTCTTCTTCTACTTCTACTTCTACTTCTTCTTGCTACCCCACAGGCACAGCACAGGGACGGGGGGATCAAATCAAATGCATCCAACTTGCGAGGCAGCAAGCGCATGAGAGGGAGATAATTGCGGCATCTACGTGGATAAAAGAAGGGAATTCGGCACGGCGGCGAGTGTGCGTGAATCGGCTGGAGCCAATGATAGATTACCGGACTGGTGTGTGGAGACGGGGGATTTATGGTGGCGCCTGCCTTTTCTCTCCGGGAGAGGGATAATCTATGGCCACCACACTGGAGTCGCTGTCCCAGGAAGACGGGTTCTCTTCTCGCCGGGTTTTATTTTAGAGTATCTTCTTTATGATGACAGCCACGCAGTTGTCATTTCGTTTTCAACAGTGTATTCGATGATCACTAGCAAATATGCCCATGCGTTGCAACGGGGGACAAAAAAATTATGGCTAACCAAATAAATATGACTCAGTATCCTGATATATGAGCATACTCTATTTAACATAGTGGCTCACCAATGTTTCTATTTTTTTCTCACCCTAGCTGATGATGGTCGCGATGTCCACGTGATCACAATGCATTCGACGTGGTAAATCTCAAGGCTATGAGTTTGCCAGTGCGTGCCACACTTGTCATTATGTTGCGCAAGGGAATGTTTAAAACTTTAAAAACAAATCTCATTGACCACGAACTACTCCCAACGCCATGACATATAAAGAGTTTGGAAAAACTAATCAAATCCTAGACATAAAATACTTTTGTTTCAGTGAACAGTTTTTGGAATCAACAAACATTTTTTTAAATTTTTGAATTTTTCAAAAAACATTCATGAACATTAGTTTTGTGTACAAAAAGAATTAAATGTATGAACCGGTTTGGAATTCATTAACTTTTTTTGGCTCAACAAACATTTTTTGAGTCGATGAACTTTTTTACAAAAAATGGGGAACAAATTATAAAAAACAAATATTTTACTTTATTTTTGTTAACATTTTCTAAAATGTCATGGACATTTCTTTTCAGATTCCCGAATATGTTTTGAATACGTGGTCATTTTTTCAAAATCATAAACATGATTTTATTTCCCGGCCATTTTTTCCAAATTGTGATTTTTTTAAATTTTGCAAACAGTTTTGCAAAACCACCAACATTTTTTGAATCTGCAAATTTTTTATGATTTTCTAAATATTGTTGAATTCACATATCTTTTATGATTGCTCATACATTGTTTTTAAAAAAGATGCAACTTTAGAATATTTAAATCCCGAATTAATTTAAAGAAGAAAAAAGAAAAAAAACAGAATGAGAAAAAAAAATGAAAATTGTGGAAGCTGGAGATCGAACCCAGGTCTCGTCGCTAGAGTAGCGGTCCGCCAACCACCATGCTGTCCGTCGCTCTCTATATTAAACTCGTCGCGTGCCTATAAAATAGCGAAGCAGGCGGCGATTTTTGGTCCAAAAAATTGAATCGTTTTCCCACTTACGGGTGGCATTGGTGGGTAATTTTTACCAACTTTGAAGATAATTTTAATGACGTACGATCAGAAGCGATAGTCGCTTTATTAGTAGGTAAAGATTACTGTCAAAAACAATAGCGTGCGTCTTCTTTCTTTCCAAAACTGTTTGAAATTTTGAAACCTTTTTTTTGCTCGGGTTTTTTTTCATATATCACGGGAGTCGGATGGCCCGAAACCCCATCGGCGCGCCCCGCACATTTGTGAAACACCGGGACTCGGCAGGTTATTATGTTTTGAATTTCGGAAATTTCAAAATAGGGGTTACACATTTGCGACCGTTGGCCTGGAGCCCCTCGGGTGTTTCGCGGCGTGCAACTACGAAGATCAAAGGGTCATATGGCAGATGTGAAGATTAGAGATCTAAACGGTCCATTAGGGCCCTGCCACGTGCATCTCATGCAACACCAAATCTCTTTAGATTTTGAAATCTTCGGGAGGGGGAGGGGGGGGGATGAAGATCGAAAAAATGTTCACGGGGGCCCGCTCCACTCGCATCTCTTGAAACACAAAATCTCTTTAGATTATGTTTGAAATCTCGAGAGTGAAAAAAATCCAATTAGGGGGTTACACCTTGCAACCAGTCGCCTAGAACCATCCGCGTGTTTCATGACGCGGTGGCTATGTATATTGAGACCACGACATCTATGAAGATCTGAAAAGGTTCATTGGGGCCCACTTCACGTGCATCTCATGAAACACCGAATATCTTTAGATTATGTTTGAAATCTCATGAGTGAAAAAAAAATCCAATTAGGGAGTTACACCTTGCAACCGGCCGCCTAGAATCATGTGCGTGTTTCATGGCACGATGGCTGTGAATATTGAAGATCACGACATCTATGAAGATCGGAAAAAGGTTCACTGGGGCCTGCTCCATGCGCATCTCATGAAACATCGAATCTCTTTAGATTATGTTTGAAATCTCGTGAGTGTTTTTTTTCAATTAGGGGGTCACACCTTGCAACCGGTCGCCTAGAACCACCCGCATGTTTCATGACGCGGTGGCTATGGATATTGAAACCACGACATCTATGTAGATCGGAAAAGGTTCATCAGGGCCCACTTCATGTGCATCTCATGAAATGCTGAATCTCTTCATTTTATGTTTGATATTATGGAAGAAGAAAAGACGATTAGCCTTTACACATTGGCGAGGAACAACCTCCCCTCCCCTCATGCTCCACATGTTCACATGATGACACAAGATGGTCATGTTTCTCTCTCAAGCTTGACTAGACTTCCCCATTCTTCATGTTTCTATTTTCTTCTTTTTCGCAAGCTTTGGAAAACATACAAGGAAGCGACTAAAGGCATCCCTGAAGTGGCTTGGTATCATGCTTTGATGGAGGCACAATGGAAAAAAGGTTAATGTCACGATAGTGGCACCATCCCAACACCGTTAGTGTTGACCACTGCCACCTACGACAATAACTTACATGAGCCACCACTTAGTGCTCTTTCTTTTGTGGTCAGAGGCAACAAGAATCACGATAGTTGACATAGTAGAGAGTAATGTAGATAAGAGAGAGGTGTGAGGTCACTAGATGCTATGATGGCGTCAGTGGAGGAACAAAAGAGGATCAAAGGACGGGGCTAGGTCCGGCAACAAAGGATACATGGTACGACACATGGCAGATGTCAAATGTTTTGTGTATCGGGATATCCATTGTTTCATTGCGTAGAAGCCACTCCCCACGTATGCACTTGAATTATTATTTTAAACTTCTTTTGTAAAAAGGTAAAATCAATGTTAAAAAAGTAACTTCACTAAATGAGTCTAACCCCCTCGCCTCCTACGATTCACTCCTTCTCTTTCTCCACCTAATTACCATGTATCTTCTCCTGGGTTTTCCAACACTAAACTCCTCGCACCTACATCTTCTCTCTCGCCTTCACCTCCACAACATTAGTTGGCCTTTGAGTTGTTACTCTGGCCATATCGAGCCAACGTGTCCTAGACTCCATTTTCGTGATGATGAACCCATCGTCTGCTTGGGCTCACTGTTGTCGTGGACAAGCATGATTAGTTGGTTACCATGCTTTTATCTCATTTTTTATTGAGAAATGTTGATTTTGGCTAGCTGCATGAGCTAAAGGTCTGTCGTCAAAGCTCGGGTGTCTCGCACCTCCTTTTAGTCAGATGCAATCTTTTGTTTTCAAATAAAGTGCCAAGTAAACTAACAAGACTAAGACGATAGTCAACAAATACGATAAAGCTATTTCTCAGCTTCTTAGCCCCTCAAAATTCTCTTTCAGATTCGGTCACAAGTGCTTAGATATTGACACACAACATATAGCTAATATTATGAGCATGGCCTGTCTTAGGTTTCGAGGAGAAATACTTGGGCCTCGCAGTCTCGGAAGTCGCATGAAGAACGTAATTTCCAATAAATTAAGGATAGAATGGGGAAGAGACTAATCGACTAGTTAGAGAAGTACTTGTCGAGTGTGGCCCAAGAAGTTCTCATAAAGTTTGTGGCTCAAGCGATCCCCTTCTATGCCATGAGTGCTTTTAAATTCTCCACAAACCTGTGTGAAGATCTCAAACAAACTATACGGAATTTATAGTATGGGATGAAGCGGACCGGTAACATCTGCATTTGAAAAGTTGGGAAACCTCACCCGCCGCAAAGGTCAAGGAGGGATGGGCTTCAAAGATCCAAAAGGGTATGTTGCTTGATCACATACTCGGACAACTTGTGTGCAAATATTTTAAAAGCAAAGTATTATCCAAATGCAGAGCTAACAGAGATGACCTTTAATAAAAAAATGCATCCTTAGATGGCAAGGAATTATGCATGGACTGGATCTCATCATGAAAGGAAGCATTTGGCGGATTTAAAATGGTCAAGAAGTTTTCATCTAGAGGGACAATTGGATCTCAAGGAATAACCGAAGATCACCAACAACCCTCCTAGATCCCGGATTTGCTAGAATTCTGAGCTAATTGACCATGACTACCACTGATAGAATGAGAACCTTGCGAGACAAATTTTCACACCAAAAAATGTTGACGATGTGATTAGGATTCGTCTACACAAGCGTGAAGAAGATAACTAAATCACTTGGATATTGGAGAGAAACGACATGTTCTCTGCATACATATTGGCGGTTAATGTTGTCTATGACGAGCAAGTTGCAGGTACCAACGTTATCATAAATGGCAGCGACAACATATGGAATATCATTATCTTGAAAGCACCGATCCCACCCCAAAGTTCGTGTCTTTACGTGGAAATTAGCAACTAAATCCCTTAGATTTTAGACTAATAGAAGCAAGCACCTCCCAAATCTTACTCCAATCTGTCATATTTGTGGCCCCCATCTGGAAGATGGCCACCATGCGAACACAATGCATGTTTTCTAGAGCCCTTTTCCATGGTCTTTAAGGCCATCGCACAAGGAGGCTTGAGGCGCTAGCGGAAGAGTTCGGCGCTGATGGGCAAGCAAACTGATGGTTCCCTGCCGGCTTCTAGCACTAGAGCAATGGCTTAGATGGATATGGATGCTGAAGCATGACTCACGTTGGTGTGGAGTGGCAGCGGCCACTTCTGTGCCGAGACATGGCGTCCACCTGACATCCATGACGGTGGTTTAAGGTGGGAAGACATCTCATCAATCTGCTAGTGCATTTCGGCCCTGGTGTGTAGTAGTGGCGGAGGTGACTATCGAACATTCCATCAAGATGCTGATTAGAACACTGCTTCATGTTTAGAGTGAAAACTCTTGGTCCGACCTTTATTGGTTGGGCGAAGTGGTGACGAACTTGCGTCATTGCCTTGTTGAAGGTGTTATCTACTAGTTGTTGTACCGGTCTTGATTGACTGACCTCGACAACCAGGATGAAAATCCCTGTCTAGGCCGCCTCTGGCCAGACATGATGATGGCACATGGGCATTTATTCTTTCTTGGAGGTGTTGCTATGGAAGAAGTTGACTTAGTCGCATGTGTTTATTTCATATCTTGTAATGGTTTGGGCACAAGTTGCCTTTAGTCTGTGTTGGGGATACGACTATTAGGTATGACCCACCCAGGAGGGGCCGGGTCAACCCTATGAAGATTCATCGCAATGAAGCCCAAGGTCACATGACGATTCATAGATAGGCTTAGTAAAGGGCCCAGACCCAAAGGCGGCTTAAAGCCCACGAGTATGAACCGTCATATATGTAAACTTGTATTGTAAGGCATGTGTAAAAGGTCACCGAGCCGGATACGTTGTATAAGCCGACCGAGACTCTGACGGCCGTAGGGCGTCTACCCGTGTATATAAGGGGACGACCTAGCAGCGGGTTAGGGCAGGAAAGAACAGATCGAGAGCCGGGTAAAGCATAATTGCTCCCTGCTCATCGAAACCCTAGCAATACCAACCACAAACTGGACTAGACTTTTACCTTCATCGTAAGGGGCCGAACCATTATAAACTCCCCGTGTCCTTTGTCATGATTAACCCTGTCGGTGTCAAAACCGGCGGATCTCGGGTAGGGGGTCCCGAACTGTGCGTCTAGGTTGGATGGTAACAGGAGGCAAGGGACACGAAGTTTTACCCAGGTTCGGGCCCTCTCGATGGAGGTAAGACTCTACGTCCTGCTTGATTAATATTGATGATATGGGTAGTACAAGAGTAGATCTACCACGAGATCGGAGAGTCTAAACCCTAGAAGCTAGCCTATGGTATGATTGTTGTTGGGTATGTTGTCCTATGGACTAAAACCCTCCGGTTTATATAGACACCGGAGAGGGTTAGGGTTACACAAAGTCGGTTACAATGGTAGGAGATCTACATATCCGTATCGCCAAGCTTGCCTTCCATGCCAAGGAAAGTCCCTTCCGGACATGGGACGAAGTCTTCAATCTCGTATCTTCATAGTCCAGGAGTCCGGCTGAAGGTATAGTCCGGCTATCCGAACACCCCCTAATCCAGGACTCCCTCAGTAGCCCCTGAACCAGGCTTCAATGACGACGAGTCCGGCGCGCAGATTGTCTTCGGCATTGCAAGGCGGGTTCCTCCTCCAAGTACTTCATAGAAGATTTTGAACACAAAGATAGTGTCCGGCTCTGCAAAATAAGTTTCCACATATTGCCATAGAGAGAATAATATTTACACAAATCTAATCTGCTGACGTATTCCGTAGTGTGACACACCACGACCAAGCCTTTATCTGAGTCGTTTTATTATCCCACCTCAGCGCGTCATGCGAGGCGGTTTCTTGGCACGTCTTGTTAAAGCAGAGATCGTGTCCCCTTATTCCGAGATTCTCATCAATACGGACGTGGGTAACCCAACCGCGCCATTGATTACGGCGCTTGGAGATAAGCGAGTTTTACCAGGCTGGTGGGGACACGTAGTTGCGTCCACCCATATAAGGGGATAAGGATCCACCTTTTCACCCACGCCTTCTTCCTCCCTTGCTTATCCATTCTCGCACACTCGAGCTCCAGCGCCCAAGTCCGCACTCCCCAGCTCAACCTTCTCCAGCCATGTCCGGAGCGGGAGGCAAGTGGATGGTCTCCTCCATCACGGAGGGACACATCAAAAAACTGAGGAAGGCCGGATACTTATCTAACGACATCGCGTACCGGCTTCCCGAAAAGGGGCAGCTCATCCCCACCCCTAGGCCCCATGAGAGGGTGGTGTTCCTCCCCCATTTCCTCTGTGGACTGGGCTTCCCTCTCCACCCATTTGTCCGGGGGCTCATGTTCTACTATGGCCTGGATTTCCACGATCTGGCCCCGAACTTTGTCCTCAACATCTCGGTGTTTATCGTCGTGTGCGAGGCTTTCCTCCGCATCCGCCCCCATTTCGGCCTATGGCTCAAGACTTTCAATGTCAAGCCGAAGGTGGTGCGCGGCAACCAGGCAGAGTGCGGAGGCGCCATGGTGGGCAAGATTCCCAACGTCTTATGGCTCGAGGGCTCCTTTGTGGAGACCCTGAAGGGGTGGCAATCAGGGTGGTTTTACATCACCGAGCCGCGCGACCCCGAATGGGTCGCAGCCCCCGAGTTTCGATCCAGACCCCCTACGCGGCTCACCTCCGTGGGGTAAAAAAGGAGAGCTGACCGGACTCCAAACATGCATCCAAACCCTGGTGGACAGGAAGCTCAAACTTGTCAACGTAGTCCAGGTTATGCTCATCCGCCTGATCCTCCCATGTCAACAACGGGCTTTCAACCTATGGGAGTTCGACCCGGCGCGGCACCAAACTCTGAGCAAGCTCTTCGACACGACGTACGAAGATGCCTGGAAGGTGCTTTTCAAGGGCGTCGAGGCCCCTGCATCCGCTACCGAGGATTGCAGATTCAGTACGCAGCGTCAGGCTCATGCGGTAAGCTATTTTTTCCTTTTACAGGGTATCAGTTTTTCATAGTTTGACTCCATGCGGGATCTAAGCTCCCTTACCTTTGACAGGATTGGCAGGAGACATCCGGACAGATCAATTGTCCGGCTCCTTTGCCCGAAGGCCCAGTGGACGCTCGCTTGGCGAAGCTGCTGGTTCCGGCACCCCATGTGGTGCCGGAGAAGAAGGCCAAGAAGAGGGCCACGGGGACTCGAAAGAGTGCCCGGCGCCTGGAGGTGTCGGATCCCTCATCGGACGACTCCAAGACGCACTCCTCCCATGAAGACGAGGAGGAGGAAGAAGAGACCACTCCCCCTCCAGCGGGGGAAGGGAAGAAAAGGAAGGCCGCCCCAGCTGGGGAGGCCGAAGGGTCCAAGAAGGGGAAAACCCTTCCTCCGGACTACTCCACCGACGCCGACGACGGTGGAGAGGAGTGGCCGCCCAGGGCCAAGCCCCTGGCTAAATCGTAAGTATCCGGATACCAGAGTAATTCATAGTATTCGTTTATTGCACGACTTTCCCTTATGTCGAATATGTTTATGCAGCCCACCCAAAGACCGGCTCAACGCATCGTCGAGCGGCTCACTGGATTTGTCGGATGTGAACTCGCTTTCAACAGCTTCCTCCCCCCGCCCTACGGACGACACCGAAGTGTTGTCCCAACAGGTTCCAAGCCGAGAGGAGGTTGTCCTGGAGGCGCCGCAAGGCGACCTCCCGGACTCCAGGAGTAAAGGGGATGAAACCCCCCAGGGCTCCAAGTCCGGCTCTAGGCCGGACACCACTCCGAAACCTTCAAAGGTTCCAGAGTCCGGCGGGGGACCTCCTTCCAAGAGGAGCAAGCCCACCATGCCGGTGACCCCCGTCCAACCGGAGGCGCCGGACAATCTATTGGGGGCGCTCCAAGGCACCTCCATCGACAAGGAGCACCGCACCATCATGAGTGCGGTGGTCCAGAAGGTTCAGTCCGCCAAGAGCGGACTGACTGAAGATTGTACTAGCCTTTTAATAGGCTTTGAGGTAAGTAAAGAATGTGTAAATAATATTACCGCATAGACAGTTGTTGGGGAACGTTGCAGAAAACAAAAATTTTCCTACGGTTTCACCAAGATCCATCTAGGAGTTCATCTAGCAACGAGTGATCAGATTGCATCTACATACCTTTGTAGATCACGCGCAGAAGCGTTCAAAGAACGGGGATGAGGAAGGCGTACTCGACGTGATCCAAATCACCGAAGATCCTAGCGCCGAACGGACGGCACCTCCGCGTTCAACACACGTACGGTCAGCGTAACGTCTCCTCCTTATTGATCCAGCATGGGGGAAGGAGAGGTTGAGGAAGATGGCTCCAGCAGAAGCACGACGGCGTGGTGGTGATGGAGCTGCAGTACTCCGGCAGGGCTTCGCTAAGCACTATGGAGGAGGAGGATGTGTTGGAGAGGAAGAAGGAGGCACCAAAGATGTGTTATGAGAGGCCCTCCTTCCCCACTATATATAGGGGGTCCAAGGGGGGGCGCCGGCCCTAGGAGATCCAATCTCCTAGGGGGGGTGCGGCCAAGGGAGGAATCCCTCCTCCCCAAGGCACCTAGGAGGTGCCTTCCCCTTTTGGGACTCTTCCCCTCCTTGAACCCTAGGTGCATGGGCCTCTTGGGGCTGGTGCCCTTGGCCCATATAGGCCAAGGCGCACCCCCTACAGCCCATGTGGCCCCTGGGGCAGGTGGCCCCACCCGGTGGACCCCTGGGACCCTTCCGGTGGTCCCGGTACAATACCGGTGACCCCGAAACTTGTCCCGATGCCCGAAATAGCACTTACTATATATAATTCTTTACCTCCGGACCATTCCGGAACTCCTCGTGATGTCCGGGATCTCATCCGGGACTCCGAACAACATTCGGGTTACTGCATATACATATCCCTACAACCCTAGCGTCACCGAACCTTAAGTGTGTAGACCCTACGGGTTCGGGAGACATGTAGACATGACCGAGACGACTATCTGGTCAATAACCAACAGCGGGATCTGGATACCCATGTTGGCTCCCACATGCTCCTCGATGATCTCAGCGGATGAACCATGATGTCGAGGATTCAAGCAACCCCGTATACAATTCTCTTTGTCAATCGGTATGTTACTTGCCCGAGATTCGATCGTCGGTATCCCAATACCTCGTTCAATCTCATTACCGGCAAGTCACTTTACTCGTACCGTAGTGCATGATCCCGTGACCAGACACTTGGTCACTTTGAGCTCATTATGATGATGCATTACCGAGTGGGCCCAGTGATACCTCTCCGTCATACGGAGTGACAAATCCCAGTCTTGATCCATGTCAACCCAACAGACACTTTCGGAGATACCCGTAGTATACCTTTATAGTCACCCAGTTACGTTGTGACGTTTGGTACACCCAAAGCACTCCTACGGTATCCGGGAGTTACACGATCTCATGGTCTAAGGAAAGGATACTTGACATTGGAAAACTCTAGCAAACGAACTATACGATCTTGTGCTATGTTTAGGATTGGGTCTTGTCCATCACATCATTCTCCTAATGATGTGATCTCGTTATAAATGACATCCAATGTCCATAGTCAGGAAACCATGACTATCTGTTGATCAACGAGCTAGTCAACTAGAGGCTTACTAGGGACATATTGGTGTCTATTATTCACACATGTATTACGATTTCCGGATAACACAATTATAGCATGAATAAAAGACAATTATCATGAACAAGGAAATATAATAATAATGCTTTTATTATTGCCTCTAGGGATTATTTCCAACAGTCTCCCACTTGCACTAGAGTCAATAATCTAGTTACATTGTGATGAATCGAACACCCATGGAATTATGGTGTTGATCATGTTTTGCTCTAGGGAGAGGTTTAGTCAACGGATCTGCTACATTCAGGTCCGTGTGTACTTTACAAATATCTATGTCTCCATCTTGAACATTTTCACGAATGGAGTTGAAGCGACGCTTGATGTGCCTTGTCTTCTTGTGAAACCTGGGCTCCTTGGCAAGAGCAATAGCTCCAGTGTTGTCACAGAAGAGCTTGATTGGCCCCGGCGCATTGGGTATGACTCCTAGGTCGGTGATGAACTCCTTCACCCAAATTGCTTCATGTGCTGCCTCCGAGGCTGCCATGTACTCCGCTTCACATGTAGATCCCGCCACGACGCTCTGCTTGCAACTGCACCAGCTTACTGCTCCACCATTCAAAATATACACGTATCCGGTTTGTGACTTAGAGTCATCCAGATCTGTGTCAAAGCTAGCGTCGACGTAACCCTTTACGACGAGCTCTTCGTCACCTCCATAAACGAGAAACATTTCCTTAGTCCTTTTCAGGTACTTCAGGATATTCTTGACCACTGTCCAGTGTTCCTTGCTGGGATTACTTTGGTACCTTCCTACCAAACTCACGGCAAGGTTTACATCAGGTCTGGTACACAGCATGGCATACATAATAGAACCTATGGCTGAGGCATAGGGGATGACACTCATCTCTTCTATATCTTCTGCCGTGGTCAGACATTGAGCTGAGCTCAATTTCACACCTTGCAACACAGGCAAGAACCCCTTCTTAGACTGATCCATATTGAACTTCTTCAATATCTTATCAAGGTATGTGCTTTGTGAAAGACCTATGAGGCGTCTTGATCTATCTCTGTAGATCTTGATGCCTAATATATAAGCAGCTTCTCCAAGGTCCTTCATTGAAAAACTCTTATTCAAGTAGGCCTTTATGCTGTCCAAAAGCTCTATATCATTTCCCATCAAAAGTATGTCATCTACATATAATATGAGAAATGCTACAGAGCTCCCACTCACTTTCTTGTAAACGCAGGCTTCTCCATAAGTCTGCATAAACCCAAACGCTTTGATCATCTCATCAAAGCGAATGTTCCAACTCCGAGATGCTTGCACCAGCCCATAAATCGAGCGTTGGAGCTTGCACACCTTGTCAGCATTCTTAGGATCGACAAAACCTTCCGGCTGCATCATATACAATTCTTCCTTAAGGAAACCATTAAGGAATGCCGTTTTGACGTCCATTTGCCATATTTCATAATCATAGAATGCGGCAATCGCTAACATGATTCGGACGGACTTCAGCTTCGCTACTGGTGAGAAAGTCTCATCGTAGTCAACCCCTTGAACTTGTCGATAACCCTTAGTGACAAGCCGAGCTTTATAGATGGTCACATTACCATCCGCGTCTGTCTTCTTCTTAAAGATCCATTTATTTTCTATGGCTCGCTGCTCAACGGGCAAGTCAGTCAAAGTCCATACTTCGTTTTCATACATGGATCCTATCTCGGATTTCATGGCTTCTAGCCATTTGTCGGAATCCGGGCCCGCCATCGCTTCTTCATAGTTCGAACGTTCACCGTTGTCTAACAACATGATTTCCAAGACAGGGTTGCCGTACCACTCTGGTGCGGAACGTGTCCTTGTGGACCTTCGAATTTCAGTAGGAGCTTGATCAGAAGTATCTTGATCATCATCATTAACTTCCTCTCTAGTCGGTGTAGGCACCTCAGGAACATTTTCTTGAGTCGCGCCATTTTTCGGTTCAAGAGGTAATACTTCATCAAGTTCTACTTTCCTCCCACTTACTTCTTTCGAGAGAAACTCTTTCTCTAGAAAGGACCCATTCTTGGCAACAAAGATCTTGCCTTCGGATCTGAGGTAGAAGGTATACCCAATAGTTTCTTTAGGGTATCCTATGAAGACACATTTTTCCGATTTGGGTTCGAGCTTTTCAGGTTGAAGTTTCTTGACATAAGCATCGCATCCCCAAACTTTTAGAAATGACAGCTTAGGTTTCTTCCCAAACCATAATTCATACGGTGTCGTCTCAACGGATTTCGACGGAGCCCTATTTAAAGTGAATGCGGCAGTCTCTAAAGCATACCCCCAAAAGGATAGCGGTAAATCGGTAAGAGACATCATAGATCGCACCATATCTAATAGAGTGCGATTACGACGTTCGGACACACCATTACGTTGAGGTGTTCCAGGCGGCGTGAGCTGTGAAACTATTCCACATTTTCTTAAGTGTGTGCCAAACTCATGACTCAAGTATTCTCCTCCATGATCTGATCGCAGGAACTTGATTTTCCTGTCACGTTGATTCTCAACCTCACTCTGAAATTCCTTGAACTTTTCAAAGGTCTCAGACTTGTGTTTCATTAAGTAGACATACCCATATCTACTCAAGTCATCAGTGAGGGTGAGAACATAACGATAGCCACCGCGAGCCTCAACACTCATTGGACCGCACACATCAGTATGTATGATTTCCAATAAGTTGGTTGCTCGCTCCATTGTTCCTGAGAACGGAGCCTTGGTCATTTTACCCATGAGGCATGGTTCGCACGTGTCAAATGATTCGTAATCAAGAGACTCTAAAAGTCCATCAGTATGGAGCTTCTTCATGCGTTTGACACCTATGTGACCAAGGCGGCAGTGCCACAAGTATGTGGGACTATCATTATCAATCTTACATCTTTTGGTATTCACACTATGAATATGTGTAGCATTACGCTCGAGATTCATTAAGAATAAACCATTCACCATCGGAGCATGACCATAAAACATATCTCTCATATAAATAGAACAACCATTATTCTCGGATTTAAATGAGTAGCCGTATCGAATTAAACGAGATCCTGATACAATGTTCATGCTCAAACTTGGCACTAAATAACAATTATTGAGGTTCAAAACTAATCCCGTAGGTAAATGTAGAGGTAGCGTGCCGACGGCGATCACATCGACCTTGGAACCATTCCCGACGCGCATCGTCACCTTGTCCTTCGCCAGTCTCCGCTTATTCCGCAGCTCCTGCTTTGAGTTACAAATGTGAGCAACTGCACCGGTATCAAATACCCAGGAGCTACTACGAGTACTGGTAAGGTACACATCAATTACATGTATATCACATATACCTTTTGTTTTGCCGGCCTTCTTGTCCGCTAAGTATTTGGGGCAGTTCCGCTTCCAGTGACCACTTTGCTTGCAATAAAAGCACTCAGTCTCGGGCTTGGGTCCATTCTTTGGCTTCTTCCCGGCAGCTTGCTTGCCGGGCGCGGCAACTCCCTTGCCGTCTTTCTTGAAGGTTTTCTTACCCTTGCCTTTCTTGAACTTAGTGGTTTTATTCACCATCAACACTTGATGTTCCTTTTTGACTTCTACCTCTGCTGATTTCAGCATTGCAAATACTTCAGGAATGGTCTTTTCCATCCCCTGCATATTGAAGTTCATCACAAAGCTCTTGTAGCTCGGTGGAAGCGACTGAAGGATTCTGTCAATGACCGCGTCATCCGGGAGATTAACTCCCAGCTGAGTCAAGCGGTTATGTAACCCAGACATAGTGAGTATGTGCTCACTGACAGAACTGTTTTCCTCCATCTTACAGCTGAAGAACTTGTCGGAGACTTGATATCTCTCGACCCGGGCATGAGCTTGGAAAACCATTTTCAGCTCTTCGAACATCTCATATGCTCCGTGTCTCTCAAAACTCTTTTGGAGCCCCGGCTCTAAGCTGTAAAGCATGCCGCACTGAACGAGGGAGTAGTCATCGGTACGTGCCTGCCAAGCGTTCATAACGTCTTGTTCTGCAGGGAGAACAGGTGCGTCACCTAGCGGTGCTTGTAGGACATAATCTTTCTTGGCAGCTATGAGGATGATCCTCAGGTTCCGGACCCAGTCCGTGTAGTTGCTGCCATCGTCTTTCAGCTTGGTTTTCTCTAGGAACGCGTTGAAGTTGAGGACTACGTTGGCCATTTGATCTACAAGACATATTGTAAAATTTTAGACTAAGTTCATGATAATTAAGTTCATCTAATCAAATTATTCAATGAACTCCCACTTAGATAAATATCCCTCCTGTAATCTAAGTATAACATGATCCGAGTTAACTAGGCCGTGTCCGATCATCACGTGAGACGGACTAGTCAACATCGGTGAACATCTTCATGTTGATCGTATCTTCTATACGACTCATGCTCGACCTTTCGGTCTTCTGTGTTCCGAGGCCATGTTTGTACATGCTAGGCTCGTCAAGTCAACCTAAGTGTTTGCATGTGTAAATCTGTCTTACACCCGTTGTATGTGAACGTTGGAATCTATCACACCCGATCATCACGTGGTGCTTCGAAACAACAAACTGTCGCAACGGTGCATAGTTAGGGGGAACACTTTCTTGAAATTATTATGAGGGATCATCTTATTTACTACCGTCATTCTAAGCAAACAAGATGCAAAAACATGATAAACATCACATGCAATCAAATAACAATAGTGACATGATATGGCCAATATCACATAGCTCCTTTGATCTCCATCTTGGGGCTCCATGATCATCTTGTCACCGGCATGACACCATGATCCCCATCATCATGATCTCCATCATTGTGTCTCCATGAAGTTGCTCGCCAACTACTACTTCTACTACTATGGCTATTGCGTTTAGCAATAAAGTAAAGTAATTTACATGGTGTTTCTCAATGACACGCAGGTCATACAAAAAATAAAGACAACTCCTATGGCTCCTGCCGGTTGTCATACTCATCGACATGAAAGTCGTGATTCCTATTACAATAGCATGAACATCTCATACATCACATATAGATCATTCATCATTCATCACAACTTTGGCCATATCATATCACAAAGCACTTGCTGCAAAACAAGTTAGACGTCCTCTAATTGTTGTTGCAAGTTTTACGTGGCTGAAATAGGGTTCTAGAAAGAACGTTTTCTTACCTACGTGAAAGCCACAACGTGATTTGTCAACTTCTATTTACCCTTCATAAGGACCCTTTTCATCGAATCCGCTCCAACTAAAGTGGGAGAGACAGACACCCGCCAGCCACCTTATGCAACTTGTGCATGTTAGTCGGTGGAACCGGTCTCACGTAAGCGTACGTGTAAGGTTGGTCCAGGCCGCTTCATCCCACAATACCGTTGAAGCAAGATAAGACTAGTAGCAGCAAGAAAGTTGACAACATCAACGCCCACAACAAATTGTGTTCTACTCGTGCAAGAGAACTACGCATAGACCTAGCTCATGATGCCACTGTTGGGGAACGTTGCAGAAAACAAAAAATTTCCTACGGTTTCACCAAGATCCATCTAGGAGTTCATCTAGCAACGAGTGATCGGATTGCATCTACATACCTTTGTAGATCACGCGCGGTAGCGTTCAAAGAACGGGGATGAGGAAGGCGTACTCGACGTGATCCAAATCACCGAAGATCCTAGCGCCGAACGGACGGCACCTCCGCGTTCAACACACGTACGGTCAGCGTAACGTCTCCTCCTTCTTGATCCAGCAAGGGGAAGGGGAGGTTGAGGAAGATGGCTCCAGCAGCAGCACGACGGCGTGGTGGTGATGGAGCTGCAGTACTCCGGCAGGGCTTCGCTAAGCACTATGGAGGAGGAGGATGTGTTGGAGAGGAAGAAGGAGGCACCAAAGATGTGTTATGAGAGGCTCTCCTTCCCCACTATATATAGGGGGTCCAAGGGGGGGGCGCCGACCCTAGGAGATCCAATCTCCTAGGGGGGGTGCGGCCAAGGGAGGAATCCCTCCTCCCCAAGGCACCTAGGAGGTGCCTTCCCCTTTTGGGGCTCTTCCCCTCCTTGAACCCTAGGCGCATGGGCCTCTTGGGGCTGGTGCCCTTGGCCCATATAGGCCAAGGCGCACCCCCTACAGCCCATGTGGCCCCTGGGGCAGGTGGCCCCACCCGGTGGACCCCCGGGACCCTTCCGGTGGTCCCGGTACAATACCGGTGACCCCGAAACTTGTCCCGATGCCCGAAATAGCACTTCCTATATATAATTCTTTACCTCCGGACCATTCCGGAACTCCTCGTGACGTCCGGGATCTCATACGGGACTCCGAACAACATTCGGGTTACTGCATATACATATCCCTACAACCCTAGCGTCACCGAACCTTAAGTGTGTAGACCCTACGGGTTCGGGAGACATGTAGACATGACCGAGACGACTATCTGGTCAATAACCAACAGCGGGATCTGGATACCCATGTTGGCTCCCACATGCTCCTCGATGATCTCATCGGATGAACCACGATGTCGAGGACTCAAGCAACCCCGTATACAATCCCCTTTGTCAATCGGTATGTTACTTGCCCAAGATTCGATCATCGGTATCGCAATACCTCGTTCAATCTCATTATCGGCAAGTCACTTTACTCGTACCATAGTGCATGATCTCGTGACCAGACACTTGGTCACTTTGAGCTCATTATGATGATGCATTACCGAGTGGGCCCAGTGATACCTCTCCGTCATACGGAGTGACAAATCCCAGTCTTGATCCATGTCAACCCAACAGACACTTTCGGAGATACCTATAGTATACCTTTATAGTCACCCAGTTACGTTGTGACGTTTGGTACACCCAAAGCACTCCTACGGTATCCGGGAGTTACACGATCTCATGGTCTAAGGAAAGGATACTTGACATTGGAAAACTCTAGCAAACGAACTATACGATCTTGTGCTATGTTTAGGATTGGGTCTTGTCCATCACATCATTCTTCTAATGATGTGATCTCGTTATCGATGACATCCAATGTCCATAGTCAGGAAACCATGACTATCTGTTGATCAACGAGCTAGTCAACTAGAGGCTTACTAGGGACATGTTGGTGTCTATTATTCACACATGTATTACGATTTCCGGATAACACAATTATAGCATGAATAAAAGACAATTATCATGAACAAGGAAATATAATAATAATGCTTTTATTATTGCCTCTAGGGCTTATTTCCAACAACAGTAGCCCCTGATGCTCTGTTTGGCGTTCGGGAAGAAAAGCCGAATAGAGGATCAAATAAAATTCGCAGGAGTCTAACAAAAAGGAGTCAATATGCGTATGCAGGCTTCTCTGCTTGCGTCCGCCGCACTGACTGCGGAAGTGGACACGCTAAAGCAGAACCTCGAGCGGTCCGAGCAAGAGCTCGAGCGTGCCAAGAAGCAGCTCGAGGACAATGAAGGTAAAAAATACCTTGTTTAAATATATATATATATATATATATAAAGGTGCAATTGCAAAAAATGACAGGATTATCATGGCTATTGTAGGGGCCACGTCTGAGGTGGCGACCCTTAAGCAAGCGCTGGTCGAGGCCGAGAAGAGGGCAGCCACGGAGCGCACTGAGCGGGAGAAGTATGAGGCCGAGGTTGGCAAGGTGCGGCAAGAGCTCCATGCTCTCAAGGAAAAACATGAGAGTTTGGAGCTTGACTCAAAGACGCGAGCATCCGAGCTCGCGGTGGCTATTGAAAATGCCAAGTCTGCCAAGGCCGAATCCTAGAAGACCCTCCAGGAGTTGGATGAGGTGAAGAAGATAGCGGCGGGTCAGGCATTCTTTATGCAAAGCAAACACATAAACGTGAGTTACTTGTTACTTACCCGAATCCAGAGCTCTCCAGGAGCGTTCGTAGATCTTCCCCGGAGTGTGTCCGATGCCGCCGCATTCTATCGAGTTGAGGAGGGCAGCTCGACAGAGAAGGTATTCTGGTCTCAGTATGCTGAGGCTGGACACCCCGTGCCCCTGAGCGACCAGCTGAAGCAACTGGTCGAGCTCCACGAGGCGATCGAACAGGCCATGAAGGGCCTCATAGTTCGGCTGTGGCCTGGAGAGGCTCTGCCTGGGAGCTATTTCGGGCCGGTGCGGCGGCTGGTGGAGGCCTGTCCAAGGCTCGAAGTCATCAAGCGCTCCGTCTGCATTGAAGGTGTCGTAGGGCCCTTGCCCATGCTAAGGTGCACTGGGGCAAGCTGGATGCTGAGAAGCTTCTGAAGGACGGGCCATCGCCGGGGAAAGAGCATCGCAAGCCCGAGAATTATTATAAGGATGTTCTAAAGGGTGCCTGCCTTGTGGCGGATGAATGTTCTAGGGATGTAATTTTTGAGTGAAACTTGCTCGTTTTGTCCTGTGCGTTGAAACCTTGTTCATATGCGCTAAGCAATGCTGTTGGAATTTAAAATATTACCTTCTGTGCGGCTGTTTATCAATTCTGAGAGATGGCAAGTCATCGGCTTCTGCCCCCGTGCCGCTAGTGCTGGGGTGTTCGGGGATAAACCTGAGCGCTCTTTTTCCCATGTTTGGGTCCTTCGAGGGAGGTGCTCAGCCCAACGAACAAGGCAATCAGACTATAATGCGTGAACACTCTCACTTAGCCATAGAATTCTATAATTTTAAATTTCGGCGAAGCCCCTGGTATTCGGAAGACCGAGTTCGGGGTGCTATCCACGCCTTGGCCAGACAGAGCTGGCTCCTCGCTCTAAGCGGCATAAGTCGTTAGGGACTCGAAAAACCTCTCGAATAGCGACCAGCTCTTGCTTCATCATGACAGTCAGTTTTAGCTTTCTTCACTAAGGTGCTCGACCCAGCTCAACTGGGGCACAATCGCAGTGGTTCTCCTAGTGCTACCTTAGCCGATATAGCGGAACGTAAGGCACCAAAACATAGGAGCCGGGCAAACCCAACTATTGACCCAAGACATGATTCGGAGCCGATGCATATAATGCTATAAGTTCGGGGTGCCGCACTTGTTAAAGTGTTCGGACTTCTCACACCATATTGAGGGGTACTAAATCCCCTGGCGTATTTAGGCCGTACCAAAGTGTACGGGTGCAATATGTCGTTAAGGAATATATATATAAAGAGTAATGCAAAAATAGACAAAAGCTATGCACTGTTTATTAAAGAGGGCTGCGATCAAAGCAGAATGATACAAATAATGCGATAAGAAAAAGGTTGGACTATGTAACATGTCCGTTCCAGGGGCAAGCTGCGGGATAGTATGTGAAACAGGTATACTGATCGTGATAGAGACCACCTGGGAGTTCCGTAATGCGGCGTGGCTTGTCTGCTTCCCTGGTTCTTGCATCGTTTGTGCGGCAATTGAACTGCCGAACAGGCCTTCCGAAGAGTGGAGTCCTAAAAGTAAGAGAAAATTAAAAAATCGGCAGCCTCTGGTGCGGTTTAAGCCGTGTTTCGGGCGTGCCATGATGGTGCCCCTCCCCCTGTACCCATGGTATTTCTAGAGCGTAGTTATGTACGCGAAGTACTGGTGTTTCATTTTTGCGAGGGCTGGGGTTGGGGCCGCATTGCTACGCCTGCTCGGATCGTGCCAGGCGGTCTTGTTGTAGGTTACTCCGGGCGCGCTTGACGGTGTCCGGTCGTTTAATGGCCGGACTGGAGAACTGCCTGGAGAGGCTGCTTTGTACTTCCGCTGCAAGGGCCGCCGTGTGCTCCTCCGTTCGGAGGGAGCGTTCGGTGTTTCCATTGACCGTAATTACTCCTCGAGGGCCTGGCATCTTGAGCTTAAGGTATGCGTAGTGCGGTACCGCATTGAACTTGGCGAATGCGGTTCGCCCGAGCAGTGCGTGATAGCCACTGCGGAATGGGACTATGTCGATGATTAACTCCTCGCTTCGGAAATTATCCGGAGATCCGAAGACCACTTCAAGTGTGACTGAGCCTGTACAGTTGGCCTCTACACCTGGTATTACGCCTTTAAAGGTCGTTTTGGTGGGCTTAATCCTCAAGGGATCTATGCCCATTTTCCGCACTGTATCCTGGTAAAGCAGGTTCAGGCTACTACCGCCATCCATAAGGACTCTAGTGAGATGAAATCCGTCAATAATTGGGTCTAGAACCAATGCGGCGAATCCGCCATGACGGATGCTAGTGGGATGGTCCCTTCGATCAAAGGTGATCGGGCAGGAGGACCATGGGTTGAACTTTGGGGCGACTGGCTCTACTGCGTATACGTCCCTTAACGCGCGCTTCCGCTCCCTTTTGGGGTTGTGGGTTGCGTATATCATGTTCACCATCCGCACTTGTTGGGGGAAACCCTTCTGTCCACTGTTGTTCGGCAGCTGGGGCTCCTCGTCGTCATCGCTATGCAGCCCCTTGTCTTCATTTTCGGCATTTAACTTGCCTGCCTGCTTGAACACCCAACAATCCCTGTTGGTGTGATTGGCCGGCTTTTCGGGGGTGCCATGTATCTGGCACAAGCGGTCGAGTATACGGTCCAAACTGGACGGGCCCCTAGGATTCCTTTTGAATGGCTTTTTCCACTGACCGGATTTAGAGCCTCTGAATCTGGCATTAACTGCCGTATCCTCAACATTGTCGCAGTTAATGTGGCGCTTCTGCTTGTTGCGACACGACCTGCCACTACTGTCCCTGGTATCCGAATTACCAGGGTTCTTGGTCATATTGTTGCTACTTGCAAGCCAGCTGTCTTCTCCCACGCAAAAGCGGGTCATGAGTGTCGTGAGTGCTGCCATAGACTTTGGCTTTTCCTGTCCAAGGTGCTGGGCAAGCCACTCGTCATGGATATTGTGCTTGAAGGCTGCTAGGGCCTCAACGTCCGGACAGTCGACTATTTGATTTTTCTTTGTTAGGAACCGTGTCCAGAATTGCCTGGCCGATTCCTCTGGCTGCTGAATTACGTGACTTAGGTCATCGGCATTTGGGGGTCGCACATAAGTGCCCTGGAAATTGTCGAGGAATGCGGCTTCCAGGTCCTCCCAACAACTGATTGATCCTGTTGACAAGCTGTTAAGCCAATGCCGAACTGGTCCTTTAAGCTTGAGTGGGAGGTATTTGATGGCGTGGAAATCATCGCCGTGGGCCATGTGGATATGAAGGAGATAATCCTCGATCCATACCGCAGGATCTGTTGTGCCATCATATGATTCGATGTTTACGGGTTTGAAACCCTCGGGGATTTGATGATCCATTATTTCGTCTATGAAGCATAGTGGGTGTGCTGCGCCTCTGTACTGGGCTATATCACGACGTAGCTCCAATGAGCTTTGTCTACTGTGTTCGGCCCTGCCGAATTTGTGGCCGGCGTGACGGTTACCGTCTCGAGCCGTGGGGCGCCCACGCGATCCGTAGATCGATCTTGTTTGCCTTGCCTTGTCCTCCAACATATCTCGTAAGTCCGAAGCATATTCCCGTGCCTTGGTACGGGGTGCGGCTTGAGTGGAGGGCCGAGAGGCCTCTCTATCGCGGCCACGAGGTGGCCGGTCAGCTGCATCAAGTGCTTCCTCCTCTAATCGGGGTAGCAACCTGCGCTTTGGGTAGCTCTTGGAGGGGCGTTCGAGTTTATGCTCTTCGGCCGCAAGGACTTCAGTCCATCTGTCGACTAGCAAATCTTGATCAGCTCTAAGCTGTTGCTGTTTTTTCTTGAGGCTTCTTGCCGTGGCCATAAGCCTGCGTTGAAAACGCTCTTGCTCGACGGGATCCTCTGGCACGACGAATTCGTCGTCGTCGAGGCTTGCCTCGTCTTCGGAGGGAGGCATATAATTATCGTCCTCGACCTCTCTGTCTACCGCTCTCTCATGAGGGCTGGTTTCTCCATCCTCTTGTGCTAAATCTTGCTGGAGGGGGTTTTCTTCGGCACTTTCCGGAGTATTATTATCTCCTGTGCTGGAATCACCGTATTTGTTTTGGCGGGATTTTGAGCGGCGTCGCTGACGCCGGTGCTTAGGCTGTTTCTTGGAGGGGTCATCCTCCGCTGTTCCATCGCCATCTCCTTCTTTTGCTGTGTCCACCATGTATATGTCATATGACGAGGTGGCTTTCCAGGGCCTGATAGGCACTGGTTCTTCATCGTCTCCTTCATCGGCGTCCATACCGTCGATGTCTTCAGAGTCGAAGTCGAGCATGTCGGTTAAGTCATTGACAGTGGCTACAAAGTGGGTGGTGGGTGGGCTTTGAATTTCTTCGTCGTCCGAATCCCAACCTTGCTGACCGTAGTCCGGCCAGGGCTCTCCCGATAAAGAGAGAGACTTCAGTGTCTTCAGAATATCGCTGAAAGGCGAGTGCTGAAAGATGTCCGCGACTGTAAACTCCATGATCGGCGCCCAATCGGATTCGATCGGCAGGGGCGCGGAGGGTTCGGAGTCCGGAGAGGAGTCCGGCTCCTTGGAGTCACGAGTCTCGCAGAGTGCGGGGCTGGTGTTCGGCTCGATCGCCGTTGGGATTGCAGCCCCCGAGGCGGCGTCCAACCACCCATCCTCGATCGGCGCAGTTGGCTCCGAATTAAGGGTCGAAGCCGATGCGGGTGCGGCCTCCAGGGCACTGTTCGGCGGCAGAGCTAGATCATGCTCGTCGTGACAGTGCGACGCGCTCGGCAGTGGCTCCAATCCGTCGAAGATCAAGTCCCGCGGATGTCAACCGTGTAGTTTAAGCTTCCAAATCTGACCTGACGGCCAGGGGCATAGCTTTCGATCTGCTCCAGATGGCCAAGTGAATTGGCCCGCAGTGCGAAGCCGCCGAAGACGAAGATCTGTCCGGGGAGGAAGGTCTCACCCTGGACTGCATCGCCATTGATGATCGTAGGAGCCATCAAGCCTGACGGCGACGACACAGAGGAACTCTCAATGAAAGCACCAATGTCGGTGTCAAAACCGGCGGATCTCGGGTAGGGGGTCCCGAACTGTGCGTCTAAGCCGGATGGTAACAGGAGGCAAGGGACACGAAGTTTTACCCAGGTTCGGGCCCTCTCGATGGAGGTAAAACCCTACGTCCTACTTGATTAATATTGATGATATGGGTAGTACAAGAGTAGATCTACCATGAGATCGGAGAGGCTAAACCCTAGAAGCTAGCCTATGGTATGACTGTTGTTGGGTATGTTGTCCTACGGACTAAAACTCTCCGGTTTATATAGACACCGGAGAGGGTTAGGGTTACACAAAGTCGGTTACAATGGTAGGAGATCTACATATCCGTATCGCCAAGCTTGCCTTCCACGCCAAGGAAAGTCCCTTCCGGACACGGGATGAAGTCTTCAATCTCGTATCTTCATAGTTCAGGAGTCCGGCTATCCGAACACCCCCTAATCCAGGACTCCCTCAAACCCCTTTAAGCTAACCTCAACGCGATGGCTCCACGACTAAGTCCTCACACTAGGACATCTGTCGTGACAATTCCACGATAGTTGGCGCCCACCATGGGGCTATCGCACGATTGTTTCGAGTTCTTAAAGGGCAGCTTCGAAGGGATCAAGGGATACGCCATGGGCCGGATGACCAAGAGTCGCCGCAGCAAACTCTATACATCGACGATGCAGGCTGGGGCCCCGAGGCCGGCTCAATTGAGTACGGGTACCAGGTCCCCTTTGGCGGAATCCACGTCTTCATAGGCAAGATCGGCGAACCGGGCCCTGAGCCGGACATCTGCACCGACATCGTCGAGACGGCTCAGCGTGCGAGACCCGCCTGGGTTCGGCCTGCCATGAACCGTGCTTCATGGGATTTATCCATGGAGAGGAATCTGAAGACAGGCTAGCATCTGGTGATGAGACCGTTGTCGGTGTCAAAACCGGCGGATCTCGGGTAGGGGGTCCCGAACTGTGCGTCTAAGGTCGATGGTAACAGGAGACAGGGGACACGATGTTTACCCAAGTTCGGGCCCTCACTATGGAGGTAATACCCTACGTCCTGCTTGATTGATCTTGATGAATATAAGGATTACAAGAGTTGATCTACCTCGAGATCACATGTTGTGGTCTAAACCCTAGAGGTATGATGAGTAATATCATAATGATCTATCAACTAGCCTGACCTTGGCTTATATAATGCACCAGAGGCCTAGGATAACAAGAGTCCTAGTCGAATACGCCGGTGGAGAGGAGTCCTTGTCTTGATCACCAAGTCTTGTGGAATCTTCCTTGTGCATGTCATCGGCTGTCCGAACTGGCCCATGATCAAATGGCCCTGGGGGTCCTCGGCCCAATCCAACTGATCGGGAGACGACGTGGTGAGTACCCCCTAGTCCAAGATACCGTCAGTAGCCCCCTGAACCGGTCTTCAAGTTGGGGACGCTCCTCAATTCTTCCGAACTATTCTTCATCTTCGACCGTCGGTCTTGAAAACTAGTTCAACAAATCTTCTCATCTTTAATCTTGAGGATCGCCGAAGTGAATCCAAAGAGTTTACACGTCGGGTATCCGAGGAGCCCTTTAAGTCTTCGGCCTTTATCAATGCCTTTTTATTTTTATGCCACACATCGGGTTTGAAGTGTTGCCCGTGCGGCAGTGTCCTATTGCATCCGAGCTCCAACGCCGGACTGCATTCGAGGTATCTTTTGCAGCCGAGCACCAACATCGGACCGCTTCCGACCTCCAATGCTCGAATATATCCAAGGTGTCATAGATCACATTGGTTCAAAAAAGTTGAAGGAGTTTAGCCGAGCTTAATGCCGGAAATGCCCTCTATGGAGCCAGCCACTTGCATCCGAGCTATATCCCGAAATGCTTTCGAGGTGGTTCAGCACCTCGGTCATGGGCTGATTGTTTGCGGATTTTATTTCTAATGCGTGTAAATTTATTTGCTGTTAATATGTATAACCAGTAGCCCTCAAGGTGTGTGTCGGTCTAAAACCCGAGATACACCTGAAGGATGACATAAAACCGCTGATCCCAGTAGCCCCTGAGACTCAGGTTGATTCGCAAAATCGTCCTGAGGATCAAGTCCTAGCTCGGCAGAATACTTCGGGACACAAAAAGCAGCGTGATCAGTCCTCGAGACTCAGGTTGGGTGTCGCCGACCAACCTGAGGATCATAATCTCCTCAGAAATTGTATTGCACTTAAAAGTTTCTGCATTGAATAGGCAATGCAGTAGCCCCCGAGACACTAGTCGGGTGGCAACACCAGATCAGGGGATCGATGTGCCCCTTTAATATTTGTAATAATTGAAAGTGCGTTATATCGACTAGAGGGGGGGTGAATAGGCGATTTTTATGAAAGTCTTCAGACCATAGAAGTTTTGAAGACAAACGATAAAATTAAACCTATTACCATGCAGCGGAAGGTAGACTACACTAGGAAAACCATAGTCAAGTATTCAATGAAGTGAAAGCACAAAGACTAATAGCAACTAGGTAGTAAGGATCAGGTAGGAAGATATTGTGAAGCCAAATAGAACACGCAGTCACTCAGTGAAGACAAATGATAGGGCAAACATACAATGACTTCACAAGGAGTAACAGTAAGTAAAGGGAAGTGAAGATGAAACCAGTGACTCGTTGAAGACAATGATTTGTTGGACCAGTTCCAGTTGCTGTGACAACTGTACGTCTGGTTGGAGCGGCTAGGTATTTAAACCTTAGGACACACAGTTCCGGACACCCAGTCCTGAACACGCAGCTCAGGACACCCAGTCCTTACCGTATTCTCCTTGAGCTAAGGTCACATAGACCTCGCCCAATCACTCTGGTAAGTCTTCAAGGTAGACTCCCAAACCTTCACAAACTTCGTTCACTGGCAATCCACAATGTCTCTTGGATGCTCAGAGCGCGACGCCTAACCGGCTGGAGGATGCACAGTCCTCAAGTGTAATAAGTCTTCATATCACACAGACAAGAAGACTTAAGTGATGCCCAATTCTCTCTGGCTCTGGTGGTTAGGGCTTTATCCTCGCAAGGAATTCTCTCTCAAAGGCTTCGAGGTGGGTTGCTCTCAAATGACAAAAGCCGTACTTTCAATCTGAGCAGCCAACAATTTATGGTTGTAGGGGGTGGGCTATTTATAGCCACTTGGCAACCCGACCTGATTTATCCGAAATGACCCTGGGTCACTAAGGAACTGACACGTGTCCCAACGGTCAAATTTCAAACTCACACGGCAACTTTACTTGGGCTACAAGCAAAGCTGACTTGTCCGACTCTGGACAAGATTCCCTCTCATAGTCTTCACTCGAAGACATAGGTTTTGGTTTAGGCATCACTTTAGTCATTCTGACTGGTTCTCTTGGACCCCACTTAATAGTACGGTGGTTCCTATGACTCAACACAAAAGAAAAAGAACTACAAAAGATCTAAGTCTTTGAGCTCCATAGGCTTCATATAGTGTCTTCTCTTGTCATAGTCTTCAATGTGAATATCTTCATATACCACCTTTGACTTCAATGTCTTCGTACATTTTTAGGGGTCATCTCTGGTAGTAAAACCGAATCAATGAGGGACTTCTACCTGTGTTATCCTGCAATTCTCACAAACACATTAGTCCCTCAACTAGGTTTGTCGTCAATACTCCAAAACCAACTAGGGGTGGCACTAGATGCACTTACAATCTCCCCCTTTTTGGTGATTGATGACAAACTAGTTGAAGTTTTCAACGCGGAATATAATCTGTGAAATTGTAAAGAATAAGGAATTGTCTTCATAAGTTGCAAGGGCTCCCCCTGAAGATGTGCATATGAGTTAATTTGCTTTTGGAATGCAAATGCACATGGCAGGTTGTACTTGTGGAGATCCACTTCAACTTATGATGACAATACACTATGCATGTGAAAGTATATGAAGATAATGACATGCATAATGGAAAATGGACATCTGCAGAATGAGCTAAGTGCGGAATTTATCGTCGCACATGCGGAATTTATCTTCGCAGAACAAGGTGGCATATAAGTAGCAGATGACCATCTAGTTTAAGTGTTACAACTCATAAGAACCAAATGTAGCAAAAATGAGAGTTGTAAGCACGAAGCAAAATATAGAGCACCCGCCCATATGGACCCGCTTGAAGACTATCAACTCATATGCTTCTCCCCCTTTTGTCAGTAATTAACAAAAAGGTTTGAAGACATAGAGCCTCTACTCGTTCCCATGAGGAGTAGGTGAAGTAGCAGGGGTGTTGGTGTTGTTTGGCGGTGCAGAAGAGCTTGGAGGTGCTGAAGGAGGTGGCGATGAAATAACATCATCTTCTTCCTCAATAATTCTGGCAGTCACTGTGGCAGCAGAGGAAGAGAACTCAGAGTCTTCAAGTGATGGAGTTCCTAGCAGCACAACCCTTCGAGGAGGTGTGGAGTCAAACTTGAATCTCTCAGTGAAGCCATCCTCTTGAAGATCAGCTTCAGAACACATCATCGAGAGCCCTTTCCATGTGCGGCGACAGGTTTCATGGGCAACGAAAGCATTCTTGGTGGCAAGATTCCGAGTGCGATTAACATCCACCAAGAGGCTTTTCATCTGACGCTTCAGCCAGTCATGATGCCTATCCAGTTTCTGATGTAGAGCCACAAGAAGCTCTCGGTCGTTGAGAACACGAGTGCGCTTCTTGGGTCTTGGAGCAGTGGCACTGTTAGTGGCTTCAGTTGAGGCAGGGTGTGGTGCACTTGTAGTGCCAGCCAAAGGATACACCCGAGAAACTGCTTCAACGCCTTCAACGTCCCGAGTAAAACTCTGATGTTCTGTATTCTGAAGACTTAGAGGTTGCTTGGCAGGCTCAGAATATATGGCTTTAGTAGACATGTCTACATCAGGCAAGAAGATCCGATGGTTGCGGGCTGAGGGCTGATACGAGATGGCGGAGTGTAGCTTGATCAGCCGCATGATCCAAGGGGCGTAGAACTTCAAACCAAACAGATCAATACCTGATGCAGCAAGTTGGCGTATGAAGAAGTCCTGTGCATTGAAGCATTTGCCATGAAGTATATAGAAGACCAAAGTCTTCATTGCACCCTGAAGCTTGGCATTTGGAGAGTGCCCTTTGATAGGCCAGAGAGTTCGCCTGATGATGTGATAGATGGTTCTGGGCAGGTACTCAAGGTCTTCAACGAAGAACTCTGTGGGATAAGCAGCATCTTGGGGCAATGGCTTCATCATGCTGAGCATCTGACTCATATCAGGTTCTGGCCGCTGAAAGATGCTCTCAATAGCTTCAGCATGCAGCTGACAGCCTTGCTCGAAGAGATCGCCAGGAGTGGGCAAGCCAGTGAGCTCAATGATGTCAAATGCATTGGTTTCGTGATGAACATTGCCAGTCATCCACTCCAGGACCCAAGTCTTCGGATCTCTGCTATACCCTTTGATGTGAAGTGTGGCATAGAATTGTAGCAGCAGCTCTTCATTCCAATGCTCTTCATCAGTAACAAACTGCAGCAAACCCACTTGCTTGAAGCAATCCAACGCTTCTTCTAGATAGGGCAGACCAGCTATAGCTTCAACGTCAAGGCGCTTGTGTGGGAAGATGCGACCTTGGTTGTAAAGAATGCAAGAGTAATAGCTTCGCTGAGGATAGCTCCAGAACCGATCAGATGATATCCTTTCCCTTGAGTAGGGGTTCCTGGAGCTATTGAAGAACGTGTTGTCTGCCCTGAAGCCATTGATGTTGAAGGAGCCAGGTGCTGATGCAGGACCTGGAAACCTTGGCAGTCTTGGGATTGGCTTCTGGACCTGAGGCCTGTGCTCAACATGATAGTTGAATTGGGGACCGGCAGCAGACTCAGGAACAGAAGTGGCGGGATCAGTGGCTTCGCTGTCTTCTGAAGCTTTTGCTGGGGAGGGCTCCACATTAGCTTCATTGTTGGTTGTGGCAGCCTCAAGATTTTCATCCTCCACTTGACTAGCTGGAGGGTCGGTCACAGGCACGTTCTCCTGGAGAACTGCTTCTTGGTGGAGCAGGGGAGTGGGATCTTGTGGTACTTCTTCTTCTGCGGCTGATGCAGCCGGAATGTCTTCAGCAGAGACTTGAGGCCTTGGACCTTTGCGAAGCCTGCGGAACGCAGACGACGCCTGTGGAGTTGGAGTGGGCTGGGCCTCATAGTCTTCTTCCTCTTGTGGGCGATCCGCCCATGAAGCATCCTGTGCAATTGGCGTTAGTGGACGACCAATGCTGATGAGTTCGCTGTTTTCTAACTGAGGAAGGACTGCATCATCTTCTACATTGTCATGATGACCAATGTCTTCAGCAGCGATGGGATCAGTTGCTGGAATGTTTTCAGCTTCAGGAGCCTCTGTGGAAGCAGGCTCATGAACTGTCAGTTGACGTTCTGCGTCAGGATGAACCATAGAAATGGGTTCAACTATCAAGGGCTCTGTGGGAGCAGCCCAAGCTTTCTGGGTCTTTCTCTTTTTCTTGGTGGGGGCAGTAGGAGAGTCTTCAGAGTGTTTCCTCTTCCTGGCTTCAGCCTCAGCAGTTCTTGTCTTCTTGAGATCTGAAGTTGTTGACCGGCTCTTTGGCTTCGAGCCAGTCATTCTTGTTGGGAAGACAATCGGAACTGCTTCTTGCCTTGGTGCATCAGATTCAGCCGTAGCAGGCTTCTTCTTCTTCTTTGCGGCCATCCTGGGGTCGATGCCAGGACGCCCAAGTGCCTTGCGCTTCTCAGCCTCATTATAGGCTTGCACACATCTGTCAGCCAGAGTCTTCATGCGCTCACGCGAACCCTGAGCTTCTGCACACTTCTTCACAAAGGCTTCCTTGAGCTCGTGCATCATTGTCTTGAAGTTCTTCACTTCTTGCACGCTGAGCTTGGCCATATGATTCTTGAACTGAGCCTTTTCATAGTCAATCTTCTGCTTCAGCTCAACAATGCGCTGGGCAATAGCAAGTTCTGAAGCAATGGCGCCTTGGAAGGCGACACTGAGGCCAATGGGTAGCTGCAGATCTTCAAAGCTGATGTTTGGCGTGTCAAACCACTCGTCAATGAAGTTGTGGATGATGGTGACATCAAAGAGAGGCAGATCATTGAAGATTTCTGCTTCTTCTTTGCTCTTGATGAGTTGCTCAAGAGCGTCATCTGCAAGATCTTCATCACTTGACAGATCAATGTCGTCATTGCGCAGAATGGCAGCAGCTGTTAGCTCTTTGCCAGTGTGAGACAGAGGCATCTTGTCCTTCTTGGGCTTGGAGACGCGTGATAAGTCTTCAGACTACACACTATCTTCAGGAGGTGCAGTTGCCAATGGCTTCGCCCTTGAGATTTTTGGTGAAGGGGTCGGCTTTGAAGCTTTTGGCTTCTTCAACTGCTTTGGCTTCGGCACTGCAGGAGCGCCATCAGACTTAGTGTTAGCTACAGACTCATTCACTGCAGTCCCTTGAACCAAGATGTAGGTGATGAGGCCTTCAAGGTTGGCGAAAGGACCGATGACATTGGGTTCTGCATGTCGTGTGCCATCTGCCCTTGGAGATGAGGGACCAGGGTTGAAGTCTAACCCAAAAGTCTTCTTGTTCTGCTTCGCAGAGTTTTGAGCAAACTGGAAGTTGCGCTTGAACAGATTGTCGTCACGACACCATAGCAGTGACGACGAGTGTGCATCAGCAGGCTGTGGTCCACAGACCATGCACCGATAGAAGCCTTGAGCAATGGCTTCATCTCTGGACCTGGGTAGAAGATTCTTGAATTGGATGTCTCCCCACGGTCTCTTGATGGCGTTTTTCTCAGCATACTCCTGGGTCACAAATCTGTATTTGAACCATTGCTCTGCCTAATATCTTCGAATCCATTGGATTCGGGTCTTGCGCTGACTGTAATCCTCTTCAGGATCTGTCTTGTACATTTCTGAGAGTTCATCTGGCAGATCTCTGGAGGTCTAACCACGACGCTTTCTGCCACCCTTCCTTGCTGCTTTTTCTGAAGCCATAAACTTTAACTTGAAAGGCTTCAAGACGTGCAAAGGCTTCAAAGGTTTTCGTTTACTGGACCAACGGGAACTGGCTTCGGGAGAATTTATGTGATGCTGTAAGAATTCTGCAAATGAATGCAGACTATGAGAACCAAAGGATTCTCCCACGGACATGTACCTGTGACAGCATTAAGGTGCGAGGGAAGGGGAATAGGTCATATGCATTCTCAGAAGATTTTGAAGATAAATCTGTTTAGAAGACATTGACCTCATCGTGCGAAGACATTCACTCATAGATAAGAAGTTGGTTCCAGATTTGTACGAATCCACAGATCAGTACAAGTGAGGAATCTAACTACTTTGTGAAGCACAAGTGAATATACTAGGCATGTTATGAGATGCAGTATGAGAGAGATCTAGCTTGTGTGAACAGAAACTGCTTGTGGTAGAAAGTGACAGATCAATAGGATCAACGGTGCTGTAAAAAGGGAGTTTTATTTACCACACTGAGAACTGCTAGACGGAGTGGGAGATGAGGCCGAGCAGTTCACTCTTCCGTGCCCTAACTTGGCGACGGAGGACACCTACGGCAACGGCGGTGAGGACGATGTCCGCGGTCGGCGTGAAGACGGCGTCGGATAGGTTGCGGCAGCAAAGCGCTTCGTCGCCGGCGTCGTCGAGATCTAGCGGTGGCGCTAGGGTTCGTGCGAGGGTGGAAGAAGAGATGACCACTGTGAGTGTGTATTTATAGGCACAGGGGCGGCACTGTGCTATTACTCAGGTGCCCCTGGCTATTCGCATCTGAGGAACACGTGGCCATTATGCGGAATTTTGGGGTTTGTTCCACGTCCCATGCACGCCTGGATTGTTGGGTGGTCGTTTCTACTTCTCCGGATTTCATGTGGAGGAAAGAGCATTGAAAACAGACTTAATGGTTGTCTTTGTATCTTCTGCTGACAGGGACGCAGAGAAGACATTCGACAGTTTCAATAGAATGCATATGACTTGGAGAGATAGAGTTTGAGATAGAAAGCATAGAGAGATTAGGGTCCGATCACATTCACTTAGTTCAAAAGATTCAACACGAAGACATAGCTATAAGTGAATGCTGTAGAGGACAGAACACTAGTATATATATATATATATCTATAATCAACATAGTGAAGATAATCATGAAAATATGTTGAGATCGAAGCCAAACCAAATGTGAAGACATTGCAAGGTAACGCCATGAGTGAAACACTTCAAAATAGAACGTTTGGTGGTGGAGTTACCCACCGTATAGGAAGTATTAGACCCAGACACGGCGCACAATTATCGTGGCGCTCCGAAGTCAAATTCCACATTAATGTATTCACACTTAGAATGTATGTCTTCATTGATTGAAGATATACTTTACTTCGTGTGTTGCACATCTAAGTCATCAATATGCATAAGGGTTAGGATGTGTGCCTGATCACAGGACATTTGCGGATTCCAGGATATTTAGCTCACACCGTAACTTGCAAAACCTCTTCTCATCCAAGGGCTTGGTGAAGATATCTGCCAATTGCTCTTCAGTGTTGACGTGTATGATATCAATGTCTTCCTTCACAACATGATCTCTGAGAAAGTGATGACGAATTTCAATGTGCTTTGTCTTCGAGTGCTGAACTGGGTTGTTGGCAATCTTGATGGCGCTTTCGTTGTCGCAGTAAAGTGGCACTTGCTTCAGATGAATGCCATAGTCCTTGAGTGTTTGCTTCATCCACAGAAGCTGAGCGCAGCAAGATCCAGCAGCAATGTATTCAGATTCAGCAGTGGAGAGAGATACACAGTTCTGCTTCTTTGAAGACCAACATACAAGTGATCGTCCCAGAAAGTGACATGTGCCTGATGTAGACTTGTGATCAACTTTGTCACCAGCATAATCAGCATCCGAGAATCCAACCAGATCAAACTCTGAGCCCTTTGGATACCATAATCCTAGAGTTGGGGTGTGAGCCAAATATCGAAGAATTCGCTTCACAGCTAAGTGATGCGACTCCTTTGGTGCCGCTTGAAATCGAGCACACATGCAAACACTAAGCATAATATCTGGCCTAGATGCACATAAATAAAGCAAAGAACCAATCATGGAGCGGTATACCTTTTGATCGAACTCTTTACCATTGTCGTTGGGACCCAGATGATGTTTGGCTAGCATTGGTGTTGTGAAGCCTTTGCAGTCTTGCATACCGAACTTCTTCAGGCAATCTTTGAGATACTTCTCTTGAGATATGAAGATGCCATTGCGTTGTTGTCGTATTTGAAGACCAAGGAAGAACTTCAGCTCCCCCATCATGGACATCTGATATTGCTCTTGCATCATATATCCAAACTCTTCACTGTACTTCTGATTGGTGCAGCCGAAGATAATGTCATCCACATATATTTGGCACACAAACAGTTCACCATCATATGTCTTCGTGAAAAGAGTGGGATCTAGGGAACCAGGTATGAAGCCTTTGCTCTTCAAGAAATATTTGAGTGTGTCATACCAGGCCCTAGGGGCTTGTTTGAGGCCATACAGTGCCTTGTTGAGCTTGTATACCATGTCAGGATGTTTTGGATTTTCAAAGCCAGGCGGTTGTGCAACATACACTTCTTCTTCAATCTTGCCATTGAGAAAGGCACTCTTCACATCCATTTGATATAGAAGAATGTTATGATGATTTGCATAGGCCAGCAGTATGCGTATGGCTTCAAGCCTAGCCACATGAGCAAATGTTTCATCGAAGTCAATGCCTTCCACTTGAGTATATCCTTGAGCAACGAGACGAGCTTTGTTTCTGAAAACTTGCCCATGCTCATCTTGCTTGTTGCGGTATATGCATTTGGTGCCTATTATGTTGTGCTTCCGTGGATCAGGATGCTTGACCAGTTCCATACATTATTCAGCTCAAACTGTTGAAGCTCTTCTTGCATAGCTTGAATCCATTCAGGTTCCATGAAGGCTTCTTCAATCTTCTTGGGTTCTGATATTGCGACGAATGCGAAGTGCCCACAGAAATTTGCTAGCTGAGTTTCCCTTGAACGAGTGAGTGGACCAGGTGCATTGATGCTATCAATTATTCTTTCAATCTGCACTTCATTGGCAACGCGAAGATGTACAGGGCGAAGACTTTGCTCTTGCTGTTCACTGTCGTTGTTGGAAGGAATGTCTTCAGGCTGAGCAATGTCTTCATGTTGATCAGGTGCTGAAATGATAAGTTCTTCTTCAGGATGAGCTTCAGAAGGTATAATCTCTCCAGTTCCCATTAGCTTGATTGATTCACTAGCTGGAATTTCATCTAGCACATTTGGCAGTTGCTCTCTTTGTGAACCATTTGTCTCATCGAACCGCACATCCACTGTTTCAACCACTTTGTAATGGAAGAGATTGAAGACTCTGTAGGAGTGCGAATCCTTTCCATATCCAAGCATAAAACCCTCATGTGCTTTTGGTGCAAACTTTGAGGTGTGGTGTGGGTCCTTGATCCAGCACCTTGTGCCAAATACTCTGAAGTAACTGAGATTTGGCTTCTTGCCAGTTAGGAGTTCATAAGCTGTCTTGTTCAGAAGCTTGGGAAGATAAACACGATTGATTGTATGGCATGCAGTGTCAATGGCTTCAGTCCAAAATTTTCTTGGAGTCTTGTATTCATCTAGCATCATTCTGGCCATCTCAACGAGTGTTCTGTTCTTGCGTTCGACGATGCCATTCTGCTGTGGCGTGTACGGAGCTGAGAATTCATGTGTGATGCCCAAGGTATCAAGATATGTATCAAGGCCAGTGTTCTTGAATTCAGTGCCATTGTCACTTCTGATGTGCTTTATCTTGGCGCCAAAATTGTTCATAGCTCGATTGGTGAAGCGTCTGAAGACATCCTGCACTTCAGTCTTGTAAAGGATTATGTGCACCCAAGTATATCTAGCGTAATCATCAACAATTACAAAGCCATAGAGGCAGGCAGTAGTAGTAAAAGTTGAGTAGTGAGTGGTACCGAAAAGATCCATGTGGAGCAGTTCGAAGGGTTGAGTAGTAGTCATGATTGTCTTCGAAGGATGTTTTGCCCTCGTCATCTTCCCTGCTTCACAGGCACCGCATAAGTGATCTTTCTTGAACTTGACGCCCTCGATGCCTATGACATGTTTCTTCTTCGCAAGGGTGTGGAGGTTCCTCATGCCAGCATGCCCAAGCCTCCGATGCCAGAGCCAGCATTCTGAAGCTTTTGCAAGAAGACATACTGCAAGCTGTGGCCCTGCTGAGAAATCTACCACGTACAAATCATCTTTTCAATACCCTTCAAACACTAGAGACTTGTCAGCTTCCATTAGTACAAGGCAACGATATTTTCCAAACATTATGATCATGTTCAAATTGCAAAGCATTGAGACAGACATTAAGTTGAAGCCAAGGGATTCAACAAGCATGACTTTATCCATGTGTTGATCCCTTGAGATTGCAACTCTACCTAGACCCAATACCTTACTTTTACCAGTGTCAGCAAATGTGATGTGGCTCTTGTCGGATGGACGTAAGGTTGAGTCCATAAGAAGACTTCTTTTGCCAGTCATGTGATTTGTACACCCACTGTCAATAATCCATTCTGAAGACGCTGGTGTCGTACCGTACAGTGCAGTTAGGGGGATAGGCTTCACCAAGAGCATTGTGAAGCAAAAACATTTGACGAACCAGTGGGTTATGAAATCTTAGATCCAGGTTAGGACTAATAGGGAGAGTAGCAAGCGATTCAGGTACGAAGTACATAGTAAGACCAGTTGGGCATTTGATCTTGCACCCTACAAGATGTTTAAGGTCCCCAGCAATACCGTCAGACGATTTTGGTTTTCTACTGGAGACCTTTCCCTGCAAAAGAGAGTTAAGCCTTCTTAACCACCCACATCTTCACGGGTGGCTTAGAAGCAATAAGACTAAGTGCAGCATCTGAGAATTTTGGCTTTGAAGCCTTAGCAAACAGTCTTGCAGGCGGACAATAGTACTCATACGAATAAGCAGAATAGTTCTTGGTCTTATGAACATGGCGGTTTGATGAACCGCTCTCATATTCATATGCCTGAGTATGATTTCCCTGCAAAACATTTGCGTTAGTGCGACTCAGTTGAGTCCTCTGTCTGTATGAAGCCTTTGGACCGTATGAAGCCTTTGGTCTGAGGTTTGTCTTCTTCACGTGAGGTGTCATGATGACATTCACAGGAAGACTCTCCAGACACCTTTTCGGAACCCAGATCTTCTTCATAGGCGGTCCATTCCTGCAGTTAGTACCAATGTACCTGGCAAACACTTCACCATTCTGATTCTTAAACATTATATAGTTTGTATCAAAGGATTCATCAATGATAATGGGGTTAGCACAAGTGAAGCCAGATAGATTGGATGGATCTGCTGAAGGTTCCTTTGCAGCAACCCACATGGTTTTGGGGTACTGCTCAGGTTTCCAGTAAGAGCCATCTGCATTCATTTTCCTTACGAACCCTACACCCTCTTTCCTAGGGTTTCGGTTCAGAATCTGCTTTTTTAGGACATCACATAGTGTCTGATGCCCTTTAAGACTTTTGTACATCCCTGTTTCAAGCGATGTCTTCAACCTAGCATTCTCATCAGCAATAGCGGTGGTATCCTCAGCAGAGGGGTTAGTTACCACATCAACAGTTGAAGATATTGCAACAGTAGTAGCAGTAGAACATTCAGCAACAGAAGTAGCATTATCACGCTCAATGCATTTAAGACATGGTGGTTCAAATCCTTCCTGAGTGGGTCTGATCTGTTTGGCGCGAAGTGACTCGTTTTTCGTTTGAAGATCTTCATGAACCGCTCTCAATTTCTCAAGATCTTGCTTCCTTTGAAGATAATCATAGGAAAGCTTTTCATGAGTTGTTGATAGAGTTTCATGACGACTTTAAAGTTCCTGATACTTAACGTGAAGATTTTTTATGTCTTCAATTAAGGATTCAGATCGAGTCATTTCAGCACCTAACAGATCATCGCTTCTGTCTAACAGTTTTTGAATATGTTCCATAGCTTTCTGTTGTTCAGTTGCAATTTTAGCAAGTGTTTTGTAGCTAGGTTTTGAACCACAATCAGAGTCATCGTCACTAGATGTTTGATAGTGAGTAGTGCGTGTGTTTACCTTGGCACCGCGTGCCATGAAGCAGTAGGTAGAAGCGGAGTAGTCCTTGTCATTTGCATCGGTGTCGGTGATGAAGTCATTGTCTTCAGTGTTGAAGATGGACTTGGCAACGTATGCTGTAGCCAGACTTGCGACGCCTGAGTCGGATTCCTCCTCAGACTCCACCTCCGCCTCCTCAGAAGCAGACTCCTCTGAATCCATTTCCTTGCCAACAAACGCACGTGCCTTGCCAGATGAGCTCTTCTTGTGTGATGAAGACTTTGAGGAAGACTTGGAAGAAGACTTTGAGTATTTCTTCTTCTTCTTCTTGTCGTCAGAGTCATCTTCCTTGCTCTTCTTCTTCTTTTTGTTCTCATTGTCCCACTGTGGACACTCAGAGATGAAGTGGCCAAGTTTCTTGCACTTGTGACATGTTTTCTTCTTGTAGTCATGAGCAGGAGCTTCATCATTCCTAGAACTTGATCGGGAAGACTTTCTGAAGCCTTTCTTCTTGGTGAATTTTTGGAACTTCTTGACAAGCATAGCAAGTTCCCTTCCAATGTCTTCAGGATCATCAGAACTGCTGCCAGATTCTTCTTCAGATGAGGAGACAGCTTTTGCCTTCAAGGCACGAGTTCGCCCATAGTTTGGACCGTAGATATCTCTTTTCTCCGAAAGCTGAAACTCATGTGTGTTGAGCCTCTCAAGTATGTCATACGGATCGAGTGTCTTGAAATCAGGACGTTCTTGAATCATCAGGGCCAGGATGTCAAACGAACTATCAAGTGATCTCAGCAGCGTCTTGACGACTTCGTGTTTGGTAATCTTAGTGGCGCCGAGGGCTTGAAGCTCATTTATGATGTCAGTGAGTCGGTCAAATGTGTGCTGGACATTCTCATTGTCATTTCGCTTGAAGCGGTTGAAGAGGTTGCGAAGGACACTAATTCTCTGATCTCTCTGGGTTGAGATGCCTTCATTGACCTTGGAGAGCCAGTCCCAGACCAGCTTGCATGTCTTCAAAGCACTCACACGGCCATACTGTCCTTTGGTCAGATGACCACAGATGATATTCTTGGCAGTAGAGTCCAGTTGAACGAATTTCTTGACATCAGCAGCAGTGACACCTTCTCCAGCCTTGGGAACGCCGTTCTCGACGACATACCATAGGTCGACGTCAATGGCTTCAAGATGCATGCGCATCTTATTCTTCCAGTAGGGATATTCAGTTCCGTTGAAGACGGGGCACGCAGCGGAGACTTTAATTATCCCTGTAGTCGACATAGCTAAAAATCCAGGTGGTTAAACCGAATCACACAGAACAAGGGAGCACCTTGCTCTGATACCAATTGAAAGTGCGTTATATCGACTAGAGGGGGGGTGAATAGGCGATTTTTATGAAAGTCTTCAGACCATAGAAGTTTTGAAGACAAACGATAAAATTAAACCTATTACCATGCAATGGAAGGTAGACTACACTAGGAAAACCATAGTCAAGTATTCAATGAAGTGAAAGCACAAAGACTAATAGCAGCTAGGTAGTAAGGATTAGGTAGGAAGATATTGTGAAGCCAAATAGAACACGCAGTCACTCAGTGAAGACAAATGATAGGGCAAACATACAATGACTTCACAAGGAGTAACAGTAAGTAAAGGGAAGTGAAGATGAAACCAGTGACTCGTTGAAGACAATGATTTGTTGGACCAGTTCCAGTTGCTGTGACAACTGTACGTCTGGTTGGAGCGGCTAGGTATTTAAACCTTAGGACACACAGTCCCGGACACCCAGTCCTGAACACGCAGCTCAGGACACCCAGTCCTCACCGTATTCCTTGAGCTAAGGTCACATAGACCTCGCCCAATCACTCTGGTAAGTCTTCAAGGTAGACTCCCAAACCTTCACAGACTTCGTTCACCTGGCAATCCACAATGTCTCTTGGATGCTCAGAACGCGACGCCTAACCGGCTGGAGGATGCACAGTCCTCAAGTGTAATAAGTCTTCATATCACACAGACAAGAAAGACTTAAGTGATGCCCAATTCTCTCTGGCTCTGGTGGTTAGGGCTTTATCCTCGCAAGGAATTCTCTCTCAAAGGCTTCGAGGTGGGTTGCTCTCAAATGACAAAAGCCGTACTTTCAATCTGAGCAGCCAACCATTTATGGTTGTAGGGGGTGGGCTATTTATAGCCACTTGGCAACCCGACCTGATTTGTCCGAAATGACCCTGGGTCACTAAGGAACTGACACGTGTCCCAACGGTCAGATTTCAAACTCACACGACAACTTTACTTGGGCTACAAGCAAAGCTGACTTGTCCGACTCTGGACAAGATTCCCTCTCATAGTCTTCACTCGAAGACATAGGTTTTGGTTTAGGCATCACTTTAGTCATTCTGACTGGTTCTCTTGGACCCCACTTAATAGTACGGTGGTTCCTATGACTCAACACAAAAGAAAAATAACTACAAAAGATCTAAGTCTTCGAGCTCCATAGGCTTCATATAGTGTCTTCTCTTGTCATAGTCTTCAATGTGAATATCTTCATATACCACCTTTGACTTCAATGTCTTCATACATTTTTAGGGGTCATCTCTGGTAGTAAAACTGAATCAATGAGGGACTTCTACCTGTGTTATCCTGCAATTCTCACAAACACATTAGTCCCTCAACTAGGTTTGTCGTCAATACTCCAAAACCAACTAGGGGTGGCACTAGATGCACTTACAATAATAAGCTTATCATGGGATCATCATGCTTACCATGGTCATGAAACCTCACCTCCGATCAATGTGGGAGGAAAATATTGAGGATTTAGTTCGGGGAAAGTTCCCGAACTCTATGGTATTAATGAACCAAAATTTTCACTTCCGTCGTTGCCGACCAATGTGATCCTTTAAGACTGCTAGCTTTCAGCTTCACCCAGTCTGAGGTACTTACTCGGATGACCCGGTAGTAACAATCACAGAGGTGCTCCCTTTACCACCTAGCCGAACAATCGGGAACGTAGGGGTAAGCACAGGAGCCAGGCAACCCAGCTTGGCCAAAATCTTAAGTCAGATTGATGCATATTTATGGCTTTATAACGATGATTATGGAAGGTATCCCTCGTATATAAAATATGAACGCCGATGATATATTTATTTTGACTCCGTTGCGACCATTTATCACTTGAAAGTGACCCATCGTCGGCTTCTACCCCTTTGTAGATACTATGCAGGGTGTCTCCGCGATAACAAGACAACCCTTAGCCGACGTCTCGGTGCTCGAAGGCGGTTGTGTGAGCAGAAACGAGGCAATCAGATATGCGGGCTTTATAACTTTCACTTAGTCATATGAGCTTTTAAACTGGGGAAGCTAGCTACGAGCCCCCGGTTAGTGTTCGGCGACAGCCAAGGTCAAGCCATAAACACTTCGGCCCATGTTATGATCTGCCCGTTATTTAACATATTCATCGGATCATTGACTAGTTTACGCTTATTGTGACAGTCAGTTTTCGGCTTTCTCCACCGAGGTGCTTAACCATGCAAGCTGGAAGCACAATCGCAGTGGTTCTCCCTTTGCACACCTAGCCGAACAACGCGGAATGTAGGAGGCAAGCACAGGAGCCAGGCAACCCAACTATTTGACCGAAGACACAATTTGAAACCGATGCATGTATAGCAATATCCGAGAATGTTTTTGCCGAATCTCTAAAGGTGTCCAGCATTGCACTATGAGACTTATGCTGGAAACACACAAATAGTTTAAAAGTGCCATAAGTTTGGAAAACCAAAAAAATGTTAGTAAAAACTTGACGCCCGAACAAGATCAAGTGTTCGGTGCCAATCCAAAAATTGGAAAAAATTTGTGCTTCTGTCGTGCTTTAACATGACACATCCGATCTCCAGACTTCACGCGGGCCAGCCTACCGCTTCAAGATCCTTATCCCAAAGGCGGAGTACTCCTCCGAGGTCAGTTTAGCAAACTAAACTCGAGCGGCTTTTAGAGAGAAGATATGCTATCCGGCTATTGACCATACACTCGAGTCAAAAAAGGAGCGGTAGAAAAAGACTTTGCAATGACCAAGAAGAAAACACATTTACTATAAAATAACTCATATAAATTTTAAGAGCCCCCAAGTGACTTGGGTAAAAGAATTTTATGTATAATGATTGTATGTACCGAAGTACTGATATCATATCTGTGTTCACCCGAACTTTAAACGCGTCTTAACCGACCGTCGGCTTCTCCCTCTTCGGTCAAGGGCCAAAAAGTGTTATGTACTCCACCTGCCGAGAATATCGATGGTGGTTCCGATAACCAGGCAATCAGGCCATAAGGCTGTAACAGAAAAAGTGCGCTGAGGGAACTTATGCTATATTACTGACGAAGTGTAAGAAGCATGTTCGAAGAAAATAGTACCTCCACCGATACCTTTCTTCGGTTGCTCATTGTTACTATGAGACTTGTGCAATAGATTTTTTGTATTCATGAGTTCCGTTGTGTGCCGACCATAATTGAAAACAATAAGAGCACTAGCTTTCGGCTTCACCCAGTCTAAGGTCCGAGCTCGGATGACCCGATCGTGACAATCATAGAGGTGCTCCCTTTACTCCCTAGCCGAACAATCGGGGACATGGGGGTAAGCACAGGAGCCAGGCAACCCAGCTTGCGAAACACTTGAGTCAACACGGTGCATATTATGGCGTAATACACGAACAAGGAACGAAGCCATACAAGTATAATCATATGCAAGAGGAAAGACTTCATAAAGGAAGCCCCTAAATAAACGGGGTATTTGAATTTTTGTGTCACAAACAAAGTTTTGACAAGGAAGTTTTTCATAAATAACTTTTTGCCAAAAAAGTACAATGCTTGGTCAAACCGAACAAAATTTAAAACTGAAAGTTTTTGAGCATGAAAGAGACTTAGCTGGTCAATGTGTTCGACATTGATGACGCGGTCCGAGCTTGATGTGGGAGAAGGTTCCATTCTCCAAGCCGGTCCTGAGTTGGCGGAGCAAAGAGCTTGGCACTCTGAAGTGGTGACATAGCACGACCAATGCAGGCCGACAGAGTGACGCTGAAGTCCCCGACGTGGGTTAATGAAGTGTTGACGAAGCCCCCCGTCCAGCCGAGGTGACAACACTGCCCGACCCGGATCATTTGCATGTGCACAAAAAATAATGCAAACTAGAGATAATAGTAATAATAATGAATTAAAAAAATTGTTGCATAATAAATAATTTATGCAAAGTGAGTAATAAAGGAAATATGGCCTGTGCGCCGAACACTCGATGAGCTAGAGCTCTCTCGGCGATGCCGAAGTCACCAAGGCAACCGAACACGTCGGTATGGCAACACAACCATCAAGGTGATCACGCGAGCCGATTTACGCTGATTGGGACGACGACGTCGGCTTGCCGAAGAGACCATGTGACGCAATCGAAGTCCATTACTTGCACATGTAAAATAGTGCAGGCCAACAATAATAATATAAATATATAAAAATCCTCGTGTAATTAATTTATGCAAAATAATCCATTTAAAGATATGTGGCCTGGCGCCGAAGTCAATGTCCATGCAGGACGTCGGCGTGATGCGTTAAAGGCGTGGCAAAATCTGAATTCACAGGTCGGTCCGAGTTCCGGATGCGGCGTTCGCCGAACTATGTACGAAACTGACCGAACCACCACACGACCGTCGTTAATGCGGTCATCATTTGATAGACCTGGTTTATTTTTTGTAGCAGTCCGAAGAAAAGTGACTCCCAAAATTGGGAATCGATCCACGCACCCATTGCATGATGGGTGATGAAGTGACGGTATGACGATGCTGGTAAAGGTTGGCTCGCCAAAGCAAAGCCCCCGGTCTAGCTAACGTGACGAAGCTGGTCGGCTGACGACGCCGAAGTCTCTAAAGTAGGTTGAAGAAGGGATGGCGAAGCCCCCGGTCCAGCCGAGGTGACAAAGTAGGTCGGTAAGGAGACGTTGCAGCTGCCATGTCAGCCGAGGTGTTGAAGCAGTTTGGCGTGATGGACATCGGCTTGAAAAAGCAACAGTGCAGCCATGCCGGCGCAGGTCGTAACTTGTGACGCGGTCAATGCCGGTGTGCCCGCTCCGTGTAATCCGTGGAGCAGTGATGTTGGTGATGATTTATCCTTCGCAATGTCGAACTCTTGTTCTTGCCCAGATGATGATCCGAGAAGTTGAGATCGGCTCAACAAAGCGACAACGTGTCTAGCGCAGGTCGGTAGCCGTTGAGCAACATTGACGGGCTGGTTTGACACCTGCGCGATGGTGAAGATCATATTAGAAAAGACCTTAAAATTAGTAGGATGTGTTTGGGAACAAAACACAATACCCCACACAAAACTTCCTTAAAAAAGGATGTCCGAAGTCGCGTTCATAAAAAAGATGAACTCGGGTCAGATTCGTTCTCGCGCAGAAAATAGATCTGAAAAAGTGGTCCACTCATCGGAAGGTTCCCGGAGTTTGAACCATCGGATCGAGCTGAAATTTGAAGGGGTGTTGGTTATGGGAATTCCACAGCAGATGAACGGTTGGATCTTCCAAAGGACCTCCGATCTAGGATCTGGACACCACTCCCTAAACTCTCCTGGATTCCCGTCCAGATTTGACAGAGCTCTGGTATATCGTAGATTGTAGGAGATTCCTCCATCGGAACTCGACAAAATTTTGCATGGCTGTTGTAGACTTAATTCCGCACAATTCCACCGAAGGAATCGTCAAAGCTATGCTCAAGGAGATGGTGGCAGCGGATACAAGTTCGCTGTCCTGAAAAACAGCACGGTCGCCCGAGGGCAATGTTGACGTTGAGCCCCCGAGCTCCGAGGATAATTCCTCCATGATCATGATAGAGATCGGAGTTGATGTTGATGAAGGCCCTCGTCCGAACATAATGATTGTGGTTGGGCACAGTCCTCGGTCAAGCCAAGGTGACCAGTCGAGGTGGCGACGAAGACGCCGACGTCGCAGTTGGTCTGTAGACGAGCCATCGATCCTTTTGCCGACCACACAACGGAACTCTCAATGAAAGCACCAATGTTGGTGTCAAAACCGACGGATCTCAGGTAGGGGGTCCCAAACTGTGCGTCTAAGGTCGATGGTAACAGGAGACAGGGGACACGATGTTTACCCAGGTTCGGGCCCTTTCTATGGAGGTAATACCCTACGTCCTGCTTGATTGATCTTGATGAATATAAGGATTACAAGAGTTGATCTACCTCGAGATCACATGTTGTGGTCTAAACCCTAGAGGTATGATGAGTAATATCATAATGATCTATCGACTAGCCTGACCTTGGCTTATATAATGCACCAGAGGCCTAGGATAACAAGAGTCCTAGTTGAATACGCCGGTGGAGAGGAGTCTTTGTCTTGATCACCAAGTCTTGTGGAATCTTCCTTGTGCATGTCATCAGCTATCCGAACTGGCCCATGATTAAATGGCCCTGGGGGTCTTCGGCCCAATCCAACTGATCGGGAGACGACATGGTGAGTACCCCCTAGTCCAGGACACCGTCAACCGTCGTTTATTCTGATGGCGAGTCATCCACCGGTGAGACAGAGTCTTTGTATCAACTGCCAGATGGCTGGCTTGGGGGCTGTTCCGATGGCGACAGTATTCCGGGCCCTCGTGAGCCGCCGAATCAACAACCCATTGGGTGCCGGGTCTCAACGATCTTGCACTCGTCGGATCATGCCAATGCCGACTCAGTTGTGTTGATGTTGAAAAACAATTGTTGCTTCACACCTTGAAGCAGAAACTGGGGCGGCTCAAACGTCATTGTAATGACATGGGGACACTCATGGCGCTCTGGTTAAATATGCTGACCCTGATAGTACCAAAGACCCTAAGGTTGAGGATGATAAGGCAGGAAAGGGGAAGAGGATCAGCAATGCTAAAGGATAACAGCATAACTCGGCGGCGAATCAAGGAGGTAATGGTAAGCGCAAACAGCTTGGACTTTGTGGTAAATACCAATGCACAGAATAATGGCCAGGGTCGTAAGGGTAGACCACCCCCGCAGACCGGAGGATCAGGCATTAATCTTGAGCATATGTTGAATCAGCCCTGCCCAAGGCATGGTACGCGACAGAGACTGTCTACTCATCTCTGGAAGGATTGTTTCATTATGAAGGAGTTCAAAAATTCAATTTCCTTTCAAGGCAACCATGGACCGGGTGGCGGTCGAGGATCCGGTTCTCAAGGTCCGGGTTATGGTGTTGGCGGTTCAAACTCTAGGTTCCAAGGTCATCAAGGTCATCAAGGCAATCAAAGCAATCATGGTAGCTACCATCAACAGCCAGGTCAGGGGAGTCAGCAGCAGCAATCCGGATATCAGAGTAACCCAAAACAATTGAATAGTGAGCAGTACCACGTCTTCATCACGAGTTTGTGCAAACGGGATCAGAAGCTTCATAAAAGGGCAGTAAACTCGGTTGAACCGATAGTACCCCGTTACTTGTGCTGGTCTGAGCAGCCCATTGTGTGGAGTCGAGAGGATCATCCACCCAGGGTTGATAATCCGGGTCATCTAGCATTGGTGGTCGCACCTCAGGTTGAAGAGTATAAGTTCACCAAAATGCTCATGGACGAATGGAGCAGCATCAATATCCTTTATTATGAGACCTTCCGTCGCACGGGGTTGACAGATAAAAATCTTAAGCCGTCAAACACTATTTTCCACGATGTGGTGCCTGGTAAATCGGCATATTCAGTTGGTAAGATAGCTCTGGAAGTTGCTTTCGGAGATGATCATGACTGTAGATCAGAGACATTAACCTTTGAGGTGGTGAAAATCAAGAGCCCTTATCATGCCCTGTTCGGACGGCCGGCTTATGCTAAGTTCATGGCAAGGCCCTGTTATGTTTATCTGCAGCTCAAGATGCCGGGTCATAAGGGGACCATCACAGTGCATGGGAGCCAGAAGATAGCCTTGGAGTGTGAAGAGGATGATGTGGCTTATGCTGAGTCGGTCTGTGCAACGGAGGAGTTAAAGTTTATAATGATAATGTTGACCCGGCAGATATGACGTCTTTGAAAAAACCAACAACAGAGCATGATCCAGTTTTAAAATTTAAGTCGGCAGATGACACCAAGATGGTTGACTTTGTCCTTGGCGACTCATCTAAGCAGTTCAGCATCAGTGCTAATCTGGATCCGAAATAGGAAAGCGTGCTCATCGAGTTCATCCATGAGAACCGGGACATCTTTGCATGGAAGCCCTCAGACATGTCGGGTGTACCGAGAGAACTCACTGAGCACACTCTTAATATTGATCCAAAGTTTAAACCGGTCAAGAAGTTTCTTCGCCGTTTTAATGAGGAGAGACGGAAGGCCATTGGAGAAGAAGTAGCCTGGCTCTTGGCAGCTGGGTTTATCATTGAAGTTTTTCATCCTGAGTGGTTGGATAACCCGGTGCTGGTACTTAAGAAGAATAGCACTTGGCGTATGTGTGTGGATTACACAGCCTTAAACAAAGCATGTCTGGCTGATCCTTTTGCTCTCCCTCGTATTGATCATATTATTGATGCTACGACGGGTTGTGAGTGTTTGAGTTTTTTAGATGCTTATTCTGGTAATCATCATATCAAAATGGCAGTTAAGGACCAGGAGAAGACATCCTTCATAACTCCCTTTGGAGCCTTCTGCTATGTGTCTATGCCTTTTGGGCTCAAGAGTGCCCAGGCGACTTATCAGAGGTGTGTGCAAAACTGCCTTCATAATCAAATTGGGCGTAATGTTCATGCCTATGTGGATGATATTGTGGTGAAATCCAGAGAGAAAGAGACACTGATAGATGATTTGAAGGAAACCTTTGATAATTTCTGGATCTACAAGATGATGCTTAACCCGGCCAAGTGTGTTTTTGGTGTGCCGGCGGGCAAGCTCCTAGGTTTTTTGGTGTCTAATAGAGGGATTGAAGCTAATCTAGAGAAGATCAAAGCTATCACCTCTCTGGCTACACCGGTGTGTATCAATGATGTGTAGCGCCTGGAGGGTCGTATCGCGGCGTTAAGCCGTTTCATAAGCCGGTTAGGGGAGAAGGCTATCCCTCTATATCAAATGATGAAAAAGACAGATAACTTTATCTGGAGTGATGCTGCTGATGCAACGTTTGAGGATTTAAAGAAACAACTGATTGAACCGCCAGTGCTCGCAGCCCCTGTTGATAAGGAGCCTTTACTGTTATATGTGGCTGCTAATAGCCGGGCCATCGCTGTTGCCATTGTGATGGAAAGGAAGGAAGTAGGAAAGGAGTATCCGGTTCAAAGGCCGGTTTACTATATCAGCGAAGTTCTCATTGAGTCCAAGCAAAGGTATCCACACTGACAGAAACTTGTATATGGGGTGTTCTTGGCCAGCCGGAAGCTTAAACATTACTTTCTGGGCCATCCTATCACTATGGCCAGCTATGCTCTTTTGGGCGATATCATCCAAAATAGAGAAGCAACTGTCCGGGTCGCTAAGTGGGCCATTGAGCTTGGACCTCACGGATTAAAATATGTGCCTCACACGACCATCAAGTCTCAAGCACTGGTGGACTTCATCAACGATTGGACAGAGCTACAGATGCCTCAGGAAAAGCCGGATAACACATATTGGACTAGTCATTTCGATGGGTCCAGGCAGTTGTAAGGCTCGGGGGCTAGAGTTATTCTTGCTTCCCCTCGAGGTGATAAATTTTGCTATGTTCTTCGTTTGATGTTTCCTTGTACTAACAATGCAGCTGAGTATGACGCCTTACTCCACGATCTTCGGATGGCTAAGGAAATGAATTTAAGCCGGGTTAGATGCTTTGGTGACTCAGATTTGGTGGCTCAACAAGTTTCTGGTACTTGGGATTCTAAGGATCCACTCATGGCGGCTTATCGGCGAGAGGTGGACGTCATTGCTGGTCACTTCAAAGGTTATCAAGTTGAGCACGTTGATCGGAGGAAAAATGAAGCGGCAGACGGTTTAAGTCGGCTGGGCTCTCAACGTAAGCCGGTACCGCCTAATGTCTTCCTTGACATCTTGCATAACCTGTCCATTAAGGTTCCTACAAAGGAGGATTTGGCTATTCCTGACCCAGAGGCTCAATTGGTGGCGGCTCTTCATGTAATCCCAGATTGGACGGTCCCTTATTTGGCCTATATGACCCGGGGTGAGTTACCTGAGGATGAAACCTTAGCCAGGCAGATAACCCGACGGTCTAAGTCAATGTCGATTGTTAATGGAGAGTTACATCATCGCAGTGTCATAGGGGCGTTTCAACGTTGTGTGTCTCCGGAAGAAGGCTGTGAGATCTTACGAGAAATTCATGAAGGAGATTGTGGTCATCATGCCGGTTCAAAGTCCCTTGTGGCTAAAGCTTTCCGTCATGGGTTTTATTGGCTAACAGCTCATGCTGATGCAGAGGACCTCGTCCGCAGGTGTGATGGATGTCAGAAATTTGCACGACGTGCCCATGTGCCTGCTCAAGAGTTGAGGATGTGATTCCAATTACTTGGTCATTTGCAGTTTGGGGGCTCGATATGGTTGGGCCTTTCAAAAGATCCAAGGATAAGAAGACTCACCTTTTGGTGGCGGTTGATAAGTTCACTAAGTGGGTAGAGGCAGAGCCGGTCAGTAAGTGTGATGCAGCAACGACGGTTCAGTTCATGAAGAAGGTGATTGTCGGTGTCAAAATCGGCGGATCTCGGGTAGGGGGTCCCGAACTGTGCGTCTAGGCGGATGGTAACAGGAGACAAGGGACACAATGTTTTTACCCAGGTTCAGGCCCTCTCGATGGAGGTAAAACCCTACTCCTGCTTGATTAATATTGATGATATGGGTAGTACAAGAGTAGATCTACCACGAGATCAAGGAGGCTAAACCCTAGAAGCTAGCCTATGGTATGATTGTTGTTCGTCCTACGGACCAAAACCCTCCGGTTTATATAGACACCGGAGAGGGCTAGGGTTACACAGAGTCAGTTACAATGGTAGGAGATCTACATATCCGTATCGCCAAGCTTGCCTTCCACGCCAAGGAAAGTCCCTTCCGGACACGGGACGAAGTCTTCAATCTTGTATCTTCATAGTCCAGGAGTCCGGCAGAAGGTATAGTCCGGCTATCCGGACACCCCTAATCCAGGACTCCTCAGCAGCCCCTGAACCAGGCTTCAATGACGACGAGTCCGACGCGCAGATTGTCTTCGGCATTGCAAGGCGGGTTCCTCCTCCAAGTACTTCATAGAAGATTTTGAACACAAAGGTAGTGTCCGGCTCTGCAAAATAAGTTTCCACATATTGCCATAGAGAGAATAATATTTACACAAATCTAATCTGCTGACGTATTCCGTAGCGTGACATCACACCACGGCCAAGTCTTTATTTGAATCGTTTTACTGTCCCACCTCCGCGCGTTTAGCGAGGCGGTTTCCTTGGCACGTCTTGTCAAAGCAGAGATCGTGTCCCCTTATTCCGGGATTCTCATCAATACGGGCATGGGTAACCCAACCGCGCCATTGATTACGGCGCTTGGGAGATAAGCGAGTTTTACCAGGCTGGTGGGGACGCATAGTCGCATCCGCCCATATAAGGGGATAAGGATCCACCTTTTCATCCACACCTTCTTCCTCCTTTGCCTATCCATTTCCACGCACTCGAGCTCCAGCGCCCAAGTCAGCACACCCCACCTCAACCTTCTCCAGCCATGTCCGGAGCGGGAGGCAAGTGGATGGTCTCCTCCGTCACGGAGGGACACATCAAAAAACTGAGGAAGGCCGGATACTTGTCTAACGACATTGCGCACCGGCTTCCCGAAGAGGGGCAGCTCATCCCCACCCCTAGGCCCCATGAGAGGGTGGTGTTCCTCCCCCATTTCCTCCATGGACTGGGCTTCCCTCTCCACCCATTTGTCCAGGGGCTCATGTTCTACTATGGCCTGGATTTCCACGATCTGGCCCTGAACTTTGTCCTCAACATCTTGGCGTTTATCGTTGTGTGCGAGGCTTTCCTCTACATCCGCCCCCATTTCGGCCTATGGCTCAAGACTTTCAATGTCAAGCCAAAGGTGGTGCGCGGCACCCAGGCGGAGTGCGGAGGCGCCATGGTGCGCAAGATGCCCAACGTCCTATGGCTCGAGGGCTCCTTCGTGGAGACCCTAAAGGGGTGGCAATCGGGGTGGTTTTACATCACCGAGCCGCGCGACCCTGAATGGGTCGCAGCCCCCGAGTTCCGATCTGGACCCCCTACGCGGCTCACCTCCTGGAAAGAGACGGGCCTGTCGTGGGGTAAAAAAGGAGAGCTGACCGGACTCCAAAAATGCGTCCAAACCCTGGTGGACAAGAAGCTCAAACTTGTCAACGTAGTCCAGGTTATGCTCATCTGCCGGATCCTCCCGAGTCAACAACAGGCTTTCAACCTGTGGGTGTTCGACCCGGCGCAGCACCGAACTCTGAGCAGGCTCTTCGACACGATGTACGAAGATGCCTGGAAGGTGCTTTTCAAGGGCGCCGAGGCCCCCGCATCCGCTACCAAGGATCGCGGATTCAGCACGCAGCGTCACGCTAGTGCAGTAAGCTGTTTTTACCTTTTACAAGGTATTAGTTTTTCATAGTTTGACTCCATGTGGGATCTAAGCTCCCTTACCTTTGACAGGATTGGCAGGAGACGTCTAGACAGATCAATTGTCCGGCTCCTTTGCCCGAAGGCCCAGCGGACGCTCGCTTGGCGAAGCTGCTGGTTCCGGCACCCTATGTGGTGCCGGAGAAGAAGGCCAAGAAGATGGCCACGGGGACTCGAAAGAGTGCCCGGCGCCTGGAGGTGTCGGATTCATCATCCGACTACTCCGAGGCGCACTCCTCCCGTGAGGACGAGGAGGAGGAAGAAGAGACCTCTCCCCCTCCCGCGGGGGGAGGGAAGAAAAGGAAGGCCGCCCCAACTGGGGAGGCCGAAGGGTCCAAGAAGGGGAAAACCCTTCCTCCGGACTACTCCACCAACGCCGACGACGGCGAAGAGAAGTGGCCGCTCAGGGCCAAGCCCTTGGCGAAATCGTAAGTATTCGGATACCAAAGTGATTCATAGTATTCCTCCATTGCACAACTTTTCCTTACGTCGAACATGTTTATGCAGTCCACCCAAAGACCGGCTCGACGTGTCGTCGAGCGGTTCCCTGGATTCGTCGGATGTGAATTCGCTTCCGACGGCTACCTCCCCCCACCCTACGGACGATGCTGAGGTGCTGTCCCAACAGGTTCCAAGCCAGGAGGAGGTGGTCCTGGAGGCACCGCAAGGCGACCTCCCGGGCTCCAGGCGCAAAGGGGATAAAACCCCCAAGGGCTCCGAGTCCGGCCTTGAGCCAGACACCGTGCCGGAACCTTCAACGGTTCCAGACTCCGGTAGGCAGCCTCCTTCCAAGAGGAGCAAGCCTACCGAGCCGGTGACCTCCGTCCAACCGGAGGCACCAGATAATTTGCTGGAGGTGCTTAACGGCGCCTCCATCGACGAGGAGCATCGCATTATTATGAGTGTGGTGATCCAGAAGGTTCAGTCTGCCAAGAGCGGACTGACTGAAGCCTGTGCCAGCCTTCTAACAGGCTTTGAGGTAAGTAAAGAATATGTAAAAATATTACCGCATAGACAGTAGCCCCTGATGCTCTGTTCGGCGTTTGGAAAGAAAAGCCGAATAGAGGATCTAATAACATTCGCAGGAGTCTAACATAATCAAGTCAATATGCGTATGCAGGCTTTGCTGCTGGCCTCCGCCGCACTGACTGCGGAGGTGGATACGCTGAAGCAAAACCTTGCGCGGTCCGAGAACGAGCTCGGCCATGCCAAGAGGCAACTCGAGGAGAAGGAAGGTAAGTAATACCTTGCGCAAGTATATAGAGAAGATGTGGCTGCAAAAAATGACAGGATCAACGTGCTATTATAGGGGCCACGACCGAGGTGGCAACCCTTAAGAAAGCGCTGTCCGAGGCCGCAAATAGAGCGGCCATGGAGCGCACAGAGAGAGGGAAGCAGGAGGCGCGGGTGGAGGAGGTGCAGAAAGAGCTCCAGGCTCTCGTGAAAAAACACGAGAGTTTGGAGCTTGACTCAAAGACGCAAGCGTCCGAGCTTGCGGCAGCCCTTGAAAGCGCGAAGTCTGCCAAGGCCGAAGCCCAGAAAGCCCTCCAAGAAATTGAAGCGATGAAGAAGATAGCGGCGGGTAAGTCATTCATTATGCAAAGCAAGCACGTGAAAGTGAATTACTTGTTACTTACCCGAGTCCGGAGCTCTCCAGGAGCATTTGCAGATTTGCCCCGCAGTGCGTCTGATGCCGCCGCCTACTACCGAGCCGAGGAGGGGAGCTCGACGGAGAAGGTGTTCTGATCTCAGTATGCTGAGGCCGGACACCTGGTGCCTTTGAGCGACCAGCTGAAGCAAATGGTCGAGCTCCACAAGGTGGCCGAACAGGCCATAAAGGGCCTCATAGCTCGGCTTTGGCCTGGAGAGGCTCTGCCTGGGAGCTACTTCGGGCTGGTGAGGCGGCTGTTGGATGCCTGTCCACGGCTTGAAGTAATCAAGCGCTCCGTCTGCATCGAAGGTGCCCGTAGGGCGCTTGCCCGTGCTAAAGTGCACTAGGGCAAGATGGATGCGGAGAAGCTGGTGAAGGACGGGCCGCCGCCGGGCAAGGAGCATCGCATCCCGGAAGCGTATTATGAGGGCGTCCTGAAGGGTGCCCGCCTTATAGCGGATGAATGCTCCAAAGATGTAATTTTTGAGTAAACTCACATTTGTGATCCTGTACGCTGAAAACTTGTTCATATGCGCTAAGCAATGCTTTTGAATTTAAAATATTACCTTCTGTGCGGCCGTTTATCAAATTTGAAAGATGGCGAGTCGTCAGCTTCTGCCCCCATGCCACAAGTGCTGAGGTGTTCAGGATAAACATGAGCGCTCTTTTTCCCATTCTTGGGTCCTTCGAGGGAGGCGCTCAACACAACGAACAAGGCAATCGTACTATAATGCTTGAACACTCTCACTTAGCCATAGAATTCTATAATTTTAAATTTCGGCGAAGCCCCTAGTGTTTGGAAGACCGAGTTCGGGGCGCTATCCACGCCTAGGCCGGACAAAGCCGACTCCTCGTTCTAAGCGGCATAAGTCTTTAGGGACACGAAAACCTCTCGAACAGCGACCAGCTCTCGCCTCATCATGACGGTCAGTTTTAGCTTTCTCTACTGAGGTGCTTAGCCCAGCTCAACTGGGGCACAATCGCAGTAGTTCTCCTAGTGCTACCTTAGCTGATATGACGGAACGTAAGGTACCAAAACATAGGAGCCGGGAAAGCCCAACTATTGACCCAAGACATGATTCGGAGCCGATGCATATAATGCTATAAGTTCGGGGTGCCGCACTTGTGAAAGTGTTCGAACTTCTCACACCGTGTTGTGGGGTACTTAAGCCCCTAGCGTATTGGCCGTACCAAAGTGTACGGGTGCAACATGTCATTAATGAACATATATTCGTAAAAGAGTAATGCAATAATAGATGGAAGCTATGCATTGTTTATTTAAAAAAGCTGCGATCGAAGCAGAATGATACAAATAGTGCAATAAGCAAAATATGGGACTATTTAACATGTCCTTTCCAGGGCGAGCTGCGGAATGGTATGTGAAACAGGTATGCCGCTCGTTATAGAGACCACCTTAGAGTTCCATAGTGCGGCGTAGCTTTCTGCTCCCCTGGTTGTTGTATCGTTTGTGCGGCAATTGTACTGCCGGACAGGCCTTCCGAAGAGTGGACTCCTGAAAGTAAGAGAAAATGAAGAAGTCAGCAGCCCCTAGTGCGGTTTAAGCCGTGTTTCGGGCATGCCGTGATGGTGCCCCTCCCCCTTTGCCCATGGTATTTCCAGAGCGTAGTTATGTACGTGCAACACTGGTTTCGCAAGTTCGCGAGGGCTGGGGTTGGGGCCGCATTGCTACGCTTGCTCAGAACGTGCCAGGCGGTCTTGTTGTAGGTTACTTCGGGCACGCTTGACGGTGTCCAGACGTTTAATGGCTGGACTGGAGAATTGCCTTGAGAGGCTGCTTTGTACTTCCGCTGCGATAGCCGCCGTATGCTCCTCCGTTCGGAGAGAGCGTTCGGTGTTTCCATTGACCGTGATGACTCCTCGAGGGCCTGGCATCTTGAGCTTGAGGTATGCGTAGTGCGGCACCGCATTGAACTTGGCAAATGTGGTTCGCCCGAGCAGTGCGTGATAGCCACTGCGGAACGGGACTATGTCGAAGATTAACTCCTCGCTTCAGAAATTATCCGGAGATCCGAAGACCACTTCAAGTGTAATTGAGCCTATACAGTTGGCCTCTACACCTGGTATGATGCCTTTAAAGGTCGTTTTAGTGGGTTTAATCCTCGAGGGATCGATGCCCATTTCCCGCACTGTATCCTGGTAAAGCAGGTTCAGGCTGCTGCCGCCGTCCATAAGGACTCTAGTGAGGTGAAATCCGTCAGTAATTGGGTCTAGAACCAATGCGGCGAATCCACCATGACGGATGCTAGTGGGGTGGTCCCTTCGATCAAAAGTGATCAGGCAGGAAGACCATGGGTTGAACTTTGGGGCGACTGGCTCCATCGCGTATACGTCCCTTAGCGCACGCTTCCGCTCCCTCTTGGGGACGTGGGTTGCGTATATCATGTTCACCGTCCGCACTTGTGGGGGAAAACCTTTCTGTCCACTGTTGTTCGGCGGCCGGGGCTCCTCCTCGTCGTCGCTATGCAGCCCCTTGTCTCTGCTTTCGGCATTTAACTTGCCTGCCTGCTTGAACACCCAACAATCCCTGTTGGTGTGATTGGCTGGTTTTTCGGGGGTGCCATGTATCTTGCATGAGCGGTCGAGTATTCGGTCCAAACTGGACGGGCCCGGAGTATTTCTTTTGAATGGCTTTTTCCGCTGACCGGGTTTAGAGCCTCTGAATCTGGCATTAACTGCCGTATCCTCAGTATTGTCGCCATTAATGCGGCACTTTTGCTTGTTGCGACGCGACCTGCCACTGCTGTCCTTGGTATCCGAATTACCAAGGCTCTTAGTCATGTTATTGCTGCGAGCTAGCCAACTGTCTTCTCCCGCGCAAAAGCGGGTCATAAGTGTGGTGAGGGCTGCCATTGATTTCGGCTTTTCCTGTCCGAGGTGCCGTGCAAGCCACTCGCCACGGATGTTATTCTTGAAGGCTGCTAGGGCATATGCGTCCGGACAGTCGACGATTTGATTTTTCTTGGTTAGGAACTGTGTCCAGAATTGTCTGGCCGATTCCTCTGGCTGCTGAATTATGTGGCTTAGGTCATCGGCGTCTGGTGGTCGCACATAAGTGCCCTGGAAATTGTCAAGGAATGCGGCTTCCAGGTCCTCCCAACAACCAATTGATTCTGCCGGCAAGCTATTAAGCGAATGCCGATCTGGTCCTTTAAGCTTGAGTGGGAGGTATTTGATGGCGTGTAGGTCATCACCGCGGGCCATGTGGATATGAAGGAGATAGTCCTCGATCCATACCGCAGGATCTGTTGTGCCATCGTATGATTCGATGTTCACGGGTTTGAAACCCTCGGGGATTTGATGATGCATTACTTCATCTGTGAAGCATAGTGGGTGTGCGGCGCCTCTGTATTGGGCTATATCACGACGCAGCTCAAACGAGCTTTGTCTACTGTGTTTGGCCCGGCCGGATTTACTGTATCCGGAGGGACGATTACCGTCTCATGCCATGGGGCGCCCACGCGATCCTTAGATCGATCTTGTTTGCCTTGCCTTGTCCTCCAATATATCTCGTAGGTCTGGCGCATTTTCCGGTGCCTTGGTATTTTTTGAGCGGCGCCGGGGTGCGGCTTGAGTGGAGGGCCGAGAGGCCTCTCTGTCGCGGCCACGGGGTGGCCGGTCGGCCGCATCATGCGCTGGTGATGTAGGTTTAGGTGCTTCCTCCTCTAATCGGGGTAGCAACCTGCGTTTTGGGTAGCTCTTGGAGGGGCGTTCGAGTTCATACTCTTCGGCCGCAAGGACTTCAGTCCATCTGTCGGCTAGCAAATCTTGATCAGCTCTAAGTTGTTGTTGTTTTTTCTTGAGGCTGCTCGCTGTGGCCATAAGCCTGCGTTTGAAATGCTCTTGTTCGACGGGATCCTCCGGCACGACAAATTCGTCGTCGTCGAGGCTTGGCTCATCTTCGAAGGGAGGCATATAATTATCGTCCTCGACCTCTCTGACTGCCGCTCTCTCATGAGGGCTGGCTTCTCCATCCTCCTGTGCTGAATCTTGCTGGAGGTGGTTGTCTTTGGCACTGTCCGGGGTGTTATTATCTCCCGTGCCGGAATCACCGTTTTTGCTTTGGCAGGATTTAGAGCGGCGCCGCTGACGCCAGCGCTTAGGCTGCTTCTTGGAGGGGTCATCCTCCGTTGTTCCATCTCCATTGCCTTTTGGGGTATCCACCATGTATATATCATACAACGAGGTGGCTTTCCAGTGCCCTATAGGCGCTGGTTCTTGATCGTCTCCTGCATCGGCATCCATACCGTCGATGTCTTCGGAGTCGAAGTCGAGCGTGTCTGCTAAATCATCGACAGTGGCTACGAAGTGGGTGGTGGGTGGGCTTTGAGTTTCTTCATCACCCGCATCCCAACCTTGCTGACCATAGTCCGGCCAGGGCTCCCCTCATAAAGAGAGAGACTTTAGTGAATTCAGAATATCGCTGAAGAGCGAGTGCTGAAAGATGTCCGCGGCGGTGAACTCCATGATCGGCGCCCAGTCGGGTTCAATCGGTAGGGGCGCGGAGGGCTTGGAGTCTGGAGAGGAGTCCGGCTCCTTGGAGTCACGGGCTTCGCAGAGAATAGGGCTGGTGTTCGGCTCGATCACCATAGAGATTGCAGCCCCCGAGGCGGTGTCCAACCACCCATCCTCGATTGGCGCAGTTGGCTCCGAATTAAGGGTCGGAGCTGATGCGGGTGCGGCCTGCACGACACTGTTTGGCGGCAGAGCTAGATCATGCCCATCGTGACAGTGCGGCGCGCTCGGCTGTGGCTTGAATCCGTCGAAGATCAAGTCTCCGCGGAGGTCGGCCGTGTAGCTCAAACTTCCAAATCTGACCTGATGGCCAGGGGCGTAGCTTTCGATCTACTCCAGATGACCAAGCGAATTGGCCCGCACTGCAAAGCCGCCGAATATGAAGATCTGTCCGGGGAGAAAGGTCTCACCTGGATCGCATCGCTGTTGATGATCGGAGAAGCCATCGGGCCTAAAAGTGACGACACAGAGGAACTCTCAATGAAAGCACCAATGTCGGTGTCAAAACCGGTGGATCTCGGGTAGGGGGTCCCGAACTGTGCGTCTAGGCGGATGGTAACAGGAGACAAGTGACATGATGTTTTTACCCAGGTTCGGGCCCTCTCGATGGAGGTAAAACCCTACTCCTGCTTGATTAATATTGATGATATGGGTAGTACAAGAGTAGATCTACCACGAGATCAAGGAGGCTAAACCCTAGAAGCTAGCCTATGGTATGATTGTTGTTCGTCCTACGGACCAAAACCCTTCGGTTTATATAGACACCAGAGAGGGCTAGGGTTACACAGAGTCGGTTACAATGGTAGGAGATCTACATATCCGTATCGCCAAGCTCGCCTTCCACGCCAAGGAAAGTCCCTTCCGGACACGGGACGAAGTCTTCAATCTTGTATCTTCATAGTCCAGGAGTCCGGCCGAAGGTATAGTCCGGCTATCCGGACACCCCCTAATCCAGGACTCCCTCAGTGATCTTCTGTTTTGGCTTTCCACACAGCATTATAATAGACAATGGCACTAATCTTTCTAACGGTGCCATGGAAGAATTCTGTCAACGTCAGCATATCCGGTTTGATGTGTCATCAGTGGCTCACCCCCAATCCAATGGTCAAGCTGAAAGGGCAAATGATGTCTACTACACAACCTTCTTCTTCTAGACGTTGTTGGGCCTCCAAGTGCAGAGGTTTGTAGGACAGTAGCAAATTTCCCTCAAGTGGATGACCTAAGATTTATCAATCCATGGGAGGCGTAGGATGAAGATGGCCTCTCTCAAGCAACCCTGCAACCAAATAACAAAGAGTCTCTTGTGTCCCCAACACACCCAATACAATGGTAAATTGTATAGGTGCATTAGTTCGGCGAAGAGATGGTGATACAAGTGTAATATGGATAATAGATATAGGTTTTTGTAATCTGAAAATATAAAAATAGTAAGGTAACTAATGGTAAAAGTGAGCACAAATGGTATTGCAATGCGTTGAAACAAGGCCTAGGGTTCATACTGATAACCCACAAGTATAGGGGATCGCAACAGTTTTCGAGGGTAGAGTATTCAACCCAAATTTATTGATTCGACACAAGGGGAGCCAACGAATATTCTCAAGTATTAGCAGCTGAGTTGTCAATTCAACCACACCTGGAAACTTAGTATCTGCAGCAAAGTATTTAGTAGCAAAGTAATATGATAGTAGTGGTAACGGTAGCAAAAGGTAACAGTAGTAAAAGTAATGTTTTTGGTATTTTGTAGTGGTGATAGCAATAGCAACGGAAAGGTAAATAAGCGAAGAACAATATATGGAAAGCTCATAGGGAATGGATCGGTGATGGAGAATTATGCCGGATGCGGTTCATCATGTAACAATCATAACCTAGGGTGACACAGAACTAGCTCCAGTTCATTGATATAATGTAGGCGTATATTCCGAACATAGTCATACGTACTTATGGAAAAGAACTTGCATGACATCTTTTGTCCTACCCTCCCGTGGCAGCGGGGTCCTTAGGAAACTAAGGGATATTAAGGCCTCCTTTTAATAGAGAACCGGAACAAAGCATTAACACATAGTGAATACATGAACTCCTCAAACTATGGTCATCACCGGTAAGTATCCCGATTATTGTCACTTCGGGGTTAACGGATCATAACACATAATAGGTGACTATAGACTTGCAAGATAGGATCCAGAACTCTCATATATTGATGAAAACATAATAGGTTCAGATCTGAAATCATGGCACTCGGGCCCTAGTGACAAGCATTAAGCATAGCAAAGTCATAGCAACATCAATGTTAGAACATAGTGGATACTAGGGATCAAACCCTAACAAAACTAACTCGATTACATGATAGATCCCATCCAACCCATCACTGTCCAGCAAGCCTACGATGGAATTACTCTCGCACGGCGGTGAGCATCATGAAATTAGTGATGGAGGATGGTTGATGATGATGATGGCGACGGATTCCCCTCTCCGGAGCCCTGAACGGACTCCAGATCAGCCGTCCCGAGAGGTTTTAGGGCTTGGCGGCGGCTCCGTATCGTAAAACGCGATGAATTCTTCTCTCTGATTTTTTTGTACCCGAAACACAATATATGGAGGTGGAGTTGGAGTCGGAGAGGCATCAGGGGGCCCACGAGGTAGGGGGGCGCGCCCCCCACCATCGTGGACAGGTAGTGGGCCCCCTGGCCTTCATGTTTTGCAGGTATTTTTCATATTTTCCAAAAGGTTGCTCCATGAAGTTTCAGGTCATTCCGAGAACGTTTGTTTCTGCACATAAATAGCACCATGGTAATTCTGCTGAAAACAGTGTCAGTCCTTTCTAAGACACTTTCTCAAAACAATCATAATATGATATAACAAGATGGTATCTCGCTACCCCTTTCTAAGACCGCAAAACATAAATGCAGAGCACCTTTAAAGACCAAGGACCGACTAGACATTGTAATTCATGGTAAAAGAGATCCAGTGAAGTCATACTCAATGTAAACTAACAGTAATGAATGCAAATGACAGCGGTGCTCTCCAACTGGTGCTTTTTAATAAGAGGATGATGACTCAGCATAAAATTAAATAGATATGCCCTTCACAGAGGGAAGAAAGGATTTGTAGAGGTGCCAGAGCTCGGTTTTAAAATAGAGGTGAATAATATTTTGAGCGGTATACTTTTATTGTCAACATAACAACCAAGAGATGGCGATATCTTCCATGCTACACACATTATAGGCGGTTCCCAAACAGAATGGTAAAGTTTATACTCCCCCTTCCACCAACAAGCATCAATCCATGGCTTGCTCGAAACAACGAGTGCCTCCAACTAACAAGAGTCCCAGGGGGAGTTTTGTGTGCAATTATTTTGATTTAGTTTGCATAAAGCATGGGACTGGGCATCCCGGTGACCAGCCATTTATCTCGTGAGTGAGGAGCGGAGTCCACTCCTCTTGAGAATAACCCGCCTAACATGGAAGATACAGACAACCCTAGTTGATACATGAGCTATTCGAGCATACAAAACAGGATATTTATTTGAAGGTTTAGAGTTTGGCACATACAAATTTACTTGGAACGGCAGGTAGATACCGTATATAGGTAGGTATAGTGGACTCATGTGGAATAACTTTGGGGTTTAAGGGATTGGATGCACAAGCAGTATTTCCGCTTAGTACAGGTGAAGGCTAGCAAAAGACTGGGAAGCGACCAGCTAGAGAGCGACAACAGTCATGAACATGCATTAAAATTAATCAACACCGAATGCAAGCATGAGTAGGATATAATCCACCATGAACATAAATATCATGAAGGTTATGTTGATTTTATTTCAACTACATGCATGAACATGCGCCAAGTCAAGTCACTTAGATCATTCAGAGGAGGATACCACCCTATCATACCACATCACAACCATTTTAATAGCATGTTGGCACGCAAGGTAAACCATTATAAGCTCCTAGATAATCAAGCATGGCACAAGAAACTATGATCTCTAGTTGTCATTGCAAACATGTTTATTCATAATAGGCTGAATCAGGAATGATGAACTAATCATATTTACAAAAACAAAAGAGGTTGAGTTCATACCAGCTTTTCTCATCTCAATAAGTTCATCATACAATCATCATTATTGCCTTTCACTTGCACGACTGAACAATGTGAATAATAATAATTGTGCATGTGCATTGGACTTTTTTTTGATCGAAAGGGGTTTCCCCCCGCTCCATTTTATATAAACGAAGCAAAGCGAGTCACAGCAGACCGTTACCAGCATTCGGGACCTGCCTGAATGGTAGGACCAGAGACACCGGAATCAAAAGACAAATTCAGCGTTCTGAGGAAGCGCATAGACGGTCATACATCTACCACGACAGGGGAACTGACGGATACATTTGCCAGCTCTTTTTCACTCTGCTATTTTTATCTCTTTTTCACTCTGGGCGAATCTTCAGCATCTCCTCTTCGATCTTTCAATTGCAAGCTCTCAGGCCGACTCCCATGCAATCCTGAGCAGCTCGCCTCCTCGCCGATCTAGGAGTTGGATGCATCTTCTCAGCAGCACCGATTGGTCGCCCACACATAGCACCTTCCATTGTTGCAGCGACGAGCTGATCCTTGCCAAGATTGCACGCGTGCTTGTCCACTGTACGCCCTGAAAGCACATGTCATTACGCATCGTCCAAATGCTCCAAATGGTAGCAACACAAGCAATATTAATAACAGACTTTTTGTTATTTAGATTCCAGAAGGAAGATAATTCATTCATGTCATTTGGAATACTAAACTCAAAAGAGTCAGATATATCACTCCAAACTTGTTTAGCAACCACACATTCAAAGAACAGGTGACAGACATTTTCATCCTCATTACAAAATAAGCATTTTAGATTTTCCTCCTCTCTCCTCTTATTCAGGTTATCCCTGGTAAGAATTTTGTTATGAAAAGCTAGCCAGAGAAAGACTAAATATCTGTGAGGTACAACAATCTTCCAGAAATTTCTCCAAATGGGGGTAGACACTCCCCCAATTAATCATGTTATAAAACGACCTAACTAAATAGACCCCCGACGATTCCAATCTCCAAATGGGTTGGTCCGTCTCGTCAGTTATTGGCATGTCAGAGATGATTCGGATCAATTCATGCCATCTATCCAAAAACCAAGCCTCCCCACATCTGTTGAAGGTAAGTTTGAGAGTAGAACCACATGTGCATTGGACTAAGCTGGAATCTGCAAGCATTCAATAAACAGGAGAAGACAAGGCAATATGGGCTCTTTTGTCAGATCAACAAGTATGCATACAAGAGCCACTTCAACAATTTAATTATGGTCTTATCCTATCGACCCCCAAAGAAAAGAAAAGAAATAAAACTATTTACACGGGAGAGCTCCTAACAAGCAAAAGAAGATCAGGAAATCTTTTTGGGGTGTCTTTTTAATTACTACTACAAGCATGGAAATTAAACTAACTAAAAGCTACAACTATTTTTTTTGGTTTTTATTAAGGTTTATCAAACACACAAGAAGAAAGCATAAAAGGGAAAATAAACTAGCATGGATGATACAATGAAAAAGTATGAGCACCGACATCTAGCAATGAGTGTGTGAACATAAATGTAATGTCGGTGAGAAATACGTACTCCCCCAAGCTTAGGCTTTGGCCTAAGTTGGTAGCTGGCCTGGCGGATATCCATAATAGTAGCTGGGGTCGTACTGCGATGCAGCAGCTATCGCCTGCTGAGCTGCAGCGTGGCGACGAGCGGCCTCCGCTCTCCTCTCGTACTCATCTGCCTCCTCTCTGGTAATAGTATATCTTCCTTTTGCCTGATGATAAAATAAGGCAGGAGCATGGAGAGTAATATGGACAGCATGGCGTCTGTCAAAGATTAGTCGATACTAGAGAGGTGATTCATTCCTCTCGACAAACTGGTGGTGAACCATAGCATTAAAGTCTAGGTAAGCAGGAGGTAATTCAATATCATCTTCGCGTATGGCTATACCAAGAAAATTAGCCATGCGGGTTGCATAAATTCCTCCAAAGAAATCTCCATTAAATCTATTAAGATGCAACCTACGTGCAACAATGGCTCTGAATTATAAGATTTATCTCCTAACACATCACTCCTAAGAATACTGAGGTCAGGGACACACATGTGACATGCCTCGTCTTTACCATTAATGCATCTACCTATGAAGAGAGCAAAGTAATGTATAGCTGGAAAGTGAATGCTCCCTATGGTAGCTTGTGTTATATCTCTAGATTCTCCCACAGTTATACTAGCAAGAAAATCTCTAAATTCAGATTTGCAAGGATCCCTTATACTACCCCATTGTGGAAGTTTGCAAGCAGTGGTAAAGTCCTCTAAGTCCATAGTATAAGAATTTTCATAAAGATCAAACAGGACAGTTGGAGAATTACGTGAAGTTGAAAATTCAAACCTCCTCACAAAGGTACTGGTGAGGTTGTGATACTGACTGCACTTCTCTTCCTCAAAGCTCACAAGATCGGCGTTACGCAAATATGCGTTGAATTCTTCTTTAATTCCTGCTCGATCCGTAAAATTTTCAGAAGGCCACTCACAAGGACGCACTAGAGCGTCTCTTGGTGGCTCTTCATCAGCATCACACATTGCAAGCCTGGGTCCTTGCTTCCTTGAGGAACCACCTTGGAACATTTTCCTAAGCATTTTTCTTCCTCTGAAAAATTATGAATTTTTTAGTAACTTCAAAATAAAAGTAAACCAAACTCAATAATATTGATAGCAACTACTCCTACAAGTGCCTAGGGCCTATATCATGCATCAAAACTACTTTTGACCATATAAATTTGACATGCAAGCTCAAGAACAGGGTCACCTAAGCAGCAAAAATTTGCAATGAATAAAGCACTAGAACAAAAACTAATTGGACCAATGGAGGATTCACATACAAAGGAACAATCTCCCCAAGCAGTTTTGTGAGAGGTGCTTTGAGCAAGGAGATCGAAAATGGCAGCAAGATGAGCTAGAACTCGTGCTTGAGCTGGATATTCGTGTTTGTGGGAGGAAGAAGAAGTGTGTGGGTGCAGGAATAAGTGGAGGAGGGCCACCGTGGGACCACGAGGTAGGGGGCGCGCCCAGGGGGGTAGGGCGTGCCCTCCACCCTTGTGGGCAGGTGGTTGACCCCCCTGCTGTGTTCTCAGTGCCAAATATTCTCAAATATTCTGGAAAAAATCATATTTAAATTTCAGGGCATTTGGAGAACTTTTATTTTTGGGGTATTTTTATATTGCATGGATAATTCAGATAACAGACAGAAAATACTATTTTTATTTTATTTAATATAAATAACAGAAAGAAAAATTAGGGTACAGAGAGTTGTGCCTTCTAGTTTCATCCATCTCATGATCATCAAAAGGAATCCACTAATAAGGTTGATCAAGTCTTGTTAACGAACTCATTCCGAATAACATGGAACTGGAGAAATTTTGAATAACACTATGTTACCTCAACGGGGATATGCACATCCCCAATAATAAGAATATCATATTTCTTTTTGACAGTAGGAAGAGGAAATTCAAAACCTCCAAATATAATCGATGGAATTTTTCCAATAGAATTGATACTGTGAACTTGAGGTTGTTTCCTCAGAAAGTGTACCGTATGCTCATTGCCATTAACATGAAAAGTGACATTGCCTTTAGTGCAATCAATAATAGCCCCTGCAGTATTCAAAAAGGGTCTTCCAAGAATAATAGACATACTATCGTCCTCGGGAATATCAAGACTAACAAAGTCCGTTAAAATAGTAACGTTTGCAATTACAACAGGCACATCCTCACAAATACCGACATGTATAGCAGTTGATTTATCAGCCATTTGCAAAGATATTTCAGTAGGTGTCAACTTATTCAAATCAAGTCTACAATATAAAGAGAGAGGCATAACACTAACACCAGCTCCAAGATCACATAAAGCAGTTTTAACATAGTTTCTTTTAATAGAGCATGGTATAGTGGGTACTCCTGGATCTCCAAGTTTCTTTGGTATTCCACCCTTAAAAGTATAATTAGCAAGCATGGTGGAAATTTCAGCTTCTGGTATCTTTCTTTTATTTGTAACAATATCTTTCATGTACTTAGCATAAGGATTCATTTTGAGCATATCAGTTAATCGCATACGCAAAAAGATAGGTCTAATCATTTCAGCAAAGCGCTCAAAATCCTCATCATCCTTTTTCTTGGATGGTTTGGGAGGAAAATGCATGGGTTTCTGAACCCATGGTTCTCTTTCTTTACCGTGTTTCCTAGCAACAAAGTCTTTCTTATCATAACATTGATTCTTTGATTGTGGGTTATCAAGATCAACAGCAGGTTCAATTTCTATATCATTATCATTGCTAGGTTGAGCATCATCATGAATATTATTATTAGCACTATCACTAGTTTTAGGTTCATTACCAGATTGTGTTTCAGCATCAGAAATAGAAATATCATTTGGATTCTCAAGTGTTTCAGTAACAGGTTCACTAGAAGCATGCAAAGTCCTATCATTTTTCTTTTTCTTCCTTTTAGAAGGACTAGGTGCATTTATATTATTTCTCTGAGAATCTTGCTCAATTCTCTTAGGATGGCCTTCAGGATACAAAGGTTCCTGAGTCATTTTACCACCTCTAGTCATAACTCTAATAGCATGATCATTATCTTTACTATTCAATTCATTGAGCAAATCATTTTGAGCTTTAAGTACTTGTTCTACTTGAGTGGTAACCATAGAAGCATGTTTACTAATAAGTTTAAGTTCACCTTTGACATTATCCATATAATCACCCAAGTGTTCAAGCACATTTGAATTGTATTTCAATTGTCTACCAAAATAAGCATTAAAATCTTCTTGCTTAGCCATAAATCTATCAAACTCATCTAAGCATGGGCTAGCAAACTTAGTAAACGGGATTTCAGCTTTATCATATCTATAGAGAGAATTTACCTTTACAACCTGTGTCGGGTTATCAAGACCATGAGTTTCTTCAATAGGTAATGGATTAAGATCATATGTTTCTTCAACGGGCGGTAAATTAAGACCATGTATTTCTTCAATAGGAGGTAAATCCTTAACATCTTCAGCTTTAATACCTTTTTCTTTCATAGATTTCTTTGCCTCTTGGATATCTTCAGGACTGAGAAATAGAATACCCCTCTTCTTCGGAGTTGGTTTAGGAATAGGCTCAGGAATTGGCTCCGGAGGTGTCCAGTTATTTTCATTTGTCAACATATTATTCAATAGAATTTCAGCTTCATCCGGTGTTCTTTCCCTGAAAAGAGAACCAACACAACTATCCAGGTAATCTCTAGAAGCATCGGTTAGTCCATTATAAAAGATATCAAGTATTTCATTTTTCTTAAGAGGTTGATCAGGCAAAGCATTAAGTAATTGGAGAAGCCTCCCGCAAGCTTATGGGAGACTCTCTTCTTCAATTTGCACAAAATTATATATATCCCTTAAAGCAGCTTGTTTCTTATGAGCAGGGAAATATTTAGCAGAGAAGTAATAAATCATATCCTGGGGACTACGCACACAACCAGGATCAATAGAATTAAACCATATCTTAGCATCACCCTTTAATGAGAACAGAAATATTTTAAGGATATAAAAGTATCAAGTTCTCTCATCTTTAGTGAACAGGGTGGCTATATCATTTAATTTAGTAAGATGTGCCACAACAGTTTCAGATTCATAACCATGAAAAGGATCAGATTCAACCAAAGTAATTATATCAGGATCAACAGAGAAATCATAATCCTTATCAGCAACACAGATAGGTGAAGTAGCAAAAGCAGGGCCAGGTTTCATTCTAGCATTTAGAGATTGCTTATTCCATTTAGCTAATAACCTCTTAAGTTCGTTTCTATCTTTGCAAGCTAAAATAGCTAAAGAAGCTTCTTGATCAAAAACATAACCCTCAGGAATAACAAGTGATTCTTCATCATCACTTTCATCAGTATTATCAGATTCAATATTCTAGCCCTAGCAAGTTGTTCATCGAGAAAATCACCAAGTGGCACAGTAGTATCAAGCATAGAAGTAGTTTCATCATAAGTATCATGCATAACAGAAGTGGCATCATCAATAACATGCGGCATATCAGAACAAATAGCAGAAGCAGTTTTAGGTGTCGCAAGCTTACTCAAAACAGAAGGTGAATCAAGTACAGAGCTAGATGGCAGTTCCTTACCTCCCCTCGTAGTTGAGGGATAAATCTTGGTTCTTGGATCTTTCAAGTTCTTCATAATGATAAGAAGATACAAATCCCAAGTGACTCAAAGAATAGAGCTATGCTCCCCGGCAACGGCTCCAGAAATGGTCTTGATAACCCACAAGTATAGGGGGTCGCAACAGTTTTCGAGGGTAGAGTATTCAACCCAAATTTATTGATTCGACACAAGGGGAGCCAAAGAATATTCTCAAGTATTAGCAGCTGAGTTGTCAATTCAACAACACCTGGAAACTTAGTATCTGCAACAAAGTATTTAGTAGCAAAGTAATATGATAGTAGTGCTAACGGTAGCAAAAGGTAACAGTAGTAAAAGTAATGTTTTTGGTATTTTGTAGTGATGATAGCAATAGCAACGGAAAAGTAAATAAGCGAAGAACAATATATGGAAAGGTCGTAGGCAATGGATCGGTGATGGAGAATTATGCCAGATGCGGTTCATCATGTAACAGTCATAACCTAGGGTGACACAGAACTAGCTCCAGTTTATTGATATAATGTAGGCATGTATTCCGAACATGGTCATACGTGCTTATGGAAAAGAACTTGCATGACATCTTTTGTCCTACCCTCCCGTGGCAGCGGTGTCCTTACGGAAACTAAGGGATATTAAGGCCTCCTTTTAATAGAGAACCGGAACAAAGCATTAACACATAGTGAATACATGAACTCCTCAAACTACAGTCATCACCGGTAAATATCCCGATTATTGTCACTTTGGGGTTAATGGATCATAACACATAATAGGTGACTATAGACTTGCAAGATAGGATCCAGAACTCTCATATATTGATGAAAACATAATAGGTTCAGATCTGAAATCATGGCACTCGGGCCCTAGTGACAAGCATTAAGCATAGCAAAGTCATAGCAACATCAATGTTAGAACATAGTGGATACTAGGGATCAAATCCTAACAAAACTAACTCGATTACATGATAGATCCCATCCAACCCATCACCATCCAGCAAGCCTACGATGGAATTACTCACGCACGGCGGTGAGCATCATGAAATTGGTGATGGAGGATGGTTGATGAGGACGATGGCGACGGATTCCCCTCTCCGGAGCCCCGAACGGACTCCAGATTAGCCCTCCCGAGAGGTTTTAGGGCTTGGCGGCGGCTCCGTATCGTAAAACGCGAGGAATTCTTCTCTCTGATTTTTTCTACCCGAAACACAATATATGGAGTTGGAGTCGGAGAGGCATCAGGGGGCCCACGAGGTAGGGGGCGCGCCCTAGGAGGGCAGGCGCGCCTCCACCCTCGTGGACAGGTGGTGGGCCCCCTGGCCTTCATCTTTTGCAGGTATTTTTCATATTTTCCAAAAAGTTGCTCCGTGAAGTTTCAGGTCATTCCGAGAACGTTTGTTTCTGCACATAAATAGCACCATGGCAATTCTGCTGAAAACACCGTCAGTCTGGGTTAGTTCCATTCAAATCATGCAAGTTAGAGTCCAAAACAAGGGCAAAAGTGTTTGGAAAAGTAGATACGACGGAGATGTATCACATACTTTCACTAGTGCAAGTTCTCTCAACAATAATAACATAATTGGATCATATAACTATCCCTCAACATGCAACAAAGAGTCACTCCAAAGTCACTAATAGCAGAGAACAAACAAAGAGATTATGGTAGGGTACGAAACCACCTCAAAGTTATTCTTTCTGATCGATCTATTCAAGAGTCCGTAGTAAAATAACACCTTAAGACACAAATCAACCAAAACCCTAATGTCACCTAGATACTCCAATGTCACCTCAAGTATCCGTGGGTATGATTATACGATATGCATCACACAATCTCAGATTCATCTATTCAACCAACACAAAGAACTTCAAAGAGTGCCCCAAAGTTTCTACCGGAGAGTCAAGACGAAAACGTGTGCCAACCCCTATGCATAAGTTCACGAGGTCACGGAACTCGCAATTTGATCACCAAAACATACATCAAGTGGATTATGTGATATCCCATTGTCACTATAGATAAGCACATGCAAGACATACATCAAGTGTTCTCTAATCCTTAAAGACTCAATCCGATAAGATAACTTCGAAGGGAAAACTCAATCCATTACAAGAGAGTAGAGGGGGAGAAACATCATAAGATCCAACTATAATAGCAAAGCTTGCGATACATCAAGATCGTACCACCTCAAGAACACGAGAGAGAGAGAGAGAGAAAACACATAGCTACTGGTACATACCCTCAGCCCCGAGGGTGAACTACTCCCTCCTCGTCATGGAGAGCACCGGGATGATGAAGATGGCCACTGGAGAGGGATTGCCCCCTCCAGCAGGGTGCCGGAATGGGTCTAGATTGGTTTTCGGTGGCTACAGAGGCTTGCGGCGGCGGAACTCCTGATCTATTCTGTTCCCCGATGTTTTTAGGGCATATGGACATATATAGGTGAAATAAGTCGGTCAGGGGAGCCACGAGGGGCCCACTAGGGTGGGGGTCGCGCCCAAGGGGGTAGGGCACGCCTCCCTGCCTCGTGGCTTCCTCGAAGCTTCCCTGATGTCTACTCCAAGTCTCCTGGATTGCTTCCGTTCCAAAAATAACTCTCCCAAAGGTTTCATTCCATTTGGAGTCTGTTTGATATTCCTTTTCTTCAAAACACTGAAATAAGCAAGAAAACAACAATTTGGGCTGGGCCTCCAGTTAATAGGTTAGTCTGAAAAATAATATAAAAGTGTTTACTAAATCCCATAAACATCCAAAACAGATAATATAATAGCACGAATACTTCATAAATTATAGATATGTTGGAGACGTATCAGCATCCCCAAGCTTAATTCCTGCTCGTCCTCGAGTAGGTAAATGATAAAAGAAATAATTTATGAAGTGTGAATGCTAGCAGGTGCACAAGTTTGATCAATGATAATTTCAATCACCTTTTCTAGCATCATTATATATCATAACAGTAGCTCAACTCATAAAACTTCTCATGATCAAGTAACACACTATTCACATGTTAAAGTATAGATCATAAACTTCCTTGAAAACTAACAAACCGTGTTATTAGTCATCAAACAATTACAATTAATCTTATTTTTAGGAAGGGCCTATGTCAGAGCTTTAATTCAACAAACTTCACATACTCAACTATCATTTAGTCTTTCACAATTGCTAACACTCACGTGATATTTATGGGTTCAAAGTTTTAATCAGACACAGAGAAATATAGGGGCTTATAGATTCGCCTCCTGTCGGGGATATACCCCGTGGTATGACCCGGCCGGACTTACATCCAATAATAGTTCATGATGCCTTACATCCAATTGGATATATATATATATATATATATATATATATATATATATCAAGATCTTTCCAACATAATGTGCTTGCCAAAGGATAAAATGTAAAAAGGAAAGGTGAAGATCACCATGACTCTTGCATAAGGTATAAGACAAGAATAAAAGAAAGGCCCTTTGCAGAGGGAAGCAGAGGTTGTCATGCGCTTTTATAGTTGGATGCACAAAATCTTAATGCGAAATAACGTCACTTTATATTGCCACTTGTGATAGGGACCTTTATTATGCAGTCCGTCGCTTTTATTTCTTCCACATCACAAGATCGTATAAAGCTTTTTTCTCTACACTAATAGATCATACATATTTAGAGAGCAATTTTTATTGCATGCACCGATGACAACTTAGTTGAAGGATCTTACTCAATCCATAGGTAGGTATGGTGGACTCTCATGGCAATACTAGTTTAAGGGATGTTTGGAAGCACAAGTAGTATCTCTGCTTGGTGCAAAGAATTTGGCTAGCATGAGGGGCAAAGGCAAGCTCAACATGTTGGATGATCCATGACAATATACTTTATTTCGGATATAAGAAAACATAACCCATTACGCTGTCTTCCTTGTCCAACATCAACCTTTTAGCATGTCATATTTTAATTAGTTCTCACAATTACAAAAGATGTCCAAGATAGTATATTTATACGTGAAATCTCTCTTCTCTCAATATTCTTTCATGAATTGTTCAAGTGACCAATACAATGTTTGCTAACCTTCAATAAATTTACCACCTCTACTTCTTATATGTGAAGTCATTACTCCCCATGGGATAAGCATATGAAACATACATAATTTCAGATTTATTATATTCAATTCATTCAACCATTTACTCATAGGATATAAGTGAAGCACACGAGTAAATGACAAGCTAATCCAAAAAGATATAAGTGAAGATCAATGAGTAGTTGAATAATTATTTAGCTATGTGAAGACTCTCCCATTTTATAATTTCAGATCTTGATATTTTATTAAAAAATCAAGCAAAAAAATAAAATGACATTCTAAGAATGGCAAACATCATGTGAAGAAGCAAAACCTTAGGATCAACCGAAACTAACCGATAGTCGTTGAAGAAGAAAGGTGGGATGCCAACCAGGGCTTCCCCAAGCTTAGATGCTTGAGACTTCTTGAAGTATTATCTTGGGATGCCTTGGGCATCCCCAAGCTTGAGCTTTTGTGTCTCCTTAATTCCTCTCATATCACGGTCTCCCTAAATCTCAAAAGCTTCATCCACACAAAACTCAACAAGGACTTGTGAGATAAGTTAGTATAAACCAATGCAAAAACCTTAGCATACTCTACTGTAGAAAATCATTAAAATTATTATTCAACATTGCATACTAAATGCCTCTGCATATTTAATAATCCTATCCTCAAATATAATCATTAAAGAAGCAAACATATGCAAACCATGCAAACATAACATCAATCTGCCTAAACAGGACAGTCTGTAAAGAGTGCAGCAAGATCCATACTTCCCTAGATCCTAAAATTATGAAAGAAAATTCCCACTGTAGTAAATTTATCAGAGCTTGTTATGCAAAAGGTTTCAACATTTTATCACATTCTGACTTTTCTAGGGAATTTTTGCAACAGCGCTAAACTTTCTGTTTTCAAACAGCAACATGTGGACTAGTAAAATAGGCATAGTAAAGGCTATCAATGCCACTTTTATTGAAATAAAAGATGCAAAACATTGTTCTAAATAACAGCAAGCAAATCCTAACAAAATAAAATGACGCTCCAAGCAAAACACATATCATGTGGTGAATAAAAATATAGTTCCAAGTAAAGTTACCGATGAACAAAGACGAAAGAGGGGATGCCTTCCGGGGCATCCCCAAGCTTAGACTCTTGGTTGTCCTTGAATATTATAAACAATTCCTTATTTAACACTATCTTAAATTTTGTTTCCTTATTTAACCCTAGAAAAAAATTCTTCCCTACCTAACAACGAGTTTAAATTTTATGCCCTTTATAACACTTCCATCCATTTTAAGCCTGCATGACATCTGAAAAGACCTTTTTGCCCCTCATGTGGTATGTGCGTGTGCGGGCAGTGCGGGGCAGTAGTGCACACACAAGCAGTGACAGTAGCACACATGCATCAACACATACACACACAACAACACACACGCATGCGCTATTGTAAATTCGCCACACGATCGATCACATCAATTCAGACGAACACATGCGTACAAAAAACTGATAGCCAAGGGCCATTGTGGTGCCCTCATTTTATCTTTATTTTCTCATTTTCTTTGTGCTACAAATCTTACGTATAGATCGTGCACGGAAAAGTGACTCAAAATAAACCTAGACCTAGACGGACACGCACACACCCAAAGCTAACTAAGCTAGTATAGGGCTTACCTAGTACTAACACGAATAGGACTCCGGAGTACTGCCCTGCCACGTATACGTCCCAGCTAGATTACTAGTGAATTTTCAAATCTAATTAACCGGCAACGCTGATCACCCTTTACTAATAACCCTAAAATGACTCTATGTGCGAGTACTTCTCAAACTATAACACATATGCTTGGATTACTCTAACACACGCAGCAGCGCATACACAATAGTACACCAGCATGCAGCAGCACACATGAACACGCAGTAGCACACGCATGCGCGTACACACAGTAGCAAACATATATGCAGCAGCACACATGCCCCCCCTCTGCACACACGCGGGCACGCGCACACACAACAGCATGCACGTGCAGAAACATACCACATGAGAGGCAAAAGGGTCTTTTCATGTGTCACTGAGGCTCAAAATGGAAAGAAGTGTCATAAAAGTCATAAAATTTAGAATCGTTGTTAGATAGGGAATAAATAATTTGTTGATGTTAAATAGGGCATAAAATTTAAGCACAGTGTTAAATAAGGAATTATCTCTGAATATTACTTTGGGGTGCCTTGGGCATCCCCAAGCTTAGGCTCTTGCCACTCCTTATTCCATAGTCCATTGAATCTTTACCCAAAACTTGAAAACTTCACAACACAAAACTTAACAGAAAACTCGTAAGCTCCGTTAGTATAAGAAAACAAACCACCACTTCAAGGTACTGTAATGAACTCATTTTTTATTTATATTGGTGTTAAACCTACTGTATTCCAACTTTTCTATGGTTCATAAACTCTATTACTAACCATAGATTCATCAAAATAAAAAAAACAACACACGAAAAACAGAATCTGTAAAAAACAGAACATTCTGTAGTAATCTGTAGGTTTCGTATACTTCTGGAACCCCAAAAATTCTAAAATAAATTTCTGGACGTGAGTAATTTATCTATTAATCATCTGCAAAAATAATTAACTAAATAGCACTCTCCAATAAAAAAACGGCAGCTAATCTCGTGAGCGCTAAGGTTTCTGTTTTTTACAGCAAGATCGCAAAGACTTTCCCCAAGTCTTCCCAAAGGTTCTACTTGACACAAACACCAATTAAAACATAAAACCACATCTAACAAGATACTAGATGAATTATTTATTACTAAACAGGAACAAAAAGTAAGGAACAAAAATAAAATTGGGTTGCCTCCCAACAAGCGCTATCGTTTAACGCCCCTAGCTAGGCATGATGATTTCAATGATGCTCGCATAAAAGATAAGAATTGAAACATAAAGAGAGCATTATAAAGAATATGACTGACACATTTAAGTCTAACCCACTTCCTATGCATAGGGATTTTGTGAGCAAACAACTTGTGGGAACAAGAATTAACTTGCATAGGAAGGCAAAACAAGCAAATCTTCAAGATTTTCAACACATAGAGAGGAAACTTGATATTATTGCAATTCCTATAAGCATATGTTCCTCCCTCATAATAATTACATGTAGGATCATAAGAAAATTCAACAATATAGCTATCACAAAACATATTCTTAACACGATCCACATGTATGCAAAGTTTACACTCTTCCAAAATAGTGGGATTAACATTAACTAAAGTCATGACCTCTCCAAACCCACTTTCATAATTATCACAAATAAGATTCAACACCCTCCAAAACAGTGGGATCATTACTTCCTAAAGTTGACACTCTTCCAAACCCACTTTCATCAATATAATCATCATAAATAGGAGGCATGCTATCATCAAAATAAATTTGCTCATCAAAACTTGGGGGACAAAAAATATCATCTTCATCAAACATAGCATCCCCAAGCTTGTGGCTTTGCATATCGTTAGCATTGTGGATATTCAAAGAATTCATACTAACAACATTGCAATCATGCTCATCATACAAAGATTTAGTGCCAAACATTCTAATGCATTCTTCTTCTAACACTTTGGCACAATTATCGGAATCCTTATTTTCATGAAATACATTAAAAAGATGAAGCATATGAGGTACCCTCAATTCCATTTTTTTATAATTTTCTTTTATAAACCAAACTAGTGATAAAACAAGAAACTAAAACATTTGATTGCAAGATCTAAATAAATACCTTCAAGCACTAACCTCCCCGGCAACGGCGCCAGAAAAGAGCTTGATGTCTACTACACAACCTTCTTCTTGTAGATGTTGTTGGGCCTCCATGTGTAGAGGTTTGTAGGACAGTAGCAAATTTCCCTCAAGTGGATGACCTAAGGTTCATCAATCCGTGGGAGGCGTAGGATGAAGATGGTCTCTCTCAAGCAACCCTGCAACCAAATAACAAAGAGTCTCTTGTGTCCCCAACACACCCAATACAATGGTAAATTGTATAGGTGCACTAGTTCGGCGAAGAGATGGTGATACAAATGCAATATGGAAGGTAGATATAGGATTTTGTAATCTGAATTTATAAAAGCAGCAAGGTAACAAGCGATAAAAGTGAGCGTAAATGGTATTTTAATGCTAGGAAACAAGGCCTAGGGTTCATACTTTCACTAGTGCAAGTTCTCTCAACAATAATAACATAGTTGGATCATATAACTATCCCTCAACATGCAACAAAGAGTCACTCCAAAGTCACTAATAGCGGAGAACAAACGAAGAGAATTTGGTAGGGTACGAAACTACCTCAAAGTTATTCTTTCTGATCAATCTATTCAAGAGTCCGTAGTAAAATAACACCTTAAGACACGAATCAACCAAAACCCTAATGTCACCTAGATACTCCAATGTCACCTCAAGTATCCGTGGGTATGATTATACGATATGCATCACACAATCTCAGATTCATCTATTCAACCAACACAAAGAACTTCAAAGAGTGCCCCAAAGTTTCCACCAGAGAGTCAAGACGAAAACGTGTGCCAACCCCTATGCATGAGTTCACGAGGTCACGGAACTCGCAAGTTGATCACCAAAACATACATCAAGTGGATCACGTGATATCCCATTGTCACCATAGATAAGAACATGCAAGACATACATCAAGTGTTCCCAAATCCTTAAATACTCAATCCAATAAGATAACTTCTAGGGAAAACTCAATCCATTACAAAAGAGTAAAGGGGGAGAAACATCATAAGATCCAACTATAATAGCAAAGTTCGCGATACATCAAGATCGTACCACCTCAAGAACACAAGAGAGAGAGAGAGATCAAACACATAGCTACTGGTACATACCCTCAGCCCCGAGGGTGAACTACTCCCTCCTCATCATGGAGAGCGTCGGGATGATGAAGATGGCCACCGGAGAGGAATTCCCCCCTCTGGCAGGTTGCCGAAACGGGTCTAGATTGGTTTTCGGTGGCTACAAAGGCTTGCGGCGGCGGAACTCCCGGTCTATTCTGTTCCCCGATGTTTCTAGGGTATATGGACATATATAGGCGAAATAAGTCGGTCAGGGGAGCCACGAGGGGCCCACGAGGGTGGGGGCGCGCCTAGGGGGGTAGGGCGTGCCTCCTTGCCTCGTGGCTTCCTCGAAGCTTCCCTGACGTCTACTCCAAGTCTCCTAGATTGCTTCCGTTCCAAAAATAACTCTCCCGAAAGTTTCATTCCATTTGGACTCCATTTGATATTCCTTTTCTTCGAAGCACTGAAATAGGCAAGAAAACATCAATTTGGGCTGGGCCTCCGGTTAATAGGTTAGTCCCAAAAATAATATAGAAGTGTTTAGTAAATCCCATAAACATCCAAAACAGATAATATAATAGCATGAATACTTCATAAATTATAGATACGTTGGAGACGTATCAGCAAATCAAGAGGTCTTGAAGGGTATTAAACCCCGGCTGATGGTTCCCCTGCAGATGACGTCGGGTTGTTGGCTGGAAGAGTTGCCTTTAGTGCTATGGAGCATCAACACCACCCCAAATAGATCCACGGGATAGACACCTTTCTTCATGGTTTACAGAGAAGAGGCAGTTCTCCCTAGTGACATCCTCATGACTCGCCTTGGGTGGCGGCTTATGTGGAAGCTGACAATGAAAGAGCACATCAACAAGCACTTGATCTATTGGATGAAGAGCGGGACATAGCAGCAGCTTGTTCGGCGATTTACCAGCAAGATCTACGTCGTCATCACAGCACTGGGTTAAAACCAGAACTTTTCAAGAAGGCGACCTGGTGCTCCGGCTTATCCAGGATCAGACTGATATGCACAAGTTATCCCCATCTTGGGAAGGACCCTTTGTGGTCAGCAAGAATCTAAACAATGGGTCATATTACCTTATCGATGTTCGAGACCACAAGGACTCACGCACGTCGGAGGACGAGACCCGCCGGCCCTGGAATATTGCTCAGCTTAGGCCATACTACACTTGAGCCACAAGCTCTCCTTATGTACATATTTAGACAATCTATATATTATGATTGATATAATAAACCGACATCCCTGCTAAAGCAGGGCCTCTGTCTTTCTCATAAATGAGTTTTTGGTTACTAGGGGCTTCCGACTTACGCATGAAGTTATGATTACCCTTTGAACCGGCTGAAATATATATATATATATAGACACACACACACACACTTGGGGGTTTCCTACCCAGGTTAAAGGAACCAAAGAGAGTCTGTTGTAAAAGCACAACTCAAACATAGGTACCCCTTGGGCACAGCCCACAATATCACTTGGGGACTGGACCCTCTTTATATGCGTAAGGCCACTAGGGAAATCACTTGGGGGCTTGGTCGTATTTGAACCATAGCTTAAACCCTCTTGATAGGCGTAAGGCCACCAGGGAAATCACTTGGGGGCTTGGTCGTATTTGAACCATAGCTTAAACCCTCTTGATAGGCTTAAGGCCACTAGGGAAATCACTTGGGGGCTTGGTCATACCCTCTTGATAGGCGTAAGGCCACTAGGATGATTGATACGTCTATTTTGCATCATGCTTTTATATCAATATTTATTGCATTATGGGCTGTTATTACACATTATGTCACAATACTTATGCCTGTTCTCTCGTATTTTACAAGGTTTACATAAAGAGGGAGAATGCCGGTAGCTGGGATTCTGGGCTGGAAAAGGAGCAAATATTAGAGACCTATTCTGCACAGCTCCAAAAGTCCTGAAACTTCACAGAAGATGTTTTCCAAATATATAAAAAATACTCAGCAGAAGAAACTCACCAGGGGGGCCACACCCTGCCCACGAGGGTGGGGGGCGCGCCTAGCGGAACAAACTCACCAGGGGGGCACACCCTGCCCACGAGGGTGGGGGCGCGCCCTACCCCCTGGGCGCGCCCCCTACCTCATGGGCCCCCTGGTGGCCCTCCGGTGGCCATCTTCTGCTATATGGAGTCTTTCGATGGGAAAAAAAATCATAAGCCATCTTCTCGGACGAAACTCCGCCGCCACGAGGCGGAACCTTGGCGGAACCAATCTAGGGCTCTGGCGGAGCTGTTCTGCCGGGGAAATTTCCCTCCCGGAGGGGGAAATCATCGCCATCATCATCACCAACACTCCTCTCATTGGGAGAGGGCAATCTCCATCAACATCTTCATCAGCACCATCTCATCTCAAAACCCTAGTTCATCTCTTGTATCCAATTCTTTTCTTCAAGTCCGGGATTGGTGCTAGTAGGTTGCTAGTAGTGTTAATTACTCCTTGTAGTTGATGCTAGTTGGTTTAATTGGTGGAAGATCATATGTTCAGATCCTATATGCATATTAATACCCCTCTGATTATGAACATGTTTATGCTTTGTGAGTAGTTACTTTTGTTCCTGAGGACATGGGAGAAGTCTTGCTATTAGTAGTCATGTGAATTTGGTATTCGTTCGATATTTTGATGAGATGTATGTTGTCTCTCCTCTAGTGGTGTTATGTGAACGTCGACTACATGACACTTCACCATTATTTGGGCCTAGAGGAAGGCATTGGGGAGTAATAAGTAGATGATGGGTTGCTAGAGTGACAGAAGCTTAAACCCTAGTTTATGCGTTGCTTCGTAAGGGGCTGATTTGGATCCATATGTTTCATGCTATGGTTAGGTTTACCTTAATACTTTTGTTGTAGTTGCGGATGCTTGCAATAGAGGTTAATCATAAGTGGGATGCTTGTCCAAGTAAGGGCAGCACCCAAGCACCGGTCTACCCACATACCAAATTATCAAAGTACCGAACGCGAATCATATGAACATGATGAAAAGTAGTTTGACGATATTCCCATGTGTCCTCGGGAGTGCTTTACATCATATAAGAGTTTGTCCAGGCTTGTCCTTTGCTACAAAAAGGATTGGGCCACCTTGCTGCGCCTTATTTACTTTTGTTACTTGTTGCTCGTTACAAATTATCTTATCACAAAACTATCTGTTACCACTTATTTCAGTACTTGCAGAGAATACCTTGCTGGAAACCACTTATCATTTCCTTCGGCTCCTCATTGGGTTCGACACTCTTACTTATCGAAAGGACTACGATAGATCCCCTATACTTGTGGGTCATCAAGACTCTTTTCTGGCGCCGTTGCCGGGGAGTGAAGCGCCTTTGGTAGGTGGAATTTGGTAAGGAAAAATTTATATAGTGTGCTGAAATTTACTGTCACTTGTTACCATGGAAGGTAATCCTCTGAGGGGCTTGTTCGGGGTATCTTCACCCTGACCAGTAGAGCAAAGAGTTGCTCCTCAACCTACTGAACCTATTGAAAATGAATAAGAAAATGAAAATGCTTGCTTTGAAGTTCCTTCGGGTATGATAGAAAAACTGCTAGCTAATCCTTTTTTAGGAGATGGAACAAAACATCCTGATGAACATTTGATACATGTGGATGAAGTTTTTGGATTATTTAAGCTTGCAGGTGTACCCGGAGATGTTGTTAAGAAGAAGTTCTTCCCCTTATCTTTGAGGGGAGATGCATCGACATGGTATTGGCTATGTGATGATATGAGGTCTTCGAATTACAAACGATTGAAATTGGAATTTCATCAGAAGTTTTATCCTATGCATCTTGTTCATCGTGATCGCAATTATATATATAATTTTTGGCCTCGCGAAGGAGAAAGCATCGCTCAAGCTTGGGGGAGGCTTAAATCAATGCTATATTCATGCCCTAATCATGAGCTCTCAAGAGATGATTATTCAAAAAATTTATGCTCGGCTTTCTGGTAACAATCGCACCATGCTTGATACTTCTTGTGCTGGCTCTTTTATGATGAAGACTATTGAATTCAAATGGGATTTATTGGAAAGAATTAAACGCAACTCTGAAGATTGGGACCTCGACAATGGTAAGGAGTCAGGTATGACACCTAGTTTTGATTGTGTTAAATCTTTTATGGATACTGATATTTTTCGTAAATTTAGCACTAAATATGGACTTGACTCTGAGATAGTAGCTTCTTTCTATGAATCTTTTGCTGCTTATGTTGATCTCCCCAAGGAGAAGTGGTTTAAATATCATCCTCCCATAGAAGTAAAAGTAGCTGCACCTATTAAAGTTGAAGAAAAGACTATCACTTGTAATGATCCTATTGTTCCTACTTCTTATGTTGAGAAACCACCTTTCCCTGTTACGATAAAGGATCATGCTAAAGCTTCAATTGTGGTTCGTAAAAGCAATATTAAAACATATACCCCTCCTGAGCAAGTTAAAGTTGAACCTAATATTGCTATTGTTAAAGATCTCTTGTCTGATAATATAGATGGGCATGTTATTTATTTCTGTAATGAAACTACTGGAATTGCTAAACCCCGTGATAAAGATAAACCTAGACCTGTAGTAGGCATGCCTGTTATTTCTGTTAAAATAGGAGATCAATGTTATCATGGCCTATGTGATATGGGTGCTAGTGCTAGTGCAATACCTTATTCCTTATACAAAGAAGTTATGCATGATATTGCACCTGCTGAGATGGAAGATATTGATGTCACAATTAAACTTGCCAATAGAGATACTATTTCACCAATGGGAATTGTTAGAGATGTTGAAGTCTTATGTGGGAAAACTAAATATCCTGCTGATTTTCTTGTTCTTGGTTCCCCACAAGATAGCTTTTATCCCATTATATTTGGCAGACCCTTCTTAAATACTGTTAATGCTACCATAGATTGCAAAAGAGATGTTGTTACTATCGGTTTAGATGATATGACTCATGAATTTAATTTTTCTAAATTTAGTAGACAACACCGTGAAGAAGAATTACCTAGTAAGGATGAAATTATTGGTCTTGCTTCTATTGCCGGACCTCCTAGTGATCCTTTAGAACAATACTTGCTAGACCATGAAAATGATATGTTTATGAATGAAAGAAGGGAATTAGATGAAGTATTGTTTAAACAGGAACCTATTCTGAAAAACAATTTACCTGTTGAAATCCTAGGGGATCCTCCTCCACCCAAGGGTGATCCCGTGTTTGAGCTTAATCCGTTACCTGATACTCTTAAATATGCTTACCTTGATGAGAAAAAGATATATCCTGTTATTATTAGTGTAACCTTTCAGAACATGAAGAAGAGAGATTATTGAAAACTCTAAAGAAGCACAGTGCTGCTATTGGGTATACTCTTGATGATCTTAAGGGCATTAGTCCCACTCTATGTCAACATAAAATTAATTTGGAAGAAGATGCTAAACCAGTTCGTGATCATCAACGCCGCTTGAATCCTAAAATGAAAGAAGTGGTAAGAAAGGAGATACTAAAGCTCCTTGAGGAAGGTATAATTTATCCCGTTGCTGATAGTCAGTGGGTAAGCCCTGTCCATTGTGTCCCTAAGAAGGGAGGTATTACTATTGTTCCTAATGATAAAGATGAATTGATTCCTCAAAAATTATTACAGGTTACAGAATGGTAATTGATTTCCGCAAATTAAATAAGGCTACTAAAAAAGATCATTACCCCTTACCTTTTATCGATCAAATTCTAGAAAGATCGTCCAAACATACACAATTTTGCTTTCGAGATGGTTATTCTGGTTTCTCTCAAATACATGTGTCAGCCAAAGATCAATCAACGACTACTTTTACATGCCCTTTTGGTACTTTTGCTTATAGACATATGCCTTTTGGTTTATGTAATGCACCTGCTACCTTTCAAAGATGCATGATGGCTATATTCTCTGACTTTTGTGAAAAGATTTGTGAGGTTTTCATGGACGACTTTTCCATCTATGGATCTTCTTTTGATGATTGCTTGAGCAACCTTGATCGAGTTTTGCATAGATGTGAAGAAACTAATCTTGTCTTGAATTGGGAAAAGTGCCACTTTATGGTTAATGAAGGTATTGTCTTGGGGGATAAAGTTTCTGAAAGAAGCATCGAAGTTGATAAAGCCAAGGTTGATGCTATTGAAAATATGCCATGTCCCAAGGACATCAAAGGTATAAGAAGTTTCCTTGGTCATGCCGGTTTTTATAGGAGGTTCATTAAGGACTTCTCAAAAATTTCTCGGCCTCTGACTAATTTATTACAAAAAGATATACCATTTGTCTTTGATGATGACTGTGTAGAAGCATTTGAAATACTTAAGAAAGCATTGATCTCTGCACCTATTGTTCAGCCACCTGATTGGAATTTACCCTTTGAAATTATGTGTGATGCTAGTGATTATGCTGTAGGTGCTATTCCAGGACAAAGAGTTGATAAGAAACTAAATGTTATTCAATATGCTAGTAAAACTCTAGACAATGCTCAAAGAAATTATGCTACCACTGAAAAAGAATTCTTAGCAGTTGTATTTGCTTGTGATAAGTTTAGGCCTTATATTGTTGATTCTAAAGTAACTATTCACACTGATCATGCTGCTATTAAATATCTTATGGAAAAGAAAGATGCTAAACCTAGACTTATTAGATGGGTTCTCTTGCTACAAGAATTTGATTTGCATATTGTTGATAGAAAAGGAGCTAAGAACCCCATTGCAGACAAGTTGTCTAGGGTAGAAAATGTGCTTGATGACCCACTACCTATTGATGATAGCTTTCCTGATGAGCAATTAAATGTCATAAATGCTTCTCATACTGCTCCATGGTATGCTGATTATGCTAATTACATTGTTGCTAAGTTTATACCACCTAGTTTCACATACCAGCAAAAGAAAAAGTTCTTCTATGATTTGAGGCATTACTTTTGGGATGACCCACATATTTATAAAGAAGGAGTAGATGGTGTTATTAGACGTTGTGTACCTGAGCATGAACAGGAACAGATCCTACGCAAGTGTCACTCCGAAGCATATGGAGGACAGCATGTTGGAGATAGAACTGCACATAAGGTACTGCAATCTGGTTTTTATTGGCCTACTCTCTTCAAGGATGCCCGTAAGTTTGTCTTATCTTGTGATGAATGTCAAAGAATTGGTAATATTAGTAGACGTCAAGAAATGCCTATGAATTATTCACTTGTTATTGAACCATTTGATATTTGGGGCTTTGACTATATGGGACATTTTCCTTCCTCTAATGGTTATACACATATTTTAGTTGTTGTTGATTACGTTACTAAGTGTGTAGAAGCTATTCCAACTAGTAGTGCTGATCATAACACTTCTATTAAAATGCTTAAAGAAGTTATTTTTCCAATATTTGGAGTCCCTAGATATTTAATGACTGATGGTGGTTCACATTTTATTCATGGTGCTTTCCGTAAAATGCTTGCTAAATATGATGTTAATCATAGGATTTCATATCCTTATCACCCTCAGTCTAGTGGGCATGTAGAATTGAGTAATAGAGAACTCAAATTAATTTTCCAAAAGACTGTTAATAGGTCTAGAAAGAATTGGTCCAAGAAACGTGATGATGCATTATGGGCCTATAGATCTGCATATAAAAATCCTATGGGTATGTCTCCGTATAAAATGGTCTATGGAAAAGCATGTCACTTACCTCTTGAACTAGAACACAAGGCTTATTGGGCTGTTAAAGAACTTAATTGTGATTTTAAACTTGCCGGTGAGAAGAGGTTATTTGATGTTAGCTCATTTGATGTATGGAGAACCCAAGCCTATGAAAATGCCAAGTTGTTTAAAGAAAAAGTTAAAAGATGGCATGATAAAAGGATACAAAAGCGTGAGTTTAATGTAGGTGATTATGTATTGCTATACAACTCTCGTTTAAGATTTTTTGCAGGAAAGCTTCTCTCTAAATGGGAAGGTCCTTACGTTATCGAGGAGGTCTACTGTTCCGGTGCCATAAAAATCAACAAATTTGAAGGCACAAATCCGAAGGTGGTGAACGGTCAAAGAATCAAACATTATATCTCAGGTAATCCCATAAATGTTGAAACCAATGTTATCGAAACCGTAACCCCGGAGGAATACATAAGGGACACTTTTCAGAACGTTTTAGACTCCGAAAAGGAATAGGTATGTGGTACTGTAAGTAAACCGACTCCAAAACAGTTTTTAAGGAAATATTTCTCCATTTTGGAATATTTAGAAAAATAGAAAAATAAGAAGGAGTCCGGGAAGGACACGAGGGCTCCACGAGGGTGGAGGGTGCGCCCTACCCTACTGGGCATGCCCCCTACCTCGTGGGCACCTCGTGTGCTCCCCGGACTCCGTTGTCATACGCGACACGTATTTTAGTCAGTAAAAATTCATTATATAATCCCCCGGGGGTTTTGACTCCCGTATCACGCAAAAATCTCGTGTCTTTGTTTCGAGCTGTTTTCTGTCAGGGTTATCAAGGCCAGGCACTATGTCGTCTCCCTCCTCCTCCAACCATGAGGGAAACGATGCTGGGCTAATGAAGATAGAGCTGAAGAGAGAAGAACCGATGGAGATCAACAAGGATGAAGGGATCAAGAAGGCCATGGAAGACCAAGTTCCGGCAACGGAAGACACCCTTCAACTGGATCACAATCTTCTTACCCCAACAGAAATCGAAGCTTTCAAGATGATTGAGTTAGCTCGTATACAAAATAAGTATCTCACACGTGAAAATATTTTGTTGAAGGAGCATATCATCGCACTCAAGGGCATTATCCGCAATTTAGAAGACCTCCTACGCTCGATGTGCGACTATCCATCATCAACAACTCCACCTTCTTCACCAACAAAGAAGAATTGAGTATCTGATATGGGCACTCCACTTGGCAACTGCCAAGCTTGGGGGAGTGCCCCGGTATCGTATCATCATCACCTTTATCTTTACCATTTTTCTTAGTTCGATCCTTTTGATAATAGCTTGATCTAGTAGAATAAAAGTTCTTATTATGAAATAGTCGTGAGTTTTGCTTTATTATCTTTCTATGTAATCGAGTTCGTAAGCTATATAATAAAGATTAGTGTTGAGCCAAGGGCTTGATTATTTTGCCATGATCCTAAGTGAATAAAAGAAGAGAAAGAAATAAAAAGAAACAAAGAGATCATATGAGTCTTATGGAGAGTAATGAGCTCACATAGAAAGAGTATGATGAATAAAGTTGTTGAGAGTTGACAAACACAGTTTTGGTCATCGTTGCAATTAATAGGAAGTAATAAAGAAAGAGAGGTCTTCACATATAAATATACTATCTTGGACAACTTTTATGATTGTGAGCACTCATTAAAATATGACATGCTAAAGAGTTGACATTGGACAAGGAAGACAACGTAATGGGTTATGTTTTCTTACATCTGAGATAAATTATATTGTCTTGGATCTTCCAACATGATGAGCTTGCCTTTCCCCCTCATGCTAGCCAAATTCATTGCACCAAGTAGAGATACTACTTGTGCTTCCAAATACCCTTAAACCAGTCTTGCCATAAGATTCCACCATATCTACCTATGGATTGAGTAAGATCCATCAACTAAGTTGTCATCGGTGCAAGCAATAAAAATTGCTCTCTAAATATGTATGATTGATTGGTGTGGAGGAAATAAGCTTTATACGAGCGTGTGATATAAAAGTAATAAAAGCAACAGACTGCATAATAAAGGTTCATATCACAAGTGGCAATATAAGGTGACGTTCTTTCGCATTAAGATTTTGTGCATCCAACCATAAAAGCGCATGACAACCTCTGCTTCCCTCTGCAAAGGGCCTATCTTTTACTTTTATCTCCTACATCTCATAAGAGTCATGGTGATCTTCACCCTTCCTTTTTACATTTTATCCTTTGGCAAGCACAATATGTTGGAAAGATCCTGGTATATATGGCTAATTAGATGTGAGTTTTCATGAACTATTACTGTTGACATTACCCTTGAGGTAAAACATTGGGAGGCAAAACTATAAGCCCCTATCTTTCTCCATGTCCGATTAAAACTCCATACCCATAAGCATTGCGTGTGTGTCAGCAATTGTGAAAGACTATATGATAGTTGAGTATGTGGACTTGCTGAAAAGCTCTTATACATTGAATCTTTCCTATGTTATGATAAATTGCAATTGCTTCAATGACTGAGATTGTAGTTTGTTAGTTTTCAATGAAGTTTACGATTCATACTTGATATTGTGATTGAATTATTACTCTAGCATTAGAGATTACATGACAAAGAATTATGTGACTTGTTGTTCTAAGAATGATCATGATGCCCTCATGTCCGTATTTTATTTTTATCGACACCACCATCTCTAAACATGTGGACATATTTTTCGATTTCGGCTTTTTGCTTGAGGACAAGCGAGGTCTAAGCTTGGGGGAGTTGATACGTCAATTTTGCATCATGCTTTTATATCAATATTTATTGCATTATGGGTTGTTATTACACATTATGTCACAATACTGATGCCTATTCTCTCTTATTTTACAAGGTTTACATAAAGAGGGAGAATGCCGACAGCTGGAATTCTGGGCTGGAAAAGGAGCAAATATTAGAGACCTATTCTGCACAGCTCCAAAAGTCCTGAAACTTCACGGAAGATGTTTTCCAAATATATAAAAAAATACTAAGAGCAAGAACTTCACCAGGGGGGCCACACCCTACACATGAGGGTGGGGGCGCGCCCCCCTACTTCGTGGGCCCCCTGGTGGCCCTCCGGTGGCCATCTTCTGCTATATGGATTCTTTCAATGGGAAAAAAATCATAAGCCATTTTCTTGGACGGAACTCCGCCGCCACGAGGCGGAACCTTGGCGGAACCAATCTAGGGCTCTGGCGGAGTTGTTCTGCCAGGGAAACTTCCCTCCCGGAGGGGGAAATCATCGCCATCATCATCACCGACGCTCCTCTCATCGGGAGAGGGCAATCTCCATCAACATCTTCATCATCACCGTCTCATCTCAAAACCCTAGTTCATCTCTTGTATCCAATTCTTGTCTTCAAGTTCGGGATTGGTGCTAGTAGGTTGCTAGTAGTGTTAATTACTCCTTGTAGTTGATGCTAGTTGGTTTAACTGGTGTGTTCAGATCCTATATGCATATTAATACCCCTCTGATTATGAACATGTTTAGGCTTTGTGAGTAGTTACTTTTGTTCCCGAGGACATGGGAGAAGTCTTGCTGTTAGTAGTCATGTGAATTAGGTATTCGTTCGATATTTTGATGAGATGTATGTTGTCTCTCCTCTAGTGGTGTTATGTGAACGTCGACTACATGACACTTCACCATTATTTGGGCCTAGAGGAAGGCATTGGGGAGTAATAAGTAGATGATGGGTCGCTAGAGTGATAGAAGCTTAAACCCTAGTTTATGCGTTGCTTCGTAAGGGGCTGATTTGGATCCATATGTTTCATGCACTACAAAAAAAGACACTTCCGTGACATTTTGGGCCGAACGAAATTTTTTTCTGTCATACATATGACACTTCTATGACGATAATTGTGACAAAACCCGGTATCATCATAGATTTGGTGGGCTCCTTCTTCTATGACAAAAAATCATGACAGAAAATGGGCTTTTCATCCTGGGCGGGCCGGAGACGCAGCTGCATGACATTCTTTGAGCCGTCCATGACGGAAAAACATGGTAGAAGCGAGGGCGGGGAAAATTTCGGGGAGTTCCCGGTTATGTTGGGAGGTCGGGGGCCGAGCGATGCGCGTTTCTCTCATACACGTACGCGCGTGTGTGCGAGGCGTTGGCTCTAACTGAACCCGAGCGAGGCGTTGGGCTCTAACTGAACCCGAGCGATTGCACTGCAGGCTACGTGTTACTGAACCCGAGTGATCGATCGATGGCTGTTAACTGAACCCGATCGAGTGATTCCTTCGCTACTGCTGCTAACTGAAGCCGATCAATTGGATGAACAGTGAGTGTTGCGGGGGGGTGTGGATGAACAGTGAGTGGTGGCGTTGCCTCTGGATGAACAGGACCCTGTGGTGTGGTGGAGGGCTGGATGAACAGTAGACGGTGGAGGGGTGGTTGAACAGGACTCCGTGGTGTGGAGGGCTGGATGAACAGTAGACGGTGGAGGGGTGGTTGAACAGTAGCCGGTGGAGTAGCGCGCGGTGGAGGCTGGATGAACAGGAGCCCGTGGAGGCTGGAGGAGGTCGATGGTAGCCCGTGGAGGCTGGAGGAGGTCGACGGTGGAGATGAACAGTATCCCATGGAGTCCCGTTTTGCGGTACGCCACACCCCTCCCGATGAACAGGACCCCCGTTTCGACCGTAGGAGGTCCGTTTCGTTTGTTTTGCGGTACGCCACACCCCTCCCGATCAACAGGATCCCCGTTTCGACCGTAGGAGGTTCGTTTCCTCCGTTTTGCGGTACACCACACCCCTCCTGATCAACAGGACCCCCGTTTCGACCGTAGGAGGTCCGTTTCCTCCGTTCTGCGATACGCCAGGCCTCGTTTCCATCGCCTGTTCCGTCCAAGCCCTCCCGATGAACATGACCACGCATTCCGTTCCGACCCAGCCGGTTGGCTCCCACGCGTTCCGTTGCCTCCCGATGAACACGATGCATTCCGTTGCCTCCCCATGAACACGACGCATTCCGTTGCCTCCCCCATGAACACGACGCATTCCGTTGCCTCCCCATGAACACGACGACGATGTTGTTTCTCTGTTCCGACCCAGCCATGTACACGAGCCCTGGCCATACGTATGTGCGAGTAGGCGTTCGAGACCCCGCCCGTATGTACACATACGTGGCCGTATTTTCTTTCTTGCACCCTGGCCGCTGTACGTACGTGTACATGCTACGTGCGCGCCTCTACTACGACACGTGCGTGCCTCTACATCAATCAATATGTACGCACACGTTCGCGACCAGAATGACAATGCTATGTACGCTTCGACCAGGTGGGTCCCGACTGTCAGGCACTTCCTTGCCTGCGAAGATGTAGTTGGTGGGTCCCAGCAGTCAGGGGGGTGAATCGTTTTTTTGCCCGGACGCACTTCCTTGCGTGCGAAGGTGTAGCTGCTGGGTCCCAGCAGTCAGGGGGCGAAACGTTTTTTGTTTGCCCAGACGCACTTCCTTGCGTGCGGAGGTGTAGCTGGTGGGTCCCAGTAGTCGGGGGGCGAATCATTTTTTTTGGACGCACTTCCTTGCATGCGAAGATGTAGCTGGTGGGTCCCAGTAGTCAGGGGGGCAAATCGTTTTTTTCTCGGACACACTTCCTTGCATGCGAAGATGTAGCTCGTGGGTCCCAGTAGTCAGCAGGCGAATCATTTTTCATGAAATACGGTGGCCCGTCCAGTGGGTCCCCGCTGTCAGGTGGAGGAATAATTATTTTGCGCGTAATAAGGAGGCACTTCCTTGCGGCTGCCATGGACCCAGTTGTCAGCTTCTCCACGTACAGTCCACGTCCAATGGAAGTCGTTCCTTGACCACGCCGCGCCGAGAGCACCAGGGCGGTGGACGACGGCGAGGCCTAGGAAGGGGACGACGCGGAGCCAGGGAAGACGCGGCAGTGGATGCACACGCGGAGAGGAGTACGAGGGTTCACTGGTTCGGCTGTGCTGCCGTCGCCACAGAATAACAAGGGGTGTGGGTGAGTGGAGGGATGGCCTGGCCAGCGGTGGGAGTAGTAGGGGCGGTGAGGCCTCCGCGGCAGCACAGCCAGCCACGGGAGGCAGGAGCAGGCGGCACGACCGGTGCTGCTTTGGGCGGCTGGAGCAAAAGAAGACCAGAGGTTCAAGAAGCACGACGACCGTTGGATGGACATCGTATGGTCACTGCATCTAGAATCGTTTATATTGACTAAGTTGACAAAGCCCTTGGTACGTCAACTTAGTAGGCCCACAGGTCAGCTTATGAAACGGTGCGCCCCAGATGTCAGGGGGAGGAATCATTTTTTGGGTGGGTGACGCTAGAATATCTGACATTGAGGAAGAAGCACGGCATCCATTGGATGGACATCCAACGGCCACTGCTACTAGAACCGTGTGTTGACTATAAGTTGACAAAGCCTTGCATACGTGTCAACTCTATTTTTTTAGGGGACGCGTCAACTTAGTAAGGCCAGAAGTGTGTGGCAGAGAACTTATAGCCCATTTGAGATTTGTAAGAATGTGTAGCCCATTTTTGAATTCTAATGAAATTTACTGCAGCCCATTTACAGTTTGTTAAAAGTATAGCCCATTTCAACCAACCGTTCAAAACAGAATTCAATAAAATTTCCCACATTTTGATGGATCCGAAATATTTTTATCCCAAAATTTCTAGTCAAATTAAATACAATTTCAATATAAATTTATATTACGTAAAAATCCAACAAAGCGTTGCGCTCGCAACAATTAATGAAATTAAAATTTTCAATATTCAAAAATAATATTTTATAAAGTAATCACGTGTTTGGTGCATTTTTTTATAGTTACTGCCCAGTTTTTATAATTACATCCCATTTATTATTTCTTAAAGCTCATTTTCTTGTTAAGCCTAATGAATCCCTCCTAGGAAAGATTTGTAGCCCAGCGGGGCGGAGAATAACAACTTGACCTTGCCTGGGTATTCCTAAAAAAAGTATAGCTGGGCTAGCCATTTTCAACTTGAAAAAAATTAACATCTGGACTGGATATCTGGCATGGTCTAGACGGGCCACAGCCCGCCCAGTTAATACCTGCAGCGATGTTTTCGTTGTTGTTCAGAGGAGAAAAATTAATATCTGGGCTAAACATCAAAAAACTCTGCAGTGCTCACACCTCAAAAACACAAATACTGCTCGAGCTGCTTGGTCCCAGCTGTCAGCCGCTTCTTGTGCAATTCTCTCGTTTATTGACTACTCCCTCCTTTTCGGTTTATAAGGCTCAATTCAAAAATCTCACCAACCAATGTAGATGATGAGTGGTGGAATATTTTTTGTAGTTTGCAAAAGCACCCAATTAATGCTCTTGTTTTCCTCAAAAAATTATGTTTACGAATGCATTAATTGCAATGCATGCATGCATAAAGTGCATGCATCGGTCAGTTTTCTCTTAATACTTGCATGCAATGATTTAGTGCACCTTGAAGTCTGAACATGTGATGGGGAACAACCAAATTGAGCCTTATAAAATGGAAAAACTAAAATTTTGAGATAAGCCCTATAAACCGGAAAGGAGGGAGTACTACATAGGTTGACAATGGTGTGGGACCGTGATGTCAGGAAACCAGGAGGAAGCAAAATAAATTATAGTTATATATATAATAAGGAGGCACTTGCATACATGAGGCTGTGGACCTGGTGGGTCCCCATTGTCATCCTCTCCAAGTAAAGTCATCTCCTCGCCCGCGCGCGCTTTCCGTCCGAAACAGTCAGCGCCGCCCTCCCCGCTTCCGGGTGCAGGCGATTGCTCTGCCTTCAAACAACACAAGTGTCGTCCGTCCGTCCATCTGCCGCCCACATTAATGATATGCGGTTGCTGAGGCGGCTACTCCGGTGCCACACGTCCGTCCCTCTGCCCGCCCACCATTGCTATATAAACTGCTACGCCGGCCATAGCCACAGTCATCCGCATCCGTTCCCTTTCTCCTGTCCACACCACTACTGCCCACCATGGCTTCCTCGCGCTCCAGCGCTCTTCGGGACGGGCGGACGACGGACCACAAGGAGATGGCAGCCATTGCTGCTGACCGGCTGGCCGGCAGGCAGCCGGAGGACGACGACGTCCCAATGGAGAACATGGTAGTCGACGATCTGGCGCCAACCCCCTCCTCCGCGCCATCCTCACCGGTGCATTGCACCGTGACCATCGGCGAGGCCCGTGCCCAATATATGGACAGGGTGAGGTAGATGCGTGAGGAGCAGTTCTGGGAGGCGCAGGCCGACGCCGCCTACAACCACCATCTCCTCGAGGAGCACCTGCAGGCAGAGGAGCAGATCGCCACGGAGCAGGCGGAGCAGGAGGCGCTGCTCAACTCATACCGCTCCACCCGCAAGGGCCGCCTCGAGCGCTGGCGGTACCGCATGCAGGTGGCGGAGGTTGCGGCCGCCTACAAAGAGGCTAGCAAAGAGGGCGATGAAGCAAGTGAGGCGTTGTTTGGCGAGACCAAGGACGAGGCAGAGGACAATGCCGGCTCCGACGAGTCCCCGCTCCGCTGGCGTCGACGAGGCCCTGCTCCGCCGAGGCCCCGCAGCGCCAACAACGAGGCAAAGGACATCGCCGGCTCCGCCGAGGCCCCGCCCCGCCAACAACGAGGCAGAGGACATCGTCGGCTCCGCCGAGGCCCCGCCCTGCTGCCAACGAGGCCGCGCCACACAGAAAACGAGAAAGAGTAGAACACGGTAGGTCGCCGTCGCTCGGGTCCAAGTAAGGCCTCCGCTGCTACCCTCCGGTTGAAGCCAAGCTAGGCGGGTTAACCATTGACGGCCGGTTAGCTTCTTGGCTGCGACGTGGAGTCGGAGAGCTGCGCTGGAGAAGAACACTGCTTCTACTTAACTGCTGGTGCAGTTGGCTGACTGACACGTGGGCCCAGCAGGCCACATGTCAGTTACGCAACTGCACCTGCAGTTAAGTCACTGAAGCTTCTGTTTGGCTCAGCGGGACACAGGTGGGTAGCTTCGGTTAATTAATTATACCTCCAGCGCACCCCTTTTTAGTTGTAGAATGTATGAAATGTAGTGAAATCCGGCATGTTTATATGAAATCCGACCGTGTATGAATGAATTTATTTCGATTAGTTCAAATTCCTGTATCACTGGCATTGGATGAACATGCAAAACAATACGTACTAGCATTATTCCCAGGGTGATCACCTCGTTTGCAGTAGTTTCACATGCACTCCCTCCGGTCCTTTCTAGTCTGCATACAAGTTTTGTCTGCAGTCAAAGTATCTCTACTTTGACCAATCTTATACAAAAAAGTATGCACTTTCACAATGTGCGAAGTAAAAAGGAACAGAAGGAGTACAAAGAGTTTGAGCAGCTTTTTAGCGTTTCTGTACATTGCAATCAAACACACAGTCCTTGCAATTCATAGAGAACATTCAAAACAATCGATGATTATGCATCTCAGCGACTCACATGTCAGAGGCAATATTTACTTCACAACTAAATAATAAAGAAAAAATTGATCGACGCTGCTGACAGGAAAGGGCGTCCCATTCGAAAATATCAAACGCATGTCTTGCTAAAATCAATGAGCAAAATTTGACAAGGTTGTCCCATTCAAAAATATCAAATGCCTACGATTGTGGAATGGGCAGGGTTTGCCATCAGTTCGGACATTGACATGGCACCTCGTGCTAAATAAACCAGCTATTCTTTTTGTGAAGTTCCACCAAAATCAACCAAATTCGCGCGTAGCTTGTATGATTTCGCCCTTATATGTTGCAATGCCTTGAACTTATCGGCACCTCCTTTCTTGTGGTGGAAATGAATGATTCGATGTATTCATGAACATTTTGTGCAGTTCCCATTGAAATCAAGCTGAGCACCCCTGTTTGCACAAATACAAAAAAGTGATTAGTATAAAGCAAACTATACTATGAATTGATAGTTTCAACAGGCACATACATGGTCCATGTAGAGCACACTTTTATAAAAATGGAACTCACCAGAAAGAATCCTAGAACAACATTGTACTCGCGCATCACAGCAAAAAGATGGAGATTTGTCAGTCCTTCTGAGCTAAAGTTAGTTAGGTCTCGTGGGGAGTATTGTAACCATCCTTCAACTACTCCTTCTGATGAGAAGATAGACAGGGCATCTTCATCCTGGCATAATCGGAACTAGTCACTTCACGTACTCCATATTCTTCTTCACAGGAAGATGATCCTGTTGTGCAAAGACAAGAGGACTACTAAATGCTAGCATCCCTATTTGCTCGAAAAAAGGAAAGGAAATATTTAAAACAACACAGATGAAGCACTTCTCAAGGACAATACCACTTTTTCATGACAGTATCTAAACAGTAGCACAACACCAATAGAGATGACAAAGCTCAATCATATGGATGAAATCAGTGGGCGAGTACCAACCTTTGTCAGGAGGCTTATTGTGTAGAGCATACAGATGAAGCACTTCTCCGGAACCATCTGTTGCTATCTACGGTGGTGGCCATGCTTACTATATACTCCTCGATTAGTTTAATGTTTCTAACATCTTCTGGTGCAGTTCCACTAAAATATATGGTATCTTCAAAGAAGATCCCTGTTTGCACAAGTTGAGATAATTACATATTACATTAAGAGTGGCATCAAATCAGTGGCAAAACAATTGCTCGTTCCAGCCATAGCAATAAATTAAGATGCAAAACTATATCATTACTTGTGTCATCACAGTTCCAGTGCTTCATTACAACACCGGGAGTTGATTTTTGTTTTTCTTCCGCTTGTTCTTCCCCTTCATCACTTGGTTCAATAACAGACAAGCTTCACCTTCAATGTAAGATTTAGCATGTCAATTAGGGAGCACAATTATAGTATTAAACTTAATTTTTTGATGAAAGTGGCAAAATACAGGCCAGCAGTTGTGAAATATCCTTATCTTACCTCAATGGGATATTACGGTGCACATACAGATTGGAAGTATTGTCTCCATTTGTGCAGTTCACTAAAATCAAGCAACATTATCGTACAAGTAGCACAACATATGAAAGCACACTATAGAATCATGTGAAAGAAGGCTAGTACTGACCTCTCATGATGCGGAATTCAAACAACTCACAAGAAGAAGATCTGAACCAAATTTGCCTTAACGGATAGGAAGTAAGATCTCCTCTTGTGCAGTTCCACTAAGATCAAGCAATCAAGCAACGTTGTCGGTGTGACATTTTGGTTGAACTGCACAAAACACTCTTAAAACAAAAGTGTTTTGTGCAGTGCAACAAAAGGTCACAATGGAAACGAGGTGAAGTAGATAACCCTGTTTACACAGAGGTGCAAAGGAAACAATTAGTGGTCAATAACGATGGATGACACAGAAGCCAACAAAAAGAAGCATCTACCTTATCTAAATGGGAAAGAAAGCAAGACAGTAGCATTTCTCAAACGATGGCATTGATTAATATTAACATAGAGATTATATTAACAATAAAATTCGTTAAACATGTAATTTGCTTTTAACTGTGGCATTGCATCAATTTTCCAGCGGCATTATTAGAGGGTATTTGTTTACAGGGACATTTTGGTGTAGGGACTAAAAAACTCCGTGTCAGTCCCATCTAAACCAAACATGAGGGACTTTGATGCTCAAAAAAAACATGAGGGACTTTTAGGGACTAAAAGCGGGCATTTGGGACTAAAGAAAGAAGACCCCGAGGGAGTCTTTTTGGGACTTTTTCCAATAGTTGCCCCTGCCACGCGTCGCACCATGTCTCTATTAGTTCATTACTAGGGGTAACATGGTCTTTTAGCATGTCATTTAATAATCTCTAGTCCATGTTTAGTCCCTGGAACCAAGCAGGTAGGGACTAGGTAGTTTTTAACCAAACAGGGCCTTAGATTAACAACAGCTAATGAGTTGCACGGGACAGTGGACGCACCAGCACCATGTGCATCTAGCGATGTACTGTGGTCATGCACAGTCTGTTACAACAAAGAACAAACAACCAAGGAGCATATTTGTGTTGGTCCCAGTTTTGTTATCTTTAAACACCTTTCCCTATGTGAGCGCAGCAAATCTAGTCCTGCTCAAACTCTACAGCCTTGTCCCTTCCTTTCCTTTTTGAACTAGTACTTTCGCCCCTTTCTTTCCTCTTTGAACCACGTCCTAGATTTATGCGATACAACTTTCCCCACTACTTTCCCCCATTCCTTTCCTCTTTGAACCACGTCCTAGATTCATGCTATACAACTTTCCCCCTTCATTTCCTCTTTGAACCACGTCCTAGATTCATGCTATATACAACTTTTCCCACTACTTTCCCCCACTCCTTTCCTCTTTGAACCACGTCCTAGATTCATGGTATACATGCAGCTAGAGCAATGCATGTGGAGTAAGTAAATTATACCTTAAGGTTCTTGGGCCGTGGTCTGGTGGGCGACGGGACAACGGCGAAGAAGAAGGGGTCAGACGCCCTCCCGCGCCGCCGCTGGGTGGAAAGTGAACAGCTGCGCCGGTAGTCTCTCGCCGACGGCGATAGCGTTAAGCCTCCTTCCCTTCCCGGCGGACGGATCCTGCCGGCTCTTTGAGCAGCAGTGAGGGGAGAGAGAGGCCAACGAAGTCTTGTTTAGATTTGGAGAGGGTGAGAGAGTGTGAAGAGAGCAACAACTCCCTCCGTTCCAAATTACTCGTCGAAGAAATGGATGTATCTAGAACTAAAATACATCTAGATACATCCATACCCGCGACAAGTAATTCGGAACGGAGGGAGAGGGCGAGAGAGTGTGAAGAGAGCAACTACAAGCGCTGAGGCTCCAGCATGTATATATATACTGGAGAGAGAGTGTGAAGCGTGCAAACCCTAGAAAACATTTTGACCAGTCAAAGAATCCTCCTAGCACAAATTATGCTCAAGTGTAGTTATCGAACCCGAGACCTCAAGTTAGAAGGTGCAACGGAACCAAGGTGCGTGCCTATGTGTGTGTGTGTGTGTGTGTTTAACAGCATGTGTGTGTTAGAGAGAGCGACAGATCGACCTACTCCTACAGAGGGATGTTGTGTAGTGTACGATTTTAGCCGCGAGAGTCGGTGCATCCTCTCGTTTCCGGGCGTGTCCGGTAGGGATATGCGGACAGCTGCCACGCCCGCTCCTGACCAGCCTGGCCCACCCAAAGCCCCTCCATCGCCCGCGCGTGCTTCCCGCCCGAAACAGTCAGCGCCGCTCCAAAGAATCGGTCCCGCATTCATGCCCGGGCAGAGCGGACGCGACCTCTCACTGGCGCAAGAGTGATGGTTACTGCTAGGTCTATGTGATTTGACGGCTCATTGGTCTTTATTACTGAGGTGGTAGGAGTGTTGGATGTCCCACGCTTTCGGTGAAAGGAGGTACTACTACTAGATTACAATTTTCTCCATTCTTACAGTGGAGGTGTGCAAGAGCAGTGAAAACACGCAGGCTCAGTGATTACATGGCCCACCTCACACTATCACCGTGCGACACCTAACTCTTTACATAGTACTCCCTCTGTTCCTAAATATTACTAGATGAGTCCCCGCGCGTTGCCGCGGAACAGCGGTATATCTCTCTGCGCAAAATTATCGATTTCAGAGAACTAAAAAAACTCTATAACCGCATGACAAATGTGGTAGCCAAACTAAATAAGCTCCCATCATCTTTTAGATCATCCCACGTAAGGAAAAAAGATCAGCCAACTCCTACTGCATAATGGGATTATATTTTTCTTTTTGACATGTTAATGGGACTTAAAAGCTCACTTACATGCATGCTACCGGTGCATGCTTACATGCAGACATGTTGATGTGATTTAAAACCCACTCACATGCATGTGCCACGGTATTTCTGCATGCTTGCATGTGGCTTAGTGCGGAGCCTCTCAACGTCTAGATCAGACGGCTATTATGGACTGATTTACTTCATCTAACGGCTACATCAATTTTGATGATGTGGCTCAAGGAGAGGATAGATAATTCCTAGTAGTGGGGGGCTAGCTATTACTAGTAGATAAGTCTTTGTAGAGATACATCCGCATGTGGTTCATGGTGAAATCTCTACAAAGACTTATATTTAGGAACAGGGGAGACGGCGTACTAAGCAAGCTTCTCCTCGTTCTGTGAGTTGACGGGACACATCAAAAGTACTCCAGTGTATAGAGCCTTGCCTCTAAGGTAGGCCCCACATGGTTTGCCTCTTTTTTTAACATAACATGTCAAGTCGCAATTTGTTTGTTCACCCGTGGTAGACGATCCTCCCTCCACCAAGTGGACAACCAGTACACGTGCGAAATTACCACGTGGGCTGCCTTTTTTGTACAGAAATGAGCTCCATAGTGTACCCGCGCGGGTGTGGTTGGGAAAGAGACGGGAGTACGTGCGTCGTTCATGCACCTCTTCTCTTCGTGCATGTCCCCCACCTACGTGGGTGTGTGTGAGAGATACAAACCGCGTTCGTGAGTGTTTTTTTGTTTTGGGGTGGGGATGGGGTGGGGGGTTGATTTCGTGAATTATTAGTGGGAATATGTGTCGATGACATCTCAAACGAAATTTTGCATGCAATGTGTGTGAAATGGAGGCCTATCCATATCATACATAGAGGGTCGGGCAATCCATGGGAAGAGAGGGAGGGGTCATAGCTATCGATAGAGTCGAAGAAAGGATCAAGTGGGTGGGTGCGAGATCGATGAAGAGAGCCATCGAAATTGTGTGTGTGTGTGCAAGTCAAAGATATAGGGCGACTAGCCTAACGGAACGTTAGAGGGCACATGTCAAGTTTGTGTGTGGCAGGGAGACATGACTAGAGCGCTCGATGTATCGGTGTGGGGGGGGAGGGGTAGGCAGAGGCCTAACTATAGAGGTAGAACGACTCGTATATGTGTTGAGAAGGAGAGACCCAGGTATGTCTTGAGGGAGATCGGTCGACATCCATACATAGCTGAAGGACGAGAAATATGATGGGACAGAGAGAGAGAGGAGAGAGCGAGGGAGGTAGAGGGAGGGAGAGGGGTAGAGTGCTGGATGGGTGATGGAGTTGCTTCTCGAAGATGGTGGGAGAGGCCTACTAGACAAACTGAGGGTGGAACTGAAATGTTATCAATAAGAGTGGGGATGTGTTTCTGTGTGTGCCTGTGCGTGATAGATCTGTCGGGACACATCCATGGATGATGAAGGGGAACCATGTGTTTGGTAAGCAAACCTAACTAGATCGGTAGATCAATTGTTGTTTGTCGGAGGAAGGGAGAGACACAACTAATGAGGTAGATCTATTGACGTGTGGGTAAAAACGAGTTATAAGGACCTAGCTAGCTATATGTATAGCAAGAGATCGGTCGGTGTACGTCCATTTGTTAGAGGCAAATAAGGCCCAGCGAGACGGATAGATAGAGAGAATGGAGCTAGGAGGTGGTGCGAGAGGCTCAACTACTAGCTAGATACGGGGAGGAGTGTGCGGTTGTGAGATCGATGAAAAGAGGGGCGAGAGTTTACACGTGTGTCTGACCATATGAGAGACACGAGGCAAGGACACATAAAGGAGGAGATTGAAGGTGTGTGTGTATGTTGTAGGCAGGCATCGCTGGAGAGGTTTATCGATCGGTGTGTGTCGGAAAGGAGTTGTGGAGACTCTGGGAGAACGACCTAAAGAAAAAAAATGAATGTGCCCGGCGTATAGAATGCCGAGGGAGGGGGAGGGCGAGGAGGGCGTGTGCATGCACGAGAGAAAGTTAGTGGTAGAGACAAAGGTTAGAGGATTGTGTGGGTGTAAGAGACTAACAAAGATCATAATTTTATATGAAAGCGGATTCATATATTTGAATAGGAGATCATAGTGTTTTAAACATTGCATGCATGAATATAGCGGTGATACACGTGTTGTGCACATGTTATACCATAATGTGATAATGCATGGCGTTTGCAACTCACAGCTAAATGCTGAACAATCTAAACCATACTATACATCGAACATTCTCACATTTTATTTGAATTTGTGGTAATGTGTGGTGTTTGCAACTCACATCTAAATACTTGTAGGCGTAGGGGCGGGGCACCATATATAATGTGATAAACACATTATACATATGAGACATGGTTTAGATTATGAAGATCTAGCTAGAGCTAGAAATGTAATGTGACTTGAAATCAAAATAAAGTGGATTCAAAAAATCTAGTTCGGGTTCATATAGTACACATAGTTCATATGCAACTCAAGACTAATCATGTGGTTCACTATGAACATAATACACAAATGATGGTTTAACTTGACAATAATGATGATTGTAGATCTTATTAAAACAGAGAAACGAATTCAAATGCTTTGACTTCACAACAATCATTACTGTAGATCTTATTCAAATAGAGAAACAAATTTAAATTTAGTTCATATTGAAGCGGTAGTATATACGTTTGGAATGCACTAAAACGTTCATTTGAGTAGTAGGTTGCATGCATTATACATGTAGCGAAATATTTTAATTGAACATAACATGAATTGAAAGTTTTGAATGGCATTTGTAGTGCACATTGATTTGGTACAGTACACGTTAGGCTTGTCCGGAAATTTCAACCCGTGCCTTGTTAGCCCAAAATATTTAAGATATATCTTTGTCTCGTTGTGCTCCGACAACTCCCTCCATCTCAACCCGCGCCTTGCTATTCCGAAATTACAACGCGCGCGAAAACTCCCACCTCCTGTGAAATCCCGACACGCGAAATGCCCGTGGTACCCTTGAACTGAAAGAACCGCCTCAAATCGGTGGGGGTACTTTCGTAACTTACCCCACATTTCGGACAAGCGCGTCTCTAAGCCATGGTTCCCCACTGCCATCCCATCCGCCCACCCATTCGTACACCGAGGCCGTGAAAACCCGCGACGAAACCCCACACCCTGCTCCGTCTGCCACCCAGCCAGAGCCTCTTCCCCGACGACATTGTCCACAGCAACACCTCGACGTCCCTTATCCACCATGCCGGATGAGGATCCATCGTCGATCTCATCGTCCCGCCGGTTCAGCCACCCCATCCTCCAGCTCCAAGGAGCTGCCCCGATGTTCCCCTCGTCTTTCGCGCCACCTCCATTCCCACACCGCCGTCTTCACCTGCACCACCGGAAGAGCATCATCATCATCGTTTCCTCGGATGAAGCTGCGGCCTAATCGGCGCCACCAAAGAGGTTGTACACTAATCGCCGCATTTTCTTCTTGATTCGATCTCACGGTGCTGCCGGCGCTCGGTCCCGAGCCGACACGGCGTGGCTCCACCCACGGCGGCGTCGCCGGACACTTCCTCCGCGACGTCACTCCCTCGGCGGCGACGTCCACATCAGTAGGAGCTGCTGCTGCTTTAGCTCTCGCTCGCGCTGTTTCTCTGCTCTTGCTCTCGGTCCCCTGCTTGGTCTGCTCTTGCTATTGCTCTTGCTCGCGCTGCTGCTCTCGCTCTTGCTCTTGCTTGCGATGCTTCTCCGATTTAGCTACACTTCAGTCGACTGAATTGACTTTTGGGTCAGTCGATTTTCAGGGGGTGGGGGGGATCGCCGGGATGAAGGAAGAACCAGCCACAGCGGGGAGGGGGCTCGCTGGAGAGGTACCCCACTATCTATCTTAGGGTTCAGGATGGGGCGGTGGTCGCCGGCGGTGGCGGGACGTTGGCGGGGCGGTGGCATGGGGATCTCCGGAGAAAAAGCTCGGCATGGGGGGGCCTAGAGGGATGGCCGGGGCGGCGGCGGACTGGCGGTGGGGAGTGTTTTTGGGGTGGGCGGGGTGGCGCACCGCCGGTCGCGGGCGGCGGGGGGCTGCTGTTTGGCCGGTGGTGGCTGGCGGCTCAGGGGGGGTGGAGGTTGAAGATGAACCGCAGGCCCTTGATTTCGTATCCAACGGATGCAAAATCGACTAACCAGAGATGAAAAAGTCAGTCGACCGACGTGTAGCCTCACCTTGCTAGTGTGTTCAGTTTCGACAGCAAAATTCAGTTTCGAGAGTTAAGTTCAGTTTCGACAGTTAAGTTCAGAGATGAGCGGCTGATGTATTTTACATCTAGCACTTTGTGGTTATGTATTTTACGTCATGTATTGGAGATGCTATTAGAATTCCACTCAGGTTAACGTTGTTCGTTGTCTCTCTTGTCCTGCTTCAGCCTCGGCGTCGTACAACTCACCGGAGCTGCTCCAACGATGAAACCCTCCATCACAGCGGAGTAGTACCTCGGGCTCCATCTCCAGACGCCTAAGATCTTCTTCCCCTCCTCCGACAGCAAAGTCAACCGGAGCATCCTCACCGGCCAACCCAAACACGCTGAGATCGACATGGCTTCGCCAAAGAGGTTGTACACTTGTTGCATCTCTTTTTTACTCTACATGTTATATATATTGTCCACTAAGCACACGGATTTGTTCCTTTAGTGTCTCCTTGAAAGAAAAAACGTAGGAATTTTAATTTTCACTTGTCCTCCTTTTCAAATTCCTATTCATGAAGCACAAGACTAAGAGATAGTAGCATAATAGCATTATAACCGTACATTTTCTTGTGGTTTGACTTAATCTCACCATGCTTCTTTGCATCCTGTGATCTTCCAATTGCTGTGAATCAAACACCCAGATTGGCAGAAATCTTATGTTTTTAAATTCTCTGTTTTGCACGTGCATTCCTATCCTATTCCTGTCTATTTCCTATCCCTGCATTGTTGGAATCCTCCAATTCAAACGAGCCCTTACAGAATTACTTCTCTTACAGATAGTTGTCAAAGAAAACCTTGCGTGGTTTGTCCCGCTCCTGCTGCGCCGTTGTCCACCCTAGCTCAGCTGCTCCAACGACAGAAGGGTCCAGCACATCAGGGATCCGGCCTCCAGACTGTCTTTCGCCGCCTCAGATCTTCTTCCCCGCCGCTGGCAGCCATGAAAACTGCATTACCATCATCAACCGAGCAGATGACCTCGAGGACTACACGGGTTCGCAAGAGAGGTCGCACTCTTTCTTGTTTGCTTATGTTATGCATCGCTTAATATTACATGCTACTTTATCGTCCTGTTCACCGATTAGACTCTGAGTCAGCTCCAAACTAATGGTTAAACTTGAGTTTTTAAATGGTTTTGGGGTACATATCGGGGCCGCTATCAATAGTATCTATCTACTATCTGGTTAATCTCCGGTGTCTACTATGAGTTTCATGTTGGGTGGGAAACAAAAAGTAAAGAAGCCATTATCTGTATTTTTTAACTGAAGCCATTATCTGTCTGCTATTATTGGTTTTGGGTCTATCCACAGGTTGCTACCATCACTCTGGATTTCTGCATGCACTCCTTACATAATCTCACTATGTTTTATTCCTATGCATGACAATTATTGTAAACAATGGAACTGAACATGTAGAGCAAAAGAGACGAGCCTTGCATGGCAATAAAATTTCATGCAGACATCGCTCCATGGTAGGCGCAAAGGCAGCCCCCCTCCACGCATTTCGGATTGTAATCGAGAGGAAGATATCTGTTCTAAGGGGGATTCAGAAGGAGAAGAAAACTCCTATTTACCCCCTGAGGTCTTCGCTCTAACTTGGCATGCTGATGTTGGTTATATCATGCATACGGTGTCTTGCATTGCTTACTTTATACATCAAATATGTCATCTGCTTAGTTTAGACATCCTTTGTGTGAATGCCATCTGTTTAGTTTATTCATCGTTTATGTGAATTATGCAACACCATCTTGTTTAGCCAGGCATCATATATGTGAATTTTGCCATGCCATCCTGCTTAGCCAGTCATCTTATATGTACATTATATTAGGCCATCCTTTTTTTCGTTACATATTACATTTGTCAACAATGTTAGTACATTCAACTGCTCTTCATGTGCATCAGCCATTTGACAGGGCAGGGTAATGGCAAATTCTGGAGTGAAAACAAGGTCTTCAGAGCAGACTATGCTATCTGACGAAGCGCATATCTCGCTGGTTACAGATAGCTCCTCAGAGGAGGATTCAGAGACAGATGACCAGTCCTATTCCCCCCCCCCCCCCCCCCGAGGTGTATGCTCTAACTTGGCATGGTTATGTTGCTCATATCGTGCGTATGGTGTCTCGCATTGCTATGTCATTTGATTAGTTTAGACATGCTTTGTGTGAATGCCACCTGTTCAGTGTCTAATTACCATATGTGAATTATGCATTTCCATCTTGTTGCAAGACATTATATATGTGAATTATACAATGCTATCTTGTTGCAAAGGCATTATATATGTGAATTATGCAATGCCATGTTGTTTAGCCAATCATCATGTATGTGAATTATATCATGCTATTTTTTTTTGTATTATGTGTTCCATTTGTCGACAACGTTTGTATATTCAACTACTCTTCCTGTGCATCAGCCATTTGAAGCGGTGATGGAAGTATCTGGAGTGAAAACAAGGTATTCAGAGCAGACAATGCTACCTGCTGAAGCAGACATCTTGCTGGTTACAGAGAGCTCCTCAGAGGAGGATTCAGAGACTGATGACCAGTCCTATTCCCCCCCTGAGGTCTATGTTCAAACTTGGCAGGGTTATATTACCCATGTCATGCATGTTGTCTTACATTGCTTAGTTTTTACATCATATATGGATTGCCATCTGCTTACTTGCTTACTATATAAATCATATATTTCAATTATATCATGCCATCATGTTTACATAGTACATACACATCATCTATCTGAATTATGGCATGGCAACCCATTTAATAAAGACATCATATAGCTATATCATCTCATCCTGTTTAGTGTTTACAGTCATCATATTTTGAATTATGGCATTCTATCTATGAATGTATGTGAATTATGGCATGCCATCCTATTTAATAAACACATTATATAGTTATGTCATGTCATCCTGTTTACATAGTCTCATATTTTGAACTATATCTTTCCATCTTTTTTAGTTATCCATCATAATGTGAAATTGTGTCATGCTATCCTGTTTAGTTAGCCATCATATATGTGAAATTGTGTCATGCTATCCTGTTTGGTTAGACAACATAAATATGAATTATTGCGTGCCCTCTTTTATTCCCCACTATCCATTGCACCTATCTATCATACAATGTTTATACTTTCAATTACTTTTCTTGTTTATCAGCCATTTGAATTGGAGAGCGTGATGGCAGTATCTAAGGGAGTAACAACACGGTCTTCAGAAAAGATAGTGCTACCAGTTGATGCAGATTGAACCACGGTTGTACTTGCCCAAGGACCAGATCCACCACACATAACCCAGACTCTCGCAGATTGTACCCCTACCCAGTTGGACAGAGAACCAGCTACACCCCTTCTAACCCCAACCCCGGCAGATAGTAACCCAGTTCCAGTTGACACAGCACCGTCTCCACCACAGAGCACCCAAACATGAGCAGTTAGTAAGGGAACTGCAGTGCCCAAAGCACAAGGACCACCACTCCGAATCCCAACTCAACGCTTAAAGGAGAAGAAGATTTGTTCTTAGGTCAGGTTCTGTAGCTATGGTTCATACTCCTTTGCTCTTGCATTACTGTATTTACTCATACCAACTATTTTCAAATTTGAAGGATGGAATTGAAACTCCAATGGCGCAACAGGTATGTTTTAAACCTGTTTCTTTAACTGGTTTGCTGTTGTAACCTGCTCTATGTTGATTTTAGTTTCAATTGAATAAACAGTTATGTTCTCATGTCATGCACATTACAAGTGTTGTTATTGCTCTATAGTTACCCACACTTATATTTTGTCTATTCTGCTTTCTCTTGAACAAATATTATTTGAACTGTGTCTCTATCTTGATTTGGCAACAAAAACTAGAATGATATAGACCATAAAGTGGCCATGGTACATAGATATATGTTTGTTTCATGTTGTTATCCTGTCCACTTTACTACTGAACTCATTTACCAAAATGAGTTTCATATACAACATGGTAAACATGTGATGTGTCTGCTTGTTTCTCTTTTAGAATGCGGACAAAATATTGGAGAACAGTGCCGCGTTATCCAATGGTAAAGGAAGTAATGCAGATAAGGTTCAAGATAGTGAGACATCCCTATTGGTCTCCAAGAAAGCTGATAAAAACTATCTTGACTATAGTGAGGGAATCCAAAAGTCCTGTCTTGATGTAGTGTTCGAGTTACTGGCCACTACTGCTGGCACAAGCTCTTCGAACTCGCTGCCTGAATCATTTCGTCTTCTTGAGTCTCACCTTCAAGTTGAAAGACATCGATCAGATGTGCTGCGACAGGAAGCTGAAGGACTGAGGAAGTCCCTGCAGAATTCAGATGCATATTTTCTGGTGCAACAGCAAGCGCTGGAGGATTTAAGCGCCAAACAAGAGAAAGTTGATAAGCTTGCTAAGCATCTTGCCAGCATTATGGGTACCCAGGATATTGTTTCTTGAGATCTTCTGAAGTGGTTTCAGTTCTGGATTTGTTTTGCTGCAGCGTTTATTTGTGCTGGTCGCCAACTTTGACAACCAGTGTATATGATATGCTGCTTTGTTCCCTATATTTGCACTAGTGGCGAACTTTGATGCCCAGTGGATGTAATATGTGTAATAGCCGTGATAGCCTAGTGTTAGTTGTTTGCTTATTTATTTCCTTGTTGTCTTGTTTATTTGTTTGCTTGTAGTCATTGCAGTTCTTTTTCCGCGGTTAGCTAGTGGCTGCAATAACCTATTTTTTAAAACTAGGCCACAATAACCATGGGCTAATATTTACTGTAGTGACACTGGGCCTCCTACTGGTCGTAGAAACAGTGGGCCTTCTACGGACCGTATCATCAATGGGCCTTATACGGGCCGTATGATCGATTGGCCAAAAATGGGCCAAACAGACCGCATTATGGCCGTAAACGGGCTAGAGTTGGAATCGTCCGTTCATGGGCCGACCATAACGGGCCATCGTTAATAGGCTGTATTTGATGACGCTATGAAAACGGCCCAACGTATTAACAGACCACAAACGGGTCGACTGTAACCACGGGCTGAATTTGGCCCACAAGCAGAAAATGACGGTAACAGGTCGTAAGTAAACGAATGCTGGAAATGAGCCCAAGATAAATGGGCTCTGAGAAGGCCGAAAGATAACATGAGCTGGAAACGGCCCAACGGAATAACAGGCCGTTAATGGGTATAAAGTGATACACTATTCATTACGGGCCAGTTTCGCCACGGGCCATTAATAGGCCAATAGTTACATAGGGCCTCAAAAAGCATGACTTTATCCATGTGTTGATCCTTTGAGATTGCAACTCTACCTAGACCCAATACCTTACTTTTACCAGTGTCAGCAAATGTGATGTGGCTCTTGTCGGATGGACGTAAGGTTGAGTCCATAAGAAGGCTTCGTTTGCCAGTCATGTGATTTGTACACCCACTGTCAATAATCCATTCTGAAGACTTTGAAGACGCTGGTGTCGTACCCTACAGTGAAGTTAGGGGGATAGGCTTCACGAAGAGAATTTTGAAGCAAAAACATTTGACGAACCAGTGGGTTATGAAAACTTAGATCCAGATTAGGACTAATAGGGAGAGTAGCATGCGATTCAGGAACGAAGTACATAATGATGCCATTTGGGCATTTTATCTTGCGCCCTACAAGATTTTTAAGGTCCCCAGCAATAGCGTCAGAAGATTTTGTTTTTCTGCTGGAGACCTTTCCCTGCAAAAGAGAGTTAAGCTTTCTTAACCACCCACATCTTCAAGGGTGGCTTAGAAGCAATAAGTCTAAGTGCAGCGTCTGAGAATTTTGGCTTTGAAGCCTTAGCAAATAGTCTTGCAGGTGGACAATAGTACTCATAAGAATAGGCAGAATAGTTCTTGGTCATATGAACATGACGGTTTGATGAACCGCTCTCATATTCATATGCCTGAGTATGGTTCCCCTGCAAAACATTTGCGTTAGTGTGACTCAGATGAGTCCTCTGTTTGTATGAAGCCTTTGGACCGTATGAAGCCTTTGGTCTGAGGTTTGTCTTCTTCAAGTGAGGTGTCATGAAGACATTCACAGGAAGATTTTCCAGACACTTTTTCGGAACTCAGATCTTCTTCATAGGCGGTCCATTCCTGCAGTTAGTACCAATGTACTTGGCAAACACTACACCATTCTGATCTTTAAACAGTACATAGTTTGCATCAAAGGATTCATCAATGATAATGGGGTTAGCACAAGTGAAGCCAGATAAATTGGATAGATCTGCTGAAGGTTCCTTTGCAGCAACCCACTTGGTTTTGGGGTACTGCTCAGGTTTCCAGTAAGAGCCATCTGCATTTATTTTCCTTACGAACCCTATACCCTCTTTCCTAGGGTTTCGGTTCAGAATCTGCTTTTTCAGGACATCACATAGCGTCTGATGCCCTTTGAGGCTTTTGTACATCCCTGTTTCAAGCAATGTCTTCAACCTAGCATTCTCATCAGCAATAGCAGTGGTATCCTCAGCAGAGGGGTTAGTTACCACATCAACAGTTGAAGATATTGCAACAGCAGTAGCAGTGGAACATTCAGCAACAGAAGTAGCATTATCACGCTCAATGCGTTTAAGACATGGTGGTTCAAATTCTTCCTGAGCGGAACTGATCTGTTCGGCGCGAAGTGACTCGTTTTCTTTTTGAAGATCTTCATGAGCCGCTCTCAATTTCTCAAGTTCTTGCTTCCTTTGAAGATAATCATAGGAAAGCTTTTCATGAGTTGTTGAGAGAGTATCAAGACGATCTTCAAGTTCCTGATACTTAACGTGAAGATTTTTTATGTCTTCAATTAAGGATTCAGATCGAGTCATTTCAGCACCCAACAGATCATCGCTTCTGTCTAACAGTTTTTGAATATGTTCCATGGCCTTTTGTTGTTTAGTTGTAATTTTAGCAAGTGTTTTGTAGCTGGGTTTTGAATCACAATCAGAGTAATTGTCACTGGATGTTTGATAGCGAGTAGTGCGTGTGTTTACCTTGGCACCGCGTGCCATGAAGCAGTAGGTAGGAGTGGAGTCGTCCTTGTCATTTGCATCGGTGTCGGTGATGAAGTCATTGTCTTTAGTGTTGAAGATGGACTTGGCGACGTATGCTGTAGCCAGACTTGCAATGCCAGAATCAGACTCCTCCTCAGACTCCACCTCTGCCTCCTCAGAAGCGGACTCCTCCTCAGAATCCATTTCCTTGCCAACAAACGCACGTGCCTTGCCAGATGAGCTCTTCTTGTGTGATGAAGACTTTGAGGAAGACTTGGAAGAAGACTTTGAGTATTTCTTCTTCTTCTTGTCGTCAGAGTCATATTCCTTGCTCTTCTTCTTCCTTCTGTTCTCATTGTCCCACTGTGGACACTCAGAGATGAAGTGTCTAGTTTTCTTGCACTTGTGGCATGTTTTCTTCTTGTAGTCATGAGCAGAAGCTTCATCATTCCTTGAGCTTGATCGTGAGGACTTTCTGAAGCTTTTCTTCTTGGTGAACTTTTGGAACTTCTTCACAAGCATTGCAAGTTCCCTTCCAATGTCTTCAGGATCATCAGAACTGCTGTCAGATTCTTCTTCAGATGAGGAAACAGCTTTTGCCTTCAAGGCACGAGTTCGCCCATAGTTTGGACCGTAGATATCTCTTTTCTCAGAAAGCTGAAACTCATGTGTGTTGAGCCTCTCAAGTATGTCAGATGGATCGAGTGTCTTGAAATCAGGACGTTCTTGAATCATCAGGGCTAGGATGTCAAACGAACTATCAAGTGATCTCAGTAGCGTTTTGACGACTTTGTGTTTGGTGATCTCAGTGGCGCCGAGGGCTTGAAGCTCATTTGTGATGTCAGTGAGTCTGTCAAATGTGTGCTGGACATTCTCATTGTCATTTCGCTTGAAGCGGTTGAAGAGATTGCGAAGGACACTGATTCTTTGATCTCTCTGTGTTGAGATGCCTTCATTGACCTTGGAGAGCCAGTCCCAGACCAGCTTGGATGTCTTCAAAGCACTCACACGGCCATACTGTCCTTTGGTCAGATGACCACAGATGATGTTCTTGGCAGTAGAGTCCAGTTGAACGAATTTCTTGACATCAGCAGTAGTGACACCTTCTCCAGCCTTGGGAACGCCGTTCTCGACGACATACCATAGGTCGACGTCAATGGCTTCAAGATGCATACGCATCTTATTCTTCCAGTAGGGATATTCAGTTCCATCAAAGATGGGGCATGCAGCGGAGACTTTAATTATCCCTGCAGTCGACATAGCTAAAACTCCAGGTGGTTAAACCGAATCACACAGAACAAGGGAGCACCTTGCTCTGATACCAATTGAAAGTGCGTTATATCGACTAGAGGGGGGTGAATAGGCGATTTTTATGAAAGTCTTCAAAACATGGAAGTTATGAAGACAAACAGTAGAGATATGCCTATTACTATGCAGCGGAAGTTAGACTACACTACGCAAGCCATGGTCAAGTATCAACAGAGTGAAAGCACAGTGACAAATAGCTGTAGTGTAATTAGGATCAGGTAGGAAGATACTATGAAGCCAAACAGATCATACACTCACGTTGTGAAGACAAAAGATAGAACAGACATGCAATGACTTCACAATGAGTGATCAGTAAGTAAAAGGAAGTGAAGATGAAACCAGTGACTCGTTGAAGACAATGATGTGTTGGACCAGTTCCAGTTGCTGTGACAACTGTACGTCTGGTTAGAGCGGCTAGGTATTTAAACCTTAGGACACACAGTCCCGGACACCCAGTCCTGAACACGCAGCTCAGGACACCAAGTCCTCACCGTATTCTCCTTGAGCTAAGGTCACATAGTCCTCGCCCAATCACTCTGGTAAGTCTTCAAGGTAGACTCCCAAACCTTCACAGACTTCGTTCAATGGCAATCCACAATGTCTCTTGGATACTCTGAACGTGACGCCTAACCGTCTGGAGGATTCACAGTCCTCAAGTGTAATAAGTCTTCAGATCACACAGACAAGAAGACTTAAGTGATGCCCAATTTACTCTGGCTTTGGGTGGTTAGGGCTTTCTCCTCGCTAGGAATTTTCTCTCAAAGGCTTCGAGGTGGGTTGCTCTCAAACGACAAAAGCCGTGCACTGAAATCTGAGCAGCCAACTGTTTATGGTTGTAGGGGGTGGGCTATTTATAGCCACTTGGCAACCCGACCTGATTTGTCCGAAATGACCCTGGGTCACTAAGGAACTGACACGTGTCTCAACGGTCAGATTTCAAACTCTCATGGCAACTTTACTTGGGCTACAAGCAAAGCTGACTTGTCCGGCTCTGGACAAGATTCGCTCTCATTGTCTTCACTCGAAGACATAGGTTTTTGGTTTAGGCATCACTTCAGTCATTCTAACTGGTTCTCCTGGACCCCACTTAATAATACGGTGGTTCCTATGACTCAACACAAAAGAAAAAGGAACTACGAAAGATCTAAGTCTTTGAGCTCCATAGGCTTCATAACGTGTCTTCTTTTGTCATAGTCTTCAATATGAATATCTTCATATACCACCTTGACTTCAATGTCTTCATACATTTTTAGGGGTCATCTCTGGTAGTAAAACCGAATCAATGAGGGCCTTCTACCTGTGTTATCCTGCAATTCTCACAAACACATTAGTCCCTCAACTAGGTTTGTCGTCAATACTCCAAAACCAACTAGGGGTGGCACTAGATGCACTTACAATCTCCCCCTTTTTGGTGATTGATGACAAACTAGTTGAAGTTTTCAACGGGGAATATAGTCTGTGAAATTGTAAAGGATAAGGAATTGTCTTCATAAGTTGCAAGGGCTCCCCCTGAAGATGTGCATATAAGTTAATTTGCTTTTGGAATGCAAATGCACATGGCAGGTTGTACTTGTGGAGATCCACTTCAGCTTATGATGACAATCCACTATGCATGTGAAAGTATATGAAGATAATGACATGCATAATGGAAAATGGACGTCTGCAGAATGAGATAAGTGCGGACTTTATCGTCGCACATGCGGAATTTATCTTCGCAAAACAGGGTGGCAAACAAGTAGCAGACGACCATCTGGTTTAAGTGGTACAACTCATAAGAACCAAATGTAGCAAAAAAAACAAGAGTTGTAAGCACGAAGCAAATTATAAGGCACCCTCCCATATGGACCCGCTTGAAGACTATCATTCTCATATGCTTCTCCCCCTTTTCTCAGTAATGACCAAAAAGGTTTGAAGACATAGAGCCTCTACTCGTTCCCATGAGGAGTAGATGAAGTAGCAGGGTTGTTGGCGTTGTTTGGCGGTGCAGAAGAGCTTGGAGGTGCTGAAGCAGGTGGCGGTGAGGTAGCATCGTCTTCTTCATCAATGATTCTGGCAGTGACTGTGGCAGCAGAGGAAGAAAACTCAGAGTCTTCAAGAGATGGAGTGCTTCGCATCACAGCCCTTCTAGGAGGTGTGGTGTCAAACTTGAATCGCTCAGTGAAGCCATCCTCTTCAAGTTCAGCTTCAGTACACATCATTGATAGCCCTTTCCATGTACGACGACGGGTTTCATGGGTAACGAAAGCATTCTTGGTGGCAAGATTTCGAAGACGATTAACATCCACCAAGAGGCTTTTCATCTGACGCTTTAGCCAGTCATGATGCCTATCTTGTTTTTGATGAAGGGCCACAAGAAGCTCTCAGTCATTGAGAACACGAGCGCGCTTCTTGGGTCCTGAAGCAGTTGCACTGTCAGTGGCTTTAGTTGAAGCAGGGTGTGGTGCACGTGTAGTGCCAGCCAAAGGATACACCCTGGAGATGGCTTCAACACCTTCAACGTTTTGAGTGAAGCTCTGGTGTTCTGCATTCTGAAGACTCAAAGGTTGGTTGGCAGGTTCAGGATAGATGGCTTCAGCAGAGGTATCCACATCAGGCAAGAAGATCCGATGGTTGCGGGCTGAGGGCTGATACGAGATGGCAGAGTGAAGTTTGATCAGCCTCATTACCCAAGGAGCATAGAACTTTAAACCAAACAGATCTGAGCCTGATGTAGCTAGTTGGCGTATGAAGAAATCCTGTGCGTTGAAGCATTTGCCATGAAGGATACAAAATATCAGAGTCTTCATTGCACCCTCGATCTTGGCATTTGGAGAGTGCCCTTTGATAGGCCAGAGAGTCCGCCGGATAATGTGATAGATGGTTCTGGGCAGGTACTCAAAGTCTTCAACGAAGAACTATGTTGGATAAGGAGCATCGTGGGGCAATGGCTTCATCATGGAGAGCATCTGACTCATATTCGGTTGAGGCCTCTGGAATATGCTCTCAAGAGCTTCAGTGTGTAGTGGACAACCTTCCTCGAAGAGTTCGCCAGGAGTGGGCAGGCCGGTGAGCTCAATGATATCAAATGTGTTGGCTTCGTGATGGACATTGCCGGTCATCCACTCCAGGGCCCAAGTCTTCGGATCTCTGTTGTATCCTTTGATGTGGAGGGTGGCATAGAATTGCAGCAGAAGCTCTTCATTCCAGTGCTCTTCATCAGTTACAAACTATAGCAGACCCACTTGCTTGAAGCAATCCAACGCTTCCTCTAAACAGGGCAGACCAGCAATGGCTTCAACATCAAGGCGCTTGTGCGGGAAGATGCGACCTTGGTTGTATAGGATGCATGAATAGTAGCTGTGCTGAGGATAGCTCCAGAACCCATCTGATGAAATCCTTTCCCTTGTATAGGGGTTCTTGGAGCTATTGAAGAAAGTATTATCTGCCCTGAAGCCATTGATGTTGGAGTAGCCAGGTGCTGATGCAGGACCTGGAAACCGTGGCAGTCTGGGAATTGGCTTCTGGACCTGACGCCTGTGCTCAACATGGTAATCAAATTGAGGACCTGCAGCAGACTCAGGAACAGAAGTGTCTGGATCAGTAGCTTCGCTGTCTTCTGAAGCTTTTGGTGGGGAGGGCTCCACATTGGCTTCAGTGTTGGTTGTGGCAGCCTCAATATTTTCAGCCTCCGCTTGGCTAGCTGGAGGGTCGGTCACAAGCACGTTCTCCTGGAGAACTGCTTCTTGGTGGAGCGTAGGAGTGGGCTCTTGTGGTGCTTCTTCTGCGGCTGATGCAGCCGGAATGTCTTCAGCATAGACTTGAGGCCTTGGACCTTTGTGAAGCCTGCGGAATGCAGACGACGCCTGTGGGGTTGGAGTGGGCTGGGCCTCATTGCCTTCTTCCTCTTGAGGGCGATCCGCCCATGACGCATCTTGTGCAATTGGCGTCAGAGGACGACCAATGCTGATGAGTTTGCTGTGTTCATACTGAGGAAGGGCTACATCATCTTGTACATTGTCCTGATGACCAATGTCTTCAGCAGCGATGGGGTCGGCTGCTGGTATATCTTCAGCTTCAGGAGCCTCTGTGGAAGCAGGCTCATGAACTGTCAGTTGTCGTTCTGCGTCAGGATAGACGACAGAAAGGGGTTCAACCATCAAGGGCTCTGTGGGAGCAGCCCAAGCTTTCTTGATCTTTCGCTTCTTCTGAGTGGGGGCAGAAGGAGAGGCTTCAGAGTGTTTCCGCTTCCTGGCTTCAGCCTCTGCAGTTCGCATCTTCTTGAGTTCTGAAGCGGTTGACCGGCTCTTTGGCCTCGAGCCAGTCGTTGCAGTTGGGAAGACAATTGGAACTGCTTCTTGCCTTGGTGCCTCTAGTTCAGCCATAGCAGTCTTCTTCTTCTTCGCGGCCATCTTGGGGTCGATGCCAGGACGCCCAAGTGCCTTGCACTTCTCAGCCTCATTGTAGGCCTGCACACGTCTGTCTGCCAGAGTCTTCATTCGCTCCCGCGAACCTTGAGCTTCTACATGCTTCTTCAGAAAGTTTTCCTTTAGTTCATGCAACATGATCTTGAAGCTCTTCACTTCTTGCACGCTGAGCTTGGCCATATGCTTCTTGAACTGAGCCTTTTCATGATCAATTTTCTGCTTCAGTTCAACAATGCGCTGGGCAATTGCAAGTTCTGAAGCAATAGCGCCTTGGAAGGCGACGCTGAGGCCAACGGGCAGCTGCAGATCTTCGAAGCTGATGTTTGGTGTGGCAAACCATTCGTTGATGAAGTTGTGGATGATGGCGACATCAAAGAGAGGCAAATTGTTGAAGATTTCAGCTTCTTCTTTGCTCTTGATGAGCTGCTCGAGAGCGTCATCTCCAAGATCTTCATCACTTGACAGATCAATGGCTTCGCTGCGCAGAATGGCAGCAGCTGTGAGCTCTTTGCCGGTGTGTGGCTGAGGCATCTTGGCCTTCTGGGGCTTGGAGACGCGGGATACGTCTTCAGACTGCACACTGTCTTCAGGAGGTGCAGTTGCCAATGGCTTCGCCCTTGAGACTTTTGGTGAAGGGGCCGGTTTTGAAGCTTTTGGCTTCTTCGACTGCTTTGGCTTCGGTACAGCAGGAGCTTCATCAGACTCAGAGTCAGCTGGAGGGTCATTCACGGCAGTCCCTTGGACTAAGATGCGGGTGATGAGGCCCTCAAGGTTGGCATACGGACCGATGATATTGGGTTCTGCGTCGCGTGTGCCATCTGCCCTTAGTGCTGAGGGACCAGGGTTGAAGTCTAACCCAAATTTCTTACTGTTCTGCTTCGCTGAGTTTTGGGTAAACTGGAAGTTGCGCTTGAACAGATTGTCGTCACGACACCAGAGGAGTGACGACGGATGTGCATCATCAGGCTGTGGCCCACGGACCATGCACGGATAGAAGCTTTGGGCAATTTCATCTCTGGACCTGGGTACAAGGTTCTTGTATAAGATGTCTCCCCACGGTCTTTTGATGGCACTTTTCTCAGCATACTCTTGGGTTGTGAAGCGGTATTTGAACCATTGTTCTGCCCAATAGCGTCGAATCCATTGGATTCGGGTCTTGCGCTGCCCATAATTCTCTTCAGGATCTGTTTTATACATTTCTGTCAGGTCATCAGGCAGATCTTTGGATGTACCTCCACGTCGCTGTCTGCCCCCCTTCCTTGCTGCTGCTTCTGAAGCCATAAACTTTAACTTGAAGGGCTTCAAAGGCTTCAAAGGCTTTCTTTTGCTGGACCAACAGGAACTGGCTTCAGGAGAATTTATGTGATGCTGTAGGAATTCTGCAAATGAATGCAGACTACGAGAACCAAAGGATTCTCCCACGGACATGTACCTGTGACAGCATTAAGGTGCGAGGGAAGGGGAAGAGGTCATATGCATTCTCAGAAGATTTTGAAGATAAATCAGTTTAGAAGACATTGACCTCATCGTGCGAAGACATTCACTCATAGATAAGAAGTTGGTTCCAGATTTGTACGAACCCACAGATCAGTACAAGTGAGGAATCTAACTACTTCATGAAGCACAAGTGAATATACTAGGCATGTTATGAGATGCAGATTGAGAGATCTAACTTGTGTGAAGAGAAACTTCTTATGGTAGAAAGTGACAGAACCATGAGATCAAAAGGGGCTGTAAAAAGAAGTTTTATTTACCACACTTGGAACTGCTAGACGGAGTGGGAGATGATGCCGAGCAGTTCAATCCTTCGTGCCCTAACTTGGCGACGGAAGACACCTACGGCGACGGCGAAGAGGACGATGTCCGCGATCGGCGTGAAGACGGTGTCGGAGAGGTTGCGGCAGCGAAGCGCTTCGTCGCCGGCGTCGTCGAGAGCTAGCGGTGGCGCTAGGGTTCGTGCGAGGGTGGAAGAAGGAGATAATGACCGCGGTAAGTGTGAATTTATAGGCACAGGGGCGGCACTGTGCTATTACACAGGTGCCCCTAGCGATTCGCATCTGAGGAACTTGTGGCCAGTTTGCGGAAGTTTGGGGTTTGTTCCACGTCCCACGCACGCCTGGATTGTCGGGCGGTCGTTCCTACTTCTCCGGATTTCTTGTGGATGAATGAGCATTGAAAACGGTTTTAAAGGTTGTCTCTGTGTCTTCTGCTGACAAGGACGCAGAGAAGACATTCGACAGTTTCAATAGAATGCATATGACTTGGAGAGATAGAATTTGAGATAGAAAGCATAGAGAGATTAGGGTCCGATCACATTCACTTAGTTCAAAAGATTCAACCAAGAAGACATAGCTATAAGTGAATGCTGTAGAGGACAAAACACTAGTATATATATATCTATATAATCAACGTAGTGAAGATAATCATGAAGACATGTTGAGTTCGAAGCCAAACCAAATGTGAAGACATTGCAAGGTAACGCCATGAGTGAAACACTTCAAAATAGAACGTTTGGTGGTGGCGTTACCCACCGTATAGGAAGTATTAGACCCAGACATGGCGCACAATTATCGTGGCGCTCCGAAGTCAAATTCCACATTAATGTATTCACACTTAGAACGTATGTCTTCATTGATTGAAGATATACTTTACTTTGTGTGTTGCACATCTAAGTCATCATATGCATAAGTGTTAGGATGTGTGCCTGATCACAGGACATTTGAGGATTCCAGGATATTTAGCTCACACCGTAACTTGCAAAACTTCTTCTCATCCAAGGGCTTGGTGAAGATATCTGCCAATTGCTCTTCAGTGTTGACGTGTATGATATCAATGTCTTCCTTCACAACATGATCTCTGAGAAAGTGATGACGAATTTCAATGTGCTTTGTCTTCGAGTGCTGAACTGGGTTGTTGGCAATCTTGATGGCGCTTTCGTTATCGCAGTAAAGTGGCACTTGCTTCAGATGAATGCCATAGTCCTTGAGTGTTTGCTTCATCCACAGAAGCTGAGCGCAGCAAGATCCAGCAGCAATGTATTCAGATTCAGCAGTGGAGAGAGATACACAGTTCTGCTTCTTTGAAGACCAACATACAAGTGATCGTCCCAGAAAGTGACATGTGCCTGATGTAGACTTGCGATCAACTTTGTCACCAGCATAATCAGCATCCGAAAATCCAACCAAATCAAACTCTAAGGCCTTTGGATACCATAATCCTAGAGTTGGGGTGTGAGCCAAATATCGAAGAATTCGCTTCACAGCTAAGTGATGCGACTCCTTTGGTGCCGCTTGAAATCGAGCACACATGCAAACACTAAGCATAATATCTGGCCTAGATGCACATAAATAAAGCAAAGAACCAATCATGGAGCGGTATACCTTTTGATCGAACTCTTTACCATTGTCGTTGGGACCCAGATGATGTTTGGCTGGCATTGGTGTTGTGAAGCCTTTGCAGTCTTGCATACCGAACTTCTTCAGGCAATCTTTGAGATACTTCTCTTGAGATATGAAGATGCCATTGCGTTGTTGTCGTATTTGAAGACCAAGGAAGAACTTCAGCTCCCCCATCATGGACATCTGATATTGCTCTTGCATCATATATCCAAACTCTTCACTGTACTTCTGATTGGTGCAGCCGAAGATAATGTCATCCACATATATTTGGCACACAAACAGTTCACCATCATATGTCTTCGTGAAAAGAGTGGGATCTAGGGAACCAGGTATGAAGCCTTTGCTCTTCAAGAAATATTTGAGTGTGTCATACCAGGCCCTAGGGGCTTGTTTGAGGCCATACAGTGCCTTGTTGAGCTTGTATACCATGTCAGGATGTTTTGGATTTTCAAAGCCAGGCGGTTGTGCAACATACACTTCTTCTTCAATCTTGCCATTGAGAAAGGCACTCTTCACATCCATTTGATATAGAAGAATGTTATGATGATTTGCATAGGCCAGCAGTATGCGTATGGCTTCAAGCCTAGCCACATGAGCAAATGTTTCATCGAAGTCAATGCCTTCCACTTGAGTATATCCTTGAGCAACGAGACGAGCTTTGTTTCTGAAAACTTGCCCATGCTCATCTTGCTTGTTGCGGTATATGCATTTGGTGCCTATTATGTTGTGCTTCCGTGGATCAGGATGCTTGACCAGTTCCATACATTATTCAGCTCAAACTGTTGAAGCTCTTCTTGCATAGCTTGAATCCATTCAGGTTCCATGAAGGCTTCTTCAATCTTCTTGGGTTCTGATATTGCGACGAATGCGAAGTGCCCACAGAAATTTGCTAGCTGAGTTGCCCTTGAACGAGTGAGTGGACCAGGTGCATTGATGCTATCAATTATTCTTTCAATCTGCACTTCATTGGCAACGCGAAGATGTACAGGGCGAAGACTTTGCTCTTGCTGTTCACTGCCGTTGTTGGAAGGAATGTCTTCAGGCTGAGCAATGTCTTCATGTTGATCAGGTGCTGAAATGATAAGTTCTTCTTCAGGATGAGCTTCAGAAGGTATAATCTCTCCAGTTCCCATTAGCTTGATTGATTCACTAGCTGGAATTTCATCTAGCACATTTGGCAGTTGCTCTCTTTGTGAACCATTTGTCTCATCGAACCGCACATCCACTGTTTCAACCACTTTGTAATGGAAGAGATTGAAGACTCTGTAGGAGTGCGAATCCTTTCCATATCCAAGCATAAAACCCTCATGTGCTTTTGGTGCAAACTTTGAGGTGTGGTGTGGGTCCTTGATCCAGCACCTTGTGCCAAATACTCTGAAGTAACTGACATTTGGCTTCTTGCCAGTTAGGAGTTCATAAGCTGTCTTGTTCAGAAGCTTGTGAAGATAAACACGATTGATTGTATGGCATGCAGTGTCAATGGCTTCAGTCCAGAATTTTCTTGGAGTCTTGTATTCATCTAGCATCATTCTGGCCATCTCAACGAGTGTTCTGTTCTTGCGTTCGACGATGCCATTCTGCTGTGGCGTGTACGGAGCTGAGAATTCATGTGTGATGCCCAAGGTATCAAGATATGTATCAAGGCCAGTGTTCTTGAATTCAGTGCCATTGTCACTTCTGATGTGCTTTATCTTGGCGCCAAAATTGTTCATAGCTCGATTGGCGAAGCGTCTGAAGACATCCTGCACTTCAGTCTTGTAAAGGATTATGTGCACCCAAGTATATCTAGCGTAATCATCAACAATTACAAAGCCATAGAGGCAGGCAGTAGTAGTAAAAGTTGAGTAGTGAGTGGTACCGAAAAGATCCATGTGGAGCAGTTCGAAGGGTTGAGTAGTAGTCATGATTGTCTTCGAAGGATGTTTTGCCCTCGTCATCTTCCCTGCTTCACAGGCACCGCATAAGTGATCTTTCTTGAACTTGACGCCCTCGATGCCTATGACATGTTTCTTCTTCGCAAGGGTGTGGAGGTTCCTCATGCCAGCATGCCCAAGCCTCCGATGCCAAAGCCAGCATTCTGAAGCTTTTGCAAGAAGACATACTGCCAGCATGTTTCAACCACTTGGTTTTGGGGTACTGCTCAGGTTTCCAGTAAGAGCCATCTGCATTTATTTTCCTTACAAACCCTATACCCTCTTTCCTAGGGTTTCGGTTCAGAATCTGCTTTTTCAGGACATCACATAGCGTCTGATGCCCTTTGAGGCTTTTGTACATCCCTGTTTCAAGCAATGTCTTCAACCTAGCATTCTCATCAGCAATAGCAGTGGTATCCTCAGCAGAGGGGTTAGTTACCACATCAACAGTTGAAGATATTGCAACAGCAGTAGCAGTGGAACATTCAGCAACAGAAGTAGCATTATCACGCTCAATGCATTTAAGACATGGTGGTTCAAATTCTTCCTGAGCGGAACTGATCTGTTCGGCGCGAAGTGACTCGTTTTCCTTTTGAAGATCTTCATGAGCCGCTCTCAATTTCTCAAGTTCTTGCTTCCTTTGAAGATAATCATAGGAAAGCTTTTCATGAGTTGT
>NC_053026.1:582640633-582760633 GCF_003073215.2 Triticum urartu
ATTTGGTAATTAGCTAACCAGAGAGTTGGTCAGGCAAACTCGGTGGGACCGATTTGCTCTTTCGGTGAGACCGAAAAGTTACAAAGGGGAAACACTGAGTTTACATTGCAATCTCGGTGGGACCGATTCGCTCTTTCGGTGAGACCGAAAAGTTACGAAAGGAAAATAGAGAGTTTGCAATCCCATCTCGGTGAGACCGAGATCCTTATCGGTAGGACCGAATTGCTAGGGTTTGGCAGTGGCTAATGACAAGTGAAACTCGGTGGCGCCGGATAGGAAGAATCGGTAGGACCGAGTTTGGCTTAGGGTTTAGGTCATATGTGGATATGGGAAAGTAGTTGAGGGTTTTGGAGCATATCACTAAGCACATGAAGCAAGAGGCTCATTAAACAACACCTCATCCCTCCTTGATAGTATTGGCTTTTCCTAAAGACTCAATGTGATCTTGGATCACTAAAATATAAAATGATGAGTCTTGAGCTTTTGAGCTTGAGCCAATCCTTTGTCCTTAGCATTTTGAGGGTTCCACTTTCACATCCATGCCATGCCAATCATTGAGCTTTCCTGAAATAATCATCTTGGAATAGCATTAGCTCAATGAGCTATATGTTGTTATGAATTACCAAAACCACCTAGGGATAGTTGCACTTTCAATCTCCCCCTTTTTGGTAATTGATGACAACATATAGATCAAAGCTTCGACAAATGATAATAAGCATGAAATATATCGTCGCTTTCAGAAGTATGTGATAAGTAAGAGCTCCCCCTAAATTTGTGCATATTTAAAATTTGCTTTGGACTGCAAATGCACAAAGAGTTAGAGTCATGGGTTACTCTTCCATGTCACATACATCTTGGTGGAGCGCTTAAAATGATAAGAATGAAATACATGCACTCATCACCAAGAAAAGTGAAAGATCACATAAGATGGATAAGATAATAGCATTCATCAAGCATTAAGTGTAGCTTATGATCAAACACATGATCATCAATGTCTCACAAGCATAGTATCTCAGGCACCCAAAAGCAAACAAGTTCGAAAAAAACCAAATAAAGCAAGAGAGAAAAGCAACACTCTCTCTCTCTCGAAGCCTATGATCTATACATCTTCTCCCCCTTTGGCAACAAGTTACCAAAAAGTTCCTAGAAAATGCATAGCACTAGATCGACGCTCAGGCTTGATCTTCAAGTGGTGGTGGAGTCCGGATCACTCCAAGGACGAAGGCTTCGGTAGATGCTGAAGTAGACGCTGGAGTTGGAGCTGAAGTAGATGCTGGAGCTGGTGGAACTGAGGCTGTGGCTGGTGCTGAGGTGGTGGCTCTTGTGTCAGCAACTGGCACGACAGATGACCTCGGGCCTCGTGGCACTCTGGCAAAGGCATGAGTGGTAGTCCTGCCTCTCCTCTCCTGCATGTCCTCCTGGAGCTGCTCCACTGCAGACTGAACTTCCGTTACCTTGACATCCAAGTCATAGAACTTCTGTTCCATGATTTTCTCTAGGCTCTGCTGATTCTGAGTAAGGGTGGCCAGACTTTGCTTAATCCTCAGCGTGGATGCAATCAAGTAACCAAGCTGCTCTTGTTTAGTCTTCAAGAATTATTCAGATGCCTCCTCTTGAGTAGGCATCTTGGCAGCTTTCTCCTTCCTCGCCTTCTCCTTCTTTGCGTATGCTTGGGCAGATGATGGCTCGTTCTCAGTCATGACAACTTGATTGTCCTCGAAATCTGGACGGATGGGCAGGTGTTCCTTGTCCAATAGATATATGCCCGTGCCCATCTTGGAGTTGATGAGCTCCTGAATTTGAGGGGCATATCCGCAGCTCCTCTTCTGATCTGCTGCAGTCCTCTTGATAGTTTCCACTATGAGGCTCATCACTTTGAACTTCTGAGGCACATGAAACACATGTAGCAAGTTGATAGCATGGCCTCTGATCATCTTGTGATCACCTGACTTGGGCAATAAGGTGTGCCTCAAGATCCAATTGATAGTCGGGAGCCCTGACAGAAGGTAATGTACTGAGCCAAATTTGAAAGTGTCAAGTGCTTCATTTGGGATCTCCTTGTACATATTGGACATTGAGTTGTGGTCCATCTTCTTCTTGGCATATATGTCCATGTCATCATCATGCTCTTCTGGGGCATTAATCAACTTCGCCCATTCCTCAACAGTGGATTGGTACCTCGTACCCTCAGACATCCATGTGATCCTCCCATCTGGATAAAAGTGTGCCGTGGAGTAGAATTGCATGATCAGTTCCTCGTTCCACTTTGTGAGCTTCTGCCCAACAAAGTCAGCTACTCCACAAGCTATGAAGCTGTCTTGCACTCCAGGATAGTGCTCCTCATTGTCCTTAATGTATTGCCAATCAACCCATCGCATATCACAGACAATGGGCTTCTTATCTAGCAGCACTGTCTCATAAAAATCCTGCTGCTCCTTGGTGTGAAACCTGTAGTCAACTGCTGTCCTTCTCCTTGAAGCACACGGGTCTGCTTCTCTCCACTTCCTCAGCCCTGAATCTCTCCTGAGCTTCATATCCTCAGCCACAGGATGAGCATCGTTGTGGTATGGGATCTTGGGATTTAGCTTTCTCAGGACATTCTCTTCCTCTTCTTCTGCAACAGTCCCAGGCACTGGGGCCTTGTTCTTCTCAGCTGCAGGAATGCTTCTTGTATTCCTCTTTGGCTTTGGCTTTGGAGCTGGCTTGGCCTTGGAAGCAGCTCCCCCTGATTTTATGGCATCTCCCATTAGCTTGGGTGCCTTGGGCGCTGGTGCAGCTACCTCTTCTTCTTCTTCCTCTTCCATGATGGAAGCTTTGCCAAGCACTCTAGCCACAATCTTCTTCACCCTTTCCTTTCTTTTCTTGCCCTCAGCTGCAACTGGCTCTATGGGCTTCTCAGTTGATATTCTGGCCTTTGACATTGGCTGCCTGCCTGTTGGCCTTTTGATTTTCAGACCTGGCTTAGTGCCTTGAGCTGGCTCAACTCTCTTGGAAGTGGCCTCTTCCTCTGCCACATAGTCTTCATCTTCGGAATCAGAAGTCCTCTTCTTCCTCTGTCTCGTGGCAGCCTTTGGCAAGTTGCTAGGGGTGCTCCTGCTGCCTTCATCAAAAGAGCTGGAGGGACTAGTGCCCTCACTCATCACCACTTGCTGTTCTGACACATTCTGGCTATCACTTTGATCAGACATGCTGCACTCTGACTGCTGACCCTGTGAATAGATTATAGATGAGATAGAAAAGATGAGCATCACAAAATGCAGAGATTTTTGCAAAAGAATGATCCAAAAAACTTAGTTTTAGTTTCCCACTGAAATCATCTCGGATCTACCGATTTTTAAACTCGATGATACCGAAGCAGTTTTGGAACCTAAACTAGTGAACTCGGTAGGACCGAGTCACAGTTCGGTGGCACCGAGACTGCTAGGGTTTCACAGAGTTCCAAAATCGGTCACACCGATAAGTAATTCTTGGTCAGACCGAGTCTCACTTGTGAAATGGCATAAGCCAAATCGGTGGGACCGAGTTTTTCAACTCGGTGGGTCCGAGATGGTTTCGGCGGAAACCTAAACCTAGAATTTTCGAATCAAAGCTATTCTACGGGCGTTTTGACTGGATAGGAGTGTTTCAATTGTGGCAAGAATCATGAAGAACACAATGTGCTAGGAATTGGACGGGGAATAGCACTGTGATCAAGTCCATACCCTAGTTCGGCGAAGACTTGCTACGGCGGCAACGGCGGGGCAGAATTCCCGTTGACGGCGATGGAGACCAGCGACTGGAGGCGGCTGGCGGTGAGAAGACGATCCGGAGACCACGAGGGCAGAGCAGGCTATCGCGCGGGCAATGGGTTTGGAGAAATTTCCAAAATTTTGCCCGTGACTATATATAGCCCGACCCTGTCGGTGTGACCGAGTGGAACAACTCGGTGGCACCGAGATTCATAACTGCAAGCAGTTATTGAAACTCGGTGTGACCGAAATGTTCAAATCGGTTGCACCGAGATCGAAAACCTAGATCAACTTAATGATCTTGGTAGGACCGAAAGTGGAGTATCGGTCAGACCGAGAATCATAAAGAGGTTTTGGAAGTTTAAGTCTATGACGAATCGGGGACTCCGAGCGCTCCTCACACAGAGTGGTTCGAATCTGACTTGATCAAATTTTGTGATGCAGCATGAATAGAGTTTGAGACGAGAACAACATAGATAGCTAGAGGAGGTTCTTAGGCATTCTTGTCCATCCACTTGGCAAAAGAAGATAAAACCAAACAATCAAAACAACAAGTGGATGTCCTCGAATGAGTAAAATATGCAACCAGCATGCTCACACAATAAGATGGCAAATGAAATATGTGACAAGGCATGCACAACCAATTCTAGCATCTATCAAGCAATTTGTGATGACTAGGTCATCTATATATGAGTATATTGACTTAGGAGTCAAGTGAGAGCACTTGATCATAGGTCATACTCATCGTTTAAGCTCAAGTGGGGTTACCACTTTTACATAAAGCATTGTTTTGTTCACATCTTTAGAGTTGCTTTTGCTCAAGTCTTAGAGTAAAGCTCCCCCTAGATGTGATATCCCCCCTAAGAGGGATGAACTAACCTTGGGTTTTGTTGATGATGACTTCATGTAGATATTGAAGATGTGGATGCTCAATGTTGATGTAGATCTCTTGGAGCTATCCATTTGAGTGAATTGCACTTTCAATACCTACATGGGTTAGTCCCACAAGGAACAAGCAAGGATATCCATAGACATAGAGTGATGCACATAAAAGATGATGTCCATGAAAACTTTTATATTACCTTGTCCCTTGTCTTACCAACAAGAGGGTTTGTGACTCCTTGAACTAGTGCAAGATGTGGAAGTTGATTGCACTTGTTCTTGCCAAAATGATAAGAGTGAAGTATGTTGGCGGAGTCACCCTCAAGAACTCTCTAGTTCTTCTTCTTTTGGATCCACATCATCTTGATGGGAATCCTTGGAGTTGTAGTCGTACTTGATGAAGTGGAACTTGAAGTAGTCTTGGGAATCCACTTGACTAAGGTCTTTGGAGCTTCTTCAAATGCATCAATTTCCTCTTGAAGCTTGTCCTTGCCTTTTTGCTTGTAGTCTTGTGGTGGAAGATCATCTTGAGCTTGTGTCCCCTTGAACTTCTCTTGTTGAGGGACAAACTTTGTCTTGGGGTATTGATCTTCTTCCCACTCAACTCCATTGGCATTGAACTTTCATTCAAAACCAACACCTTGATTCTTCCGGTGCATTCCTTGCTTGCGCACAATTTCCTCGAATTGCTTACTCCCGGCAAGGCTTTTGTACACTCCTTTCTCTATAATTCCCTTCAATAAACTATTTTCTTGCTCAAGTGTAACTTGGCTAAGAGAATCATTAGTGGAATCAAGAGAGCTACTAGAAGTAACAATATTGGATTTAGCATGATCATTGTTACTACTAGAGGAAGAATCTTTCTTGTTCTTGTTGCTAGACTTGACTTGAGGCATGTAAGTGGATAAGAGTAAATGCTTGGCAATGTAAGAAGAACTTTTCTTGCGGAGATCATCATTGATTGCTTTTAAGAACTCATGCTCTTGCTCAAGATTGAGCTTTTCAAAGTGTAATTTCTCATGAGCTCTTAAAAGTTCTCGATGATCTTCAAAGATGGTTTCATGAGCTAACTTAAGAGTGTTTAGTTCTTTAGTTAGAGCCTCAATCTTCTCCTTATCATTGTCATTCGTTTTATCTTGATTAGCATGTTTAATTGACATTTCATCATAGTATTCATCACTAGAGTTGTCAACAAGCAAATCATCACCTAACAAGTCATCTTCATCACTATTGAAATCAACATACTCGGGGTGTGTTACCTTAGGACCTTTGGCCATGAAGCATCTTCCAATTCCTTCATTTGGCGAGTCAAATATGTCGTAGGAGTTGGTTGACACAAGTGCTAGACCGGCAACACCTTCATCTTGAGTATCTTTGGAGTCGGAGTGATAACTTCTCTCAGAGTGGCTGTCGGAGTCGGAGCCGGATACCCATTCACCAACATGAGCTTGATGTCTTCGTCTTGTGTAGATCCTTGATGATTTTTCCTTCCTTTCCGAATCCTTGCTTCTCCGTGAGTATCTTCGTTCATAACGATCATCTCTACTCCTTCTCTCTCTTGGTGGTGATCCTTTGCTTCTTCTTTTTGGAGAATCTTCTCTTCTCTTGTAGGGAGCCATACACTCATTGGAATAGTGTCCGGGTCTTCCACAATTGTAGTAGTTTCACTCTCGACTAGAAGATCTTTTGTCATTGTAGGACCTTGACTTGGAGCTTCTATCTTTGCTTCCACTCTTGTAGAACTTGTTGAAGTTCTTCACTATTAAGCTCAATTCTTCATTGAAGTCTTGTTTCTCACTTGATGATGTAGGGGCTTCACATGAGGCTTTATAGGCACCACTCGATTTGTTGTGAAGTTCCTCTTTATCCTTAAGTGACATCTCATGAGCAACAATTCTTCCAATCACCTCCGTTGGCTTGAGATCTTTGTAATTGGGCATCATTTGGATCAATGTGCACACGGTATCATATTTTCCATCCGAGGCTCTTAGAATCTTCTTGACGATGAATTTATCGGTCATCTCTTCACTTCCTAAGCCGGCAATCTCATTTGTGATGAGAGCAAGCCTAGAGTACATTTCAGCGACACCTTCACCATCCTTCATCTTGAACTTGTCAAGTTGGCTTTGAAGCACATCCAACTTGGATTCCTTGACGGAGTCGGTACCTTCGTGCATATCAATCAAAGTGTCCCAAATTTCCTTCGCATTCTCAAGGTGGCTGATTTTGTTGAATTCTTTGGGGCACAATCCGTTGAAGAGAATATCACAAGCTTGAGCATTGTATTGCAACATCTTCAACTCATCCGCGGTAGCTTCACGGTTTGGTTCTCTCCCATCAAAGAAGTCACCTTGCAAGCCAACACACACAATAGCCCAAACGGCGGGGTTATGTCCAAGAATATGCATTTTCATTTTATGCTTCCAACTAGCAAAATTAGTACCATCAAAGTAAGGACCTCTACGGTGATAATTTCCCTCGCTAGACGCCATACTCTCCTAGGTTGTGAAACCAAGGCTATGACCACCAAAGCTATGAAGATCAAAGAAAATTGTAGGATCGAAAGTATGTCTAGAGGGGGGGTGATAGACTACTTGACCAAATAAAAACTTAACCTTTTCCCAATTTTAGTTCTTGGCAGATTTTAGCTAATTTGAGGACAAGTCAGCAATCATCACATGATTCAAGCAAGCATGCAAAGAGTATATTAGGCAGGGAAAGTAAAGCATGACCTTGCAAGAATGTAAAGGGAAGGGTTTGGAGAATTCAAACGCATTGGAGACACGGATGTTTTTCCCGTGGTTCCGGATAGGTGGTGCTATCTACATCCACGTTGATGGAGACTTCAACCCACAAAGGGTAACGGTTGCACCAGTCCACACAGGGCTCCACCCACAAAGGGTAATGGTTGCACGAGTCCACACAGGGCTCCACCCACGAAGGGTCCACGAAGAAGCAACCACCCACAAAGGGTCCACGAAGAAGCAACCTTGTCTATCCCACCATGGCCATCGCCCACACAGGAACTTGCCTCACTAGAGGTAGATCTTCACGAGGTAGGCGATCTCCTTGCCCTTACAAACTCCTTGGTTCAACTCCACAATCTTGTCGGAGGCTCCCAAGTGACACCTAGCCAATCTAGGAGACACCACTCTCCAAGAAGTAACAAATGGTGTGTAGGTAATGAACTCCTTGCTCTTGTGCTTCAAATGATAGTCTCCCCAACACTCAACTCTCTCTCATAGGATTTGGATTTGGTGGAAAGAAGATTTGAGTGGAAAGCAACTTGGGAAGGCTAGAGATCAAGATTCATATGGTAGGAATGAATTCTTGGTCTTCAACACATGAGTAGGTGGTTCTCTCTCAGAACATATGAGTTGGAAATGGTGTGTGTGTTCTGATGGCTCTCTCATCAATGAGAAGGAGGTGGAGGGGTATATATAGCCTCCACACAAAATCCAACCGTTACACAGTTTTCCAAATCTCGGTGGACCGAATCAACAAACTCGGTCGGACCGAAAATGTAAACCTAGTGACCGTTAGAGATTTTCGGTGGGACTGACATGCAACTCGGTAGGACCGATATGGTTAGGGTTTGGGCATAACGTAATCTCGGTGAGACCGATTACACAAACTCGGTGAGACCGAGTTTGGTAATTAGCTAACCAGAGAGTTGGTCAGGCAAACTCGGTGGGACCGATTTGCTCTTTCGGTGAGACCGAGTGGAACTTGGTGAGACCGAAAAGTTACAAAGGGGAAACACTGAGTTAACATTGCAATCTCGGTGGGACCAATTCGCTCTTTCGGTGAGACCGAAAAGTTACGAAAGGGAAACAGAGAGTTTGCAACCCCATCTCGGTGAGACCGAGATCCTTATCTTTAGAACCGAATTGCTAGGGTTTGGCAGTGGCTTATGACAAATGAAAACTCGGTGGCGCCGGATAGGAAGAATCGGTAGGACCGAGTTTGGCTTAGGGTTTATGTCATATGTGGATATGGGAAAGTAGTTGAGGGTTTTGGAGCATATCACTAAGCACATGAAGCAAGAGGCTCATTAAACAACACCTCATCCCTCCTTGATAGTATTGGCTTTTCCTAAAGACTCAATGTGTGATTATTGTTGGGATATCACAATATCTCTTATTATATTAATGCATCTATATACTTGGTAAAGGGTGGAAGGCTCGACCTTATGCCTGGTGTTTTGTTCTTGCCGCCCTAGTTTCTGTCATACCGGTGTTATGTTCCTTGATTTTGCGTTCCTTACGCGGTTGGGTTATAATGGGAACCCCGAGGGTCATCTTTATTTTAACCCCCCGGGCCAGTGCTCCTCTGAGTGTTGGTCCAAACTAGAGTCCTTTGCAGCGCCCCCTCGGGGAAACTCGAGGTTTGGTTTTAGCTGTACGGAGCACTCATCCGGTGTGCCCTGAGAACGAGATATGTGCAGCTCCTATCGGGATTTGTCGGCACATCCGGGCGGCTTTGCTGGTCTTGTTTTACCATTGTCGAAATGTCTTGTAACCGGGATTCCGAGCCTGATCCGGTCTTCCTGGGAGAAGGAATATCCTTTGTTGACCGTGAGAGCTTGCGATGGGCTAAGTTGGGACACCCCTGCAGGGTTTTGAACTTTCGAAAGCCGTGCCCGCGGTTATGGGCAGATGGGAATTTGTTAATGTCTAGTTGTAGAGAACTTAACACTTGACTTAATTAAAATGCATCAACCGCGTGTGTAGCCGTGATGGTCTCTTCTCGGCGGAGTCCGGGAAGTGAACACGGTTCTTGTGTTATGTTTGACGTAAGTAGTTTCAGGATCACTTCTTGATCATTTCTAGTTCACGACCGTGCTTTGCTTCTCTTCTCGCTCTCATTTGCGTAAGTTAGCCACCATATATGCTAGTCGCTTGCTGCAGCTCCACCTCATACCTTTTACCTTACCCATAAGCTTAAATAGGCATGTGGGGTGTCTGCGCGCTCGATGCACTCAACACAACACAAGGCATTGCATGACAAACTAAGCATACTAACAGCAAGAAGACATGATTATGAAGCTAACCATGGCAAGAACAATCTCATAGCATGCATGGATCAACTACAACAACCTCGGCAAAATTGATTAACACGTAAACAATCTGCCGGGAACATTTTATAGCAAAAGTAGAGCAAGATTGAGTCATTCTAGGGTACTCCATAATTGCAAACAAAGACATGGATGGATAGAGCATAACAATATCTCAAAATCATCCTTACTGAACATGCTCAAAAGAGGCATGGATCACTCTGTAGCAACATGAATACATGGCATAAAAATAACATCAGGGAAAATGACTTAGAAGAATTCTAAGTCCCTGAAATCAGCAACATCACGAGGGCTACTTTGCATGCTTGTGCTAGTCACCACATTGCTCACAAAAATACATGGCTTACACCCCTGTAAATATGGCATGGCATATAACAAAACACATGTAGGGCTCAAGTTCATAGGAGGCACACATTAAATATGGCAAAAATGACAAATGTCCATATTCTGTTAAGAAACAGAAACTAACATTACATAGCACTCTTGCAACAGCATTTAGGGCATCAAGATGGACTCAAACAAGCATGGTGCAATGGAATGAAATGAAGATGGCATCTAGACGAACAATTTGATATAACACATGAGCAAAACAGAGCTACGGATGATGAGATATGGCATGTTGAGCAGAGCTAGAAAATGTCACAGATCTGGGGACTTGGAATTTTACCTCCGCGAAAAGTCAACGCGGGATGAGGATATCCGGGACGTGGGGAGGTGCCGTTTGGTTCGAAGGGCTGGTGGATCTCGTCCCGATCCGGGGTGGCGGATCCGGCGACGAACTCCGGCGAGGGCGGCGGCCTCCGGCGAGGTCGAGGCCGGCGAGGAAGGCGCGGGGAGCGGTGGGCGACCGGCGGCGGAGCTGCGCGGCTCCGAGCGGCGCGGGCGGCGTGCGAGAGGCGGCGGGGCGGGGCCGGCGAAGGTGGCGGCAGCGGCGAGGCGGCTCCCGCACGAGCGGTGGCGGAGCCCCAGACGGCGCGGACCGGCCAGGCGGTGGGGCGCGGATCGGGCCGGGAGGGCCGGATCTGGGCCTCCCGGGCCCGCGCGGTGTGGAGGAGAGAGGGAGGGCCGGCGGGTGAGGTGGCGCGCGGGGGTTGGAGGAGAGCGGCGGCGGGACGACGTGGCGGCCTACGATTGGCCGGGGTGAGGTGGTCGGCGGACATGTCCGGCGCGCGGAGGAGGAAGAGGGCTAGGGTTCATTTGCGCGAAATTTTGAGGGGAGCCATATATTTATAGGTAGAGGGAGCTAGGAGAGTCCAAATGAGGTGCGGTTTTCGGCCACGCGATCGTGATCGAACGACCGAGAGCATGGAGGGGGTTTGGATGGGTTTTGGGACACTTTGGAGGGGTGTTGGGTTGCAACACACACGAGGCCTTTACGGTTCCTCGGTTAACCGTTGGAGTAGCAAACGAACTCCAAATGGCACGAAACTTGACAGGCGGTTTACCGGTGGTATACCAAGGCCGCTTGGAAAATCTAGGTTCATTCCGAGAACGTTTAATGCCCGCACACGAAAAGAGACAAAAGGGGACGCTGGAGGACATAGGAGCGCCGGATTGCAAAACGGACAACGGGGAAAATGCTCGGATGCATGAGAAGAACATGTATGCAAATGCGATGCACATGATGACATGATATGAAATGCATGACACGCAAGAAAATGACAAGGCAACAACAGCGAATAACTGGAAGACACCTGGCGCAACGGTCTTGGGGCGTTACACAAACCATCCAAGAAAAAGGATGATGAGGATTTTGAGCGCTTTGCTGAAATGATTAGACCTATCTTTTTGCGTATGCGATTAACTGATATGCTTAAAATGAATCCTTATGCTAAGTACATGAAAGATATTGTTACAAATAAAAAAAAGATATCGGAAGCTGAAATTTCCACCATGCTTGCTAATTATACTTTTAAGGGTGGAATACCAAAGAAACTTGGAGATCCAGGAGTACCTACTATACCATGCTCCATTAAAAGAAACTATGTTAAAACTGCTTTATGTGATCTTGGAGCCGGTGTTAGTGTTATGCCTCTCTCTTTATATCATAGACTTGATTTGAATAAGTTGACACCTACTAAAATATCTTTGCAAATGGCTGATAAATCAACTGCTATACCTGTCGGTATTTGTGAGGATGTGCCTGTTGTAGTTGCAAACGTTACTATTTTAACGGACTTTGTTATTCTTGATATTCCCGAGGACGATAGTATGTCTATTATTCTTGGAAGACCCTTTTTTGAATACTGCAAGGGCTGTTATTGATTGCACTAAAGGCAACATCAGTTTTCATGTTAATGGTAATGAGCATACGGTACACTTTCCGAGGAAACAACCTCAAGTTCATAGTATCAACTCTATTGGAAAAATTCCATCGATTATATTTGGAGGTTTTGAATTTACTCTTCCTACTGTCAAGAAGAAATATAATATTCTTATTATTGGGGATGTGCATATCCCCGTTGAGGTAACATAGTGTTATTCGAAATTTCTTCGGTTCCATGTTATTCGGAATGAGTTTGTTAACAAGACCTGATCAACCTTGTTAGTGGATTCCTTTTGACGATCATGAGATGGATGAAACTAGAAGGCACAACCTTCTGTACCCTCCTTTTACTTTCTGTTATTTATATTAAATAAAATAAAAATAGTATTTTCTGTCTGTTATCTAATTATCCGTGCAATATAAAAATACCCAAAAAAGTTCTCCAAATGCCCTGAAATTTAAATATGATTTGTTCTAGAATATTTGAGAATATTTGGCACTCAGAACACAGCAGGGGGCCATCCACCTGGCCACGAGGGTGGAGGGCGCGCCCCCCTGCCTCATGGGCCCACAGTGGCCCTCCTCCACTTATCCTTTCACCCACACAGTCCTTCTTCCTCCCCCAAACACGAATATCTAGTTCAAACCCGAGTCCAAGCTCATTTTGCTGCCATTTTCAATCTCCTTGCTCAAAGCACCTCTCACAAAATTGCTTGGGGAGATTGTTCCTTGGTATGTGACTCCTCCATTGGTCCAATTAGTTTTTGTTCTAGTGCTTTATTCATTGCAAATTGTTGCTGCCTAGGTGACCAGGTTCTTGAGCTTGCATGTCAAATTTATATGGTTCCAAGTAGTTTTGATGCATGATATAGGCCCTAGGCACTTGTAGGAGTAGTTGATATAAATATTATTGAGTTTGGTTTACTTTTATTTTGAAGTTACTAAAAATTTTAAGAATTTTTCAGAGGAAGAAATATGCTTAGGAAAATGTTCCAAGGTGGTTCTTCAAGGAAGCAAGGACCCAGGCTTGCAATGCGTGATGCTGATGATGAGCCACCAAGAAACGCTCCAGTGCGTCCTTGTGAATGGCATTCGGAAAACTTTATGGATCGAGCGGGGATTAAGGAAGAATTTAACGCATATTTCCGTAACGCTGATCTTGTGAGCTTCGAGGAAGAGAAGTGCAGCCAGTATCACCATCTCACTAGTTCCTTTGTGAGGAGGTTTGAATTTTCATCTTCACGTAATTCTCCAACTGTCCTGTTTGATCTTTATGAAAATTCTTACACTATGGACTTAGAGGATTTTACCACTTCTTGCAAACTTCCACAATGGGGTAGTATCAGGGATCCTCGCAAATCTGAATTTAGAGATTTTCTTGCTAGTATAACTGTGGGAGAATCTAGAGATATAACACAAGCCACTATAGGGAGCATTCACTTTCTTGTTATACATTATTTTTCTCTCTTCATAGGTAGATGCATTAATGGTAAAGATGAGGCATGTCACTTGTGTGTCCCTGACCTCAGTATTCTTAGGAGTGATGTGTTAGGAGAAAAATCTTATAATTTGGGAGCCATTGTTGCACGTAGGTTGCATCTCAATAGATTTAATGGAGATTTCTTTGGTGGAATTTATGCAACCCACATAGCTAATTTTCTTGGTATAGCCATATGCGAAGATGATATTGAATTACCCCCTGCTTACCTAGACTTTAATGCTATGGTTCACCACCAGTTTGTCGAGAGGAATGAATCACCTCTCCAGTATCGACTAATCTTTGACAGATGTCGTGCTTTCCATATTACTTTCCCTGCTCATGCCTTCTTTGATTATCAGGCAAAAGGAAGATATGTTATTACCAGAGAGGAGGCAGATGAGTACGAGAGGAGGGCGGAGGCTGCTCGTCGCCATGCTGCAGCTCAGGAGGCGATAGCCGCTGCATCTCACTACGACCCCAACTTTTACTATGGATATCCGCCAGGCCAGCCGTCACCATAGACCAACTTAGGCCATAAGCCTAAGCTTGGGGGAGTACGTATTTCTCACCGACATTACATTTATGTTCACACACTCATTGCTAGATGTTGGTGCTCATACTTTTTCATTGTATCATCCATGCTAGTTTATTTCCTTTTTATGCTTTCTTCTTGTGTGTTTGATAAACCTTAAGAAAAACCAAAAAATAGTTGTAGCTTTTAATTAGTTTACTTTCCATGCTTGTAGTAGTAATTAAAAAGAAAACCCAAAAGATTTCTTGTTCTTCTTTTACTTGTTGGGAGCTTTCCCGTGTAAATAGTTTTATTTCTTTTCTTTTCTTTGGGGGTCGATAGGAGAAGACCATAATTAAATTGTTGAAATAGCTCTTGTATGCATTATTGTTGATCTGACAATAGAGCCCATATTGCCTTGTCTTCTCCTGTTTATTGAATGCTTGCAGATTCCAGCTTAGTCCAATGCACGTGCACTATTACTATTATTCACATCGTTCGGTCGTGCAAGTGAAAGGCAATTATGACGATATATGATGGACTGACCGAGATGAGAAAAGCTGGTATGAACTCGACCTCTCTTGTTTTTGTAAATATGATTAGTTTATCGTTCCTGATTTAGCCTATTATGAATAAACATGTTTGCAATGGCAACTAGAAATCATAGTGCTTATGCCATGCTTGATTAGCTATGAGTTATAATGGTTTACCTTGCGTGCCAACATGCTATTAAAATGGTTGTGATGTGGTATGATAGGGTGGTATCCTCCTCTGAATGATTTAAGTGACTTGACTTGGCGCATGTTCACGCATGTAGTTGAAACAAAATCAACATAGCCTTCACGATATTTATGTTCATGGTGGATTATATCCTACTCATGCTTGCGTTCGGTGTTGATTAATTTTAATGCATGTTCATGACTGTTGTCGCTCTCTAGCTGGTCGCTTCCCAGTCTTTTGCTAGCCTTCACCTGTACTAAGCGGGAATACTGCTTATGCATCCAACTCCATAAACCCCAAAGTTATTCCATTTGAGTCCACCATACCTACCTATATACGGTATCTACCTGCCGTTCCAAGTAAATTTGTATGTGCCAAACTCTAAACCTTCAAATAAATATCCTGTTTTGTATGCTTGAATAGCTCATGTGTCAACTAGGGATGTCCGTATCTTCCATGTTAGGCGGGTTATTCTCAAGAGGAGTGGACTCCGCTCCTCACTCACGAGAAAATGGCTGGTCACCGGGATGCCCAGTCCCATGCTTTATGCAAACTAAATCAAAATAATTGCAAACAAAACTCCCCCTGGGACTCTTGTCAGTTGGAGGCACTCGTTGTTTCGAGCAAGCCATGGATTGATGCTTGTTGGTGGAAGGGGGAGTATAAACTTTACCATTCTGTTTGGGAGCCGCCTATAATGTGTGTAGCATGGAAGATATCGCCATCTCTTGGTTGTTATGTTGACAATGAAAGTATACCGCTCAAAATATTATTCACCTCTATTTCAAAACCGAGCTCTGGCACCTCTACAAATCCCTGCTTCCCTCTGCGAAGGTGTAGGATCGAAAGTATGTCTAGAGGGGGGTGATTAGACTACTTGACCAAATAAAAACTTAACCTTTTCCCAATTTTAGTTCTTGGCAGATTTTAGCTAATTTAGGACAAGTCAAGCAATCATCACATAATTCAAGCAAGCATGCAAAGAGTATATAGGCAGCGGAAAGTAAAGCATGCAACTTGCAAGAATGTAAAGGGAAGGGTTTGGAGAATTCAAACGCAATTGGAGACACGGATGTTTTTCCCGTGGTTCGGATAGGTGGTGCTATCCTACATCCACGTTGATGGAGACTTCAACCCACGAAGGGTAACGGTTGCGCGAGTCCACACAGGGCTCCACCCAAGGGTAACGGTTGCGCGAGTCCACACAGGGCTCCACCCACGAAGGGTCCACGAAGAAGCAACCACCCACAAAGGGTCCACGAAGAAGCAACCTTGTCTATCCCACCATGGCCATCGCCCACACAGGACTTGCCTCACCAGCGGTAGATCTTCACGAAGTAGGCGATCTCCTTGCCCTTACAAACTCCTTGGTTCAACTCCACAATCTTGTCGAAGGCTCCCAAGTGACACCTAGCCAATCTAGGAGAACCACTCTCCAAGAAGTAACAAATGGTGTGTAGGTAATGAACTCCTTGCTCTTGTGCTTCAAATGATAGTCTCCCCAACACTCAACTCTCTCTCATAGGATTTGGATTTAGTGGAAAGAAGATTTGAGTGGAAAGCAACTTGGGAAGGCTAGAGATCAAGATTCATATGGTAGGAATGGAATGTCTTGGTCTCAACACATGAGTAGGTGGTTCTCTCTCAGAACATATGAGTTGGAATGGTGTGTGTGTTCTGATGGCTCTCTCCTCGAATGATGATGAGGTGGAGGGGTATATATAGCCTCCACACAAAATCCAACCGTTACACAGTTTTCCAATCTCGGTGGGACCGAATCAATAAACTCGGTCGGACCGAAAATGTAAACCTAGTGACCGTTAGAGATTTTCGGTGGGACTGACATGCAACTCGGTAGGACCGATATGGTTAGGGTTTGGGCATAACGTAATCTCGGTGAGACCGATTACAAAAACTCGGTGAGACCGAATTTGGTAATTAGCTAACCAGAGAGTTGGTCAGGCAAACTCGGTGGGACCGATTTGCTCTTTCGGTGAGACCGAAAAGTTACAAAGGGGAAACACTGAGTTTACATTGCAATCTCGGTGGGACCGATTCGCTCTTTCGGTGAGACCGAAAAGTTACGAAAGGAAAATAGAGAGTTTGCAATCCCATCTCGGTGAGACCGAGATCCTTATCGGTAGGACCGAATTGCTAGGGTTTGGCAGTGGCTAATGACAAGTGAAACTCGGTGGCGCCGGATAGGAAGAATCGGTAGGAACGAGTTTGGCTTAGGGTTTAGGTCATATGTGGATATGGGAAAGTAGTTGAGGGTTTTGGAGCATATCACTAAGCACATGAAGCAAGAGGCTCATTAAACAACACCTCATCCCTCCTTGATAGTATTGGCTTTTCCTAAAGACTCAATGTAATCTTGGATCACTAAAATATAAAATGAAGAGTCTTGAGCTTTTGAGCTTGAGCCAATCCTTTGTCCTTAGCATTTTGAGGGTTCCACTTTCACATCCATGCCATGCCAATCATTGAGCTTTCCTGAAATAATCATCTTGGAATAGCATTAGCTCAATGAGCTATATGTTGTTATGAATTACCAAAACCACCTAGGGATAGTTGCACTTTCAGAAGGGCCTATCTATTTACTTTCATGTTGAGTCATCATCTTCTTATTAAAAAGCACCAGTTGGAGAGCACCGCCGTCATTTGCATTCATTATTGTTAGTTTATATTGAGTATGACTTGACTGGATCTCTTTTACCATGAATTACAATGTCTAGTCAGTCCTTGATCTTTAAAGGTGCTCCGCATTTATGTTTTGCGGTCTCAGAAAGGGCTAGTGAGATACCATCTTGCTATATCATATTATGATTGTTTTGAGAAAGTTTTGTCATCCTAGATTTATTATTATTGCTCGCTAGTTGATTATGCCATTGATATGAGTAAACTTGAGGCCTAAGCATTATTGTGAATGTGGTTAGTCATAATCTTTGCTGAAAACTTGAATGTTGGCTTTACATATTTACAACAACAAGAGCAAACATAGTTTGTAAAAGTTTTTCTTTATCACTTTCAGTTTATCAACTGAATTGCTTGAGGACAAGCAAGGGTTTAAGCTTGGGGGAGTTGATACGTCTCCGTCGTATCTACTTTCTCAAACACTTTTGCCCTTGTTTTGGACTCTAACTCGCACGATTTGAATGGAACTAACCCGGACTGACGCTGTTTTCAGCAGAATTACCATGGTGTTATTTATGTGCAGAAACAAAAGTTCTCAGAATGACCTGAAACTTCACGAAACAACTTTTTGGAAATAATAAAAAATCCTTGCAAAAGATGAAGGCCAGGGGGCCCACCACCTGTCCATGAGGGTGGGGGCGCGCCCCTACCTTGTGGCCCCCTAGAGCTCCTCCGACCTCAACTCCAACTCTATATATTTGGTTTCAGGGAGAAAAAAATCAGGGAGAAGGATTCATTGCGTTTTACGATACGGAGCCGCCGCCAAGCCCTAAAACCTCTCGGGAGGGCTGATCTGGAGTCCATTCGGGGCTCCGGAGAGGGGAATCCGTCGCCATCGTCATCATCAACCATCCTCCATCACCAATTTCATGATGCTCACCGCCGTGTGTGAGTAATTCCATCGTAGGCTTGCTGGACGGTGATGGGTTGGATGATCTATCATGTAATCGAGTTAGTTTTGTTAGGGTTTGATCCCTAGTATCCACTATGTTCTGAGATTGATGTTGTTATGACTTTGCTATGCTTAATGCTTGTCACTAGGGCCCGAGTGCCGTGATTTCAGATCTGAACCTATTATGTTTTCATCAATATATGAGAGTTCCTGATCCTATCTTGCAAGTCTATAGTCACCTATTATGTGTTATGATCCGTTAACCCCGAAGTGACAATAATCGGGATACTTACCGGTGATGACCATAGTTTGAGGAGTTCATGTATTCACTATGTGCTAATGCTTTGTTCCGGTACTCTATTAAAAGGAGGCCTTAATATCCCTTAGTTTTCATTAGGACCCCGCTGCCATGGGAGGGTAGGACAAAAGATGTCATGCAAGTTCTTTTCCATAAGCATGTATGACTATATTCGGAATACATGCCTACATTACATTGATGAACTGGAGCTAGTTCTGTGTCACCCTAGGTTATGATTGTTACATGATGAACCACATCCGACATAATTCTCCATCACCGATCCATTGCCTACGAGCTTTCCATATATTGTTCTTCGCTTATTTACTTTTCATTGCTATTGCTATCATCACTACAAAATACCAAAAACATTACTTGTACCATTGTTACCTTTTACTACCGTTACCACTACTATCATATTACTTTGCTACTAAATACTTTGCTGCAGATATTAAGTTTTCAGGTGTGGTTGAATTGACAACTCAGCTGCTAATACTTGAGAATATTCTTTGGCTCCCCTTGTGTCGAATCAATAAATTTGGGTTGAATACTCTACCCTCGAAAACTGTTGCGATCCCCTATACTTGTGGGTTATCAGATCACACGCCTCCCGTACTCAAATAGCTACCCCGCATGGCACCTACTAGCCAATAAAAAAAGGGACGCGTGGCCACATGTAATTGGTAAGTCGAACGCCCACGGTTTCAATAATACTTGTGTTTTCGATTTGTAACGTGACAGTTGTAAGTGCATCTAGTGTCCCTTAGTGATTTTGGTGTATTGAAGACTTATAGGTTAAGGGACTGATGCATTTGTGAGTGTACACAGGTCTATAAGTATATGAGAAGTTTGATATTTACAGGGAAAGTCGACCCCTAAAAATGAAGTTCTTCGACTGAATACTTTGGATTTCTGAAGACTTACTGAAGACTTTGAAAGTGAAGAAATTGGTGTAATCCTGAAGACTTGATATTCATTCGAGGAACATGAAGCATGAAGACTTTTGTTTTTGTAGTTTCATTTTCTCTTTCTTGAGTCATAGGAAACATCGTACTGTTAAAGGGGTCGAGGAAATACTAAGGAAAAATTTCCAAGTGATGCTAAACTCAAATCCTACACCTACCAATCCCTTCGAGTGAAGCCATTGGAAATATCATACAGCTCAGTGTCGGTGTACTAGAGTAGGGGTACCCTAGTATCCCGAACTTGTGCACGGGCAGTCGCAGCATCCTGCGGCAAGGCTTGCCGGGTGACCGCCAAGATCCTCCGTGGTTCCTTTGGAGCCATTCAAGAACAAAGTGTCCAAGTCAAGAAGACAAGACCCCGGCAAGAGGAGCTTGCCGGGAAGGCCACTCAAGGCATTTCAAGGAACTTGCCGCGGCGCACCACGCGTTCCGGCAAGACCCGGTGAGCGACAAGCTCCCGGACACGACAAGACAACGACCGCGGCAAGGCGTTTGCCGTGGCAAGCCACCTCTCCGCGCCCGCGCTCCAGCACATCCACCAACGTGTCGCTCTGGGGTCCTTCCAGGCGTACGTGGCGGAAGGCTGTGCAGCTAGGGACGTGCGGTGGCAAGCGGCGCTGACAAGATCGCCATCGTGGCGAACGGTGGCGTCCCTGGCGGTCCCTTTTCGCACTGTTTAGGCGACACAGACGGGCATTTAAGACCCTTGTCCCCTGCCGTCGGGGTTAGGTATGATACACTGTAGCAGGTAGCTGTGCCTACCACAGCACCTTTCCATTTTTGCCCTTTACCTCCGTTGCCACCTGTCAGTAGCCCCTTGAGCATATAAAAGGAGGCCCATGTGCAACGTAGAGGGGGGGGGAGCCAGTTCGAACACTCACGCTCGGTCTTGCTAGCCGCTGGTGTGTACTGTAGCACTCCGCGCTCCCGAGCTAGAAATCAATACAAAACCACAAAGCAGGAGTAGGGTTTTACGCATCCGTGCGGCCCGAACCTGGGTAAATCGCTCGCGTGCTTCGCCTCGATTTGCTCTTTGCACGATCTTCGCCCCCGCCGAACCGAAAGGGACCCGGCCCGCCGGTCCCATAGGTGCCCGTGGATCAGTACCCCAGCATCTTTGGCGCGCCAGGTAGGGGGGGCGTCGAAGTTGTGTGAACCAGATCCGGCGTTCTCGCGAGCTAGATCTTCATCGTCTTCATCAACATGCCGCCGAAGAAGAAAGTTTCGGAGGCAGCTGCTCCGTCCGCGCCGAGCCAGCCACCGCCGGAGCCAAACGGTTGGTGGGGCAGGCACCGGCGGAAGGACACGCGTTGACGAGGGAACTCACGGTGCTGCCAGGTCCCAGGACAAGGCTGCGCTGCCCATCGGCGGCGTAGCCGGCTCCCACAATGACCGGGCACACTCCAAGACCTCGGCGTCCGTGCATGCACCGCGCCCATCTCAGGAGGCGCGGGACCGGCAGCGTCATGGTACTCGCGGTACCATGCGTTCGCTAGATCAAGATCGAGCTGGTGGATCTCGGAGCGCTCAGGACCACCATGCACGTCAACCTGCTGGCGCGAGCGAGACACGGTCGCCTGGACGAGATACTGCTCCTTCTAACATAGTTAGAAGTCCGAGCATATCCCGCTCCTCGCACCGTTCGCCACCGCCACCCGCCACCGTAGCAGAAGCTTTGGCACGAGCTCAGCTGCTCCTAGACTACCCTCCAGCGGCGGACAAGATCGACGACTGGAGGGCCACTATCCAGAGTCTCATCGGCTTCGCCAACGGCGATACTCCACGGCAGCCGAGCACGCCTCAGCCGCGGCAAGCCAGCCAGGCACGAGCCAGAGACGACAAGACTGGTGGGGGTGCAACTACTGTGCACTCTCCACCCCGAAGGCCAAGATCGCCGACTCGCCGGGTCCACCTCGACAGCGACTCCACCGCGTCGTCAGATCCGCGAGCTTGTCGCGATCAGCGCCAAGTTCTTCAAGAACGACAACAAGAAGACGCTCGTACTCGCATCGAGCGCCGGAGAGAAGCGCGGCGTCAATCAGACCAGCGCGCTGGGCCCTCTGTTGACATGCATGCGCCAGGGGAACCAGGCGACTTGCCGTACGCGGTAGGTTGCCCTGCGTTCACTCGTGAGCTGCGGCAAGTCCAGTGGCCCAGTACGAAGAATTTCAAACCAGATGTACCAGAGAAGTACGACGACAAGTCGCATCCGTCGGAGTTCCTCAGCATCTACACCATCGCGGTGCAGGCTGCTGGGGGGCGGGACGATAAGATCCTTGCCAACTACTTCCCGTTGGTGCTCAAGCCCAACGTCAGGTCCTGGCTCATGCACTTGCCGGACAACTCCATATCCTCCTGGGCTGATCTATGCCATCAGTTTGTCAGCGCCTTCACAGGCGGCCACAAACCTCATGGCCAAGAGAGTGATCTTCATCTGCTCGTCCAGAAGGAAGGAGAGCCCCTGCGCAAGTATATTCAGAGGTTCAGCCGTGTACAGTACAACATCCCAGACGTCCACCCCGCCGCGGTCATCAGCGCATTTCATCAGAACGTGCGTAACCGCAGGATGCGGGAGGAGATGGCGATGTGCAGGATCAGAGACGTCAGTGAGCTATATGCCCTGGCCGACAAGTGTGCACGCGCTGAGGAAGGGAGGAGACTCCCCGGAGAGAAGACGGGAGCAGAAGGATCTGACAGTGAGGATATTGCCCCGGCAAAGAAAAACCAGCGGCGGAACAGGAAGAAGAAAGGCAAAGAGGTGCTAGTCGTTGAGCAGCCCGGCAACGAAGGTGGCGCCAAGAAGGCCAAAGTTGGTAGCTCCGGCAAGGAGATTGCCGCGTGTGCCAACTGCCAGGCTGTGGCAGCCGCCGACAAGCAGGACGGCTCCGACAAGCAATACTGCAAGATTCACCGTACCAAGGGCCATGACCTCCAGAGCTGCAAAAAGGTCGAGCAGCTTGTCCAGCAGCAAAAGGCTGAGTACGAGCGGCGAGACAAGGAGAGGGCCCAAGGTGGCGCTGCAGAATCTGGCAAGAAGCGCGCCGGCCGAGGAGGACGCCGCGGTAAGGCCAAGCAGCGGCAAGGAGACAGACCTCCCCGCGGCCGCGACAACGATGAAGACGACGACGACGAAGACATGGATGATGTTGAGACCAGTGAGCAGGAGTTTCAGAAAGCCACAGAGGTCTTGTGCGTTGACGGTGGTGCTTCTCTGCATACCTCACACCGCCGACTCAAACAGTGGGTGCGGGAAGTTAATGCAGCAGAACCACCTATCGAATCACGCAAGCTTCTGAAGTGGTCCAGCACGCCTATCATCTTCGACATTGAGGATCATCCTGATCGCACAACTGCGGTCGGGTGTTTGCCGATGTTGGTATCACCAACTATCCGCAACCTCAAAGTCACCAAGATGCTAGTTGACGGCGGGGCCGGCTTAAACCTGATCTCCTCCGCTGTACTCCAAAAACTCCAAATCCCTGACAGCGAGCTCGAAGAGACCGGCACATTCCAAGGAATCAATCTGGGAAGGAGCAAGCCGAAGGGGAAGGTCACGCTGCCGGTAACATTTGGCAGCAAGCTAAACTTCAGGACTGAGAAGGTCACATTCGACGTTGCCGATATTCCATTGCCTTACAATGGGATACTTGGCCGTCCAGCACTCGCCAAGTTCATGGCAGCCTCTCACTACACATATAACATGCTGAAGATGCCAGGCCCGATAAGCGTCATTTCTGTCCCTGGCGACAAGAAGGATGCTCTTATCTGTGCCGACAAGATCTACCGAGAAGCAGCAGCCATGGCAGATCGCAATCCACTTGCTGCTGAAGCTCCCGGGGGGAAGAAGACCAAGTCCGGCAAGAGTTCTGATGCCCACTCCGGCAAGCGCACCTCTTCGGAGTGCTGCGCTGCCGTCGAGGACGCACCATCGAGCTCCACCGGCAAGTGCAAGAAGACGATGGCAGCTCCGCCAGAGACGAAGAAGGTATCCGCCAAGGAGGACGGCACTGGTGGTACCTTCACCATCAGTGCCACGCTCGACCCTAAATAGGAAAGCGCGCTCGTTACTTTCCTGCGGGCGAATGTCGACGTGTTTGCATGGCAGCCGTCTGACATCCCCGGTGTTCCCAGGAAAGTGATTGAGCACCACCTTGCCGTTTGTCCCCATGCGCGGCCTGTCAAGCAGAAAGTCAGGAAGCAGGCAGTGGAGCGCCAAGAATTCATTGCAGAAGAGATCAAGAAACTGGAAGCAGCAGGCCTTGTCAGAGGAGTGCTCCATCCCACGTGGTTGGCCAATCCTGTAGTCATGCGCACGGCAAACGGGAAATGGAGACTTTGTATCGATTTTACCGATGTTAACAAAGCTTGTCCCAAAGACCCATTTCCTTTGCCGCGCATTGACCAAAATATTGACTCCATAGCCGGATGTGATTTGCTTTCATTTCTTGACGCATACTCAGGATATCATCAGATCTTCATGGCAGAAGAGGATGAGGAGAAGACCGCATTTATTACTCCATGTGGCACGTACTGTTTCGTACGGATGCCTTTCGGATTAAAAAATGCTGGTTCGACATTTGCAAGAGTAGTCCATGTTGCTCTTGAGCCACAAATACACAGAAATGTGGAAGCCTACATGGATGATATAGTGGTCAAGAGCAAGGACAGAGCAACCCTGATTCAAGATTTAGACGAGACCTTTGCAAATCTGCGCAAGATCAGCCTCAAGCTCAACCCAGAGAAGTGTGTGTTTGGAGTTCCCTCCGGCAAGCTTCTCGGGTTCTTCGTGTCTCAGCAGGGAATTGAAGCCAATCCCGACAAGATCAAGGCCATTGAGCAGATTGAAGCACCAAAGCGCGTCAAGGATGTACAGAAACTTGCCGGTTGCGTGGCTGCTCTCAGCAGGTTTATCTCTCGGTCTGCTGAGCGCGCCCTGCCGTTTTTCAAATTATTGAAAAAGGCAGGTCCAATGAAATGGACTCCGGAAGTGGAGGCTGCGCTGCAAGACCTGAAGAGATACCTGTCCTCCCCTCCAATACTTGTCGCACCTAAGCCACAAGAGAAGTTGCTGCTGTACATAGCGGCAACCAATCAAGTGGTTAGTGCTGCGTTAGTAGCCGAGAGGGAGGCAGATGATGAGCCAGCAACCGTGGCAAGCGCATCCAGCGACAAGCAGGGAGCTTCCCCGACAAGCTCTGGTCCCGACAAAGATGGATCTGCGCAGATACACGACGAGATACACAAGAAGATGGTGCAGCGCCCAGTTTACTTTGTCAGTTCCCTTCTGCAGGGGGCTAGGTCAAGGTACTCTGGTGTGCAGAAATTGCTTTTCGGCCTTCTCATGACCTCGAGAAAGCTGCGCCATTACTTCCAAGCACATGAGATCACAGTTGTCACTCGCTTTACGCTGAAGAGGATACTGCAGAATCCAGAAGCGACAGGCAGGATTGTTGAGTGGGCACTGGAACTGTCAAGCTTTGGCCTCAAGTTTGAAAGCACTTCAACTATCCAGAGCAGAGCATTGGCAGAATTCATAGCAGAATGGACGCCAACACCAGATGAAGAAATTCCAAAAACGAGCATCCCCGACAAGGAAGCAAGCAAAGAGTGGCTGATGTACTTTGATGGTGCCTTTTCGCTGCAAGGCGCCGGCGCTGGCGTGCTGCTTGTCGCACCCACCGGTGAGCACCTCAAGTACGTAGTCCAGATGCACTTCCCCAAGGAGCAAGCAACGAACAATACTACAGAATATGAGGGCTTGCTTGCCGGTCTCCGGATCGCGGCAGACCTTGGGATCAAGAAGCTCATTGTGAGGGGTGACTCACAGCTTGTCGTCCGCCAAGTAAACAAGAGTTATCAGAGACCGTTGATGGAAGCTTACGTCGATGAAGTGAGAAAGCTAGAAGAACACTTTGACGGCCTACAAATGGAGCATGTTCCAAGAGCTCGGAACGCCATTGCAGATGGCCTGTCAAAGTGTGCCGCACTTAAGTTACCTGTGGAACCAGGGATCTTTGTGCTCAAGCTGACTCAGCCGTCCGTAACGCCATCAACTGGACAGAGCAAGAAGAGGAAGTTGGTTTCTGGTGACTATTTGCCGGCAGAGCTTCCCGAAGCCGCCGCCAAGAAGGTCCCCAAGATCAACGCCAAGAGTGCTGAGGAGCAGTCTGCTCCGGCCGACCCTAGGGTTGGTTCCGTTGAAGCAGGAGCTCCCGACAAGTTTTGCTCCAGCAAGCTTGCCGGGGAACGTCACGCTCCGGCAGAGCCGCAGGTTCTTGCCGTAGAAGCGGATATTCCCGCAGCAGTCTCCAAGATCAACACCAAGAGCGCTGAGGAGCAAGATGCTCCGGCAAGCCCTAGGGTTTGTTCCGTTGAAGCAGAAGCTCCCGACAAGTTTTGCTCCGGCAAGCTTGTCGGGGAACTTCAAGCTCCAGCAGAGCCGTAGGTTCTTGCCGTGGAAGCGGATGTTCCCACAGCAGCAGATTTGCCTTTAGTCCTTGTTGTCGAGCCACAAGCTCCAGCATGGGCACAGCAGATTGTCCATTTCCTTCAGACAGGAGGACTTCCCGAAGAGCAAGAAGAAGCAGAGAGAGTAGCCCGGCAGTCAAGTATGTACCAGTTTGTCGACAAGACACTGTACAGAAGAAGACTCAACGGTGTGAAATTGAAGGGTATTCCCCGGGAAGATGGACAAAAGCTGTTGGCAGAAATACATGGAGGCATATGTGGTCACCACATTGGTGCAAGAGCACTTGTCGGTAAAGCTTTCCGGCAAGGTTTCTTCTGGCCAACAGCCCTCCAGGATGCAACTGCACAAGTAACCAAGTGTGAAGCGTGTCAGTTTCATTCCAAGCAGATACACCAACCATCTCAAGCTCTCCAAACGATCCCTTTATCCTGGCCATTTTCGGTCTGGGGGCTCGACATCCTCGGCCCCTTTCCCCAAGCTGTCGGGGGCTTTGAGTACTTGTACGTTGCAATCGACAAGTTCACAAAGTGGCCGAAGTGGAACCAGTGAGGAAGGTGACAGCACAGTCAGCAGTCAAGTTCTTCAGGTCGATTGTTTGCCGCTTCGGGATCCCTAACAGGATAATCACCGACAATGGCACGCAATTTACGAGCCGCACCTTCACGCAGTACGTCCAAGATCTTGGCGCCAAGGTCTGCTTCGCTTCTGTTGCTCACCCGAGAAGCAACGGTCAAGCGGAGAGGGCAAATGCTGAAGTGCTGCGCGGGCTCAAGACCAGAACTTTTGATAGGCTGCACAAGTGCGGAAGAAACTGGATCGAGGAGCTGCCGGTGGTTCTTTGGTCGATCAGAACGACGCCAAATCGAGCCACTGGACAGACACCTTTTGCTCTAGTCTATGGAGCAGAGACAGTTATCCCCACGGAACTCGTATACGGGTCACCTCGAGTGCTCGCTTATGATGAGCTCGAGCAAGAGCGGCTGCGACAAGATGACGCGCTACTCCTTGAGGAAGACCGTCTTCAGGCTGCTGTGCGAGCTGCTCGCTACCAGCAAGCTTTGCGCCGCTACCATAGCTGCAAAGTTAACGCCAGAAGTCTCGAGGAAGGAGACCTTGTTCTTCGGCGCGTTTAGTCCGCCAAGAATTCCAACAAGTTGACGCCGAAGTGGGAAGGCCCTTACCGGGTGAAACGAGTCACTAGGCCTGGCGCTGTCCGCCTTGAGACCGAAGATGGCATTCCGGTGAGCAACTCCTGGAACATTGAGCATCTTCGTAAGTTTTACCCGTAAGGCGCGGTTGTCGGAACCTGTTCCGGCAACCACCTTTTGTACAAGTCTTGCCGCTGTTGCATGTAATCCTTTGTACAAAGCCGGGCGCAGATCCCGTGCATAAGTAAAGCTCATGTGCTCCGCACATTTTGTCAATTTTATGCTTTCTATTTTCTGGCATATATGATCTGACACTTTGTGCAGCAGCTACTCCACGGTAAGCAATAACGAGCCGTAAAGCTCCATATCTATATTGTCTCTTCTTCCTTTTGAAAGCAAGGTTCCCCTCGCCCACAAGTTTGCTGGGGGGGAAAGGAGAAGACGATGGATGGTATGGGCCAGGCGTCGTTCAAGAAAGTTTTGCCTTGCCGGGAAGCAAACAACAGAAAAGCTAAGTTGCCAAAGTTTGAGCAATCAAATTTTTTAAATTTTAAGTCATCTCCCTTGAACGACCATACTTTGTATGGGAAACTTGTGCGCGGAGGAACCAACTCATAGCTAGTTGCGCCCCTACTTTGTTTCGAGTCCGCTCAACAACTTAAGTGAGCTGCTAGCGCCCTTACTTTGCTTCGAGTCCGCTCAGCAACTTAAGTGAGCCGCTAGCGCACTTAATTTGTTTCGAGTTCGCTCAGCAACTTAAGTGAGCTGCAACTAGTTGCGACAAGGTTTCTTGCCGGTAGCGGCACCACCAGCAGGCTGCTGACGTTCCGCACTCAGCGCTCACGGCTCAGGTGCCTGCACCGGCAAGTTCCCTAAAAAGCGTGGGCAAAAACATACAAAGGAAGGAATCAAGTAAAGGGAGTAACGTTGCAATCATTGCCCACAATCAAGTTACATTACAAAGATAGCTTGTCGCAGCTCTAGCAGATTGTTTTCATGACATGATGGGCAGCGACAAGAAAAGAAGAAATGAGCGGCCTAATCTACGCGATCGCCTTCGACCCGCTTGATCCCGCTCACCTTGTCCACAATGGGTGCGACAAGGGCCTTGAGCTCCTCCAGATCAGCTTCTGGCGGCAAGGACCTGAGGATGTTGGTGAGGCGGAGGCCCGGATTGCGGAAGGCCACCTTCATCAACACTTTCTCGAGGGCTCCTGCGCAGATCTCGCGCGACTCGTCAGCTAGTTGCTTGGGGATCCTCTCTCGGAGTCGCTGAAGGGCCGTCGCCACGCCCTTGAAAAATAGGACGAGCTTGGCGCTGGGCTGGAGGTTGTCGTCGGAGGGATACCCAAGATCTTCCATCCCCAGCTGCGCCAGCTCCTTGTCGATATCTGTGGCGGCGTTCACCAGACTCTCCGTCCAGTGCGTCACAGTCTCCCTAAAGGTGTTCTGGGCGGTGGCAGCGCTCTCCAGTAGCGCCTTGTCGGCCTTGATTTCCTCCTTCAAGGCCGCCTCCCGCTTCTTGGCGCTATCCAGAGTCTTGGTCAAAGTGGTTAGATTCAACTCAAGATCCACGTTGGAGGCCTTGGCGACGCTGAGCTCCTTGCCCTTCTCGGAGAGATCGGCCTCCAGCCGCGCCACCTTCATCTTCAACTCCTCCTTGGCGGCCTCGGCGGCGGCGGCAGCGTCCTCCGCTTGCTTGAGGGCTCCGCCAAGCTTCTCCTCGCGCGAGGCAAGCTCCTCCTCGTGGGCATCGAGATTGACCTTCCGCTGCGCCAGCTCGCCCTCTTCCGCGGCTAGCTTCACAGCGGCAAGTCGCTGGCGCTCTTCGGCTTCAGCCTTCTCGAGGAGAAAGACCTTCCGCGCTTCAGCGAGCTGCTCCCGCTCCTCTGCCAGGGATCGGAGGGCTTCCCGGTGGAAACCCCCGAGCTCTTCTGTGCGCTTCTCAATGTCTGCTCCCGCCTTCGCGACAAGCGCCTCGCGGGACTCCAGCTTGGCTTGTCGCGCGCGGTAGAGCGACATCAACCTGCACAGCAGCCGCTCTTCTTCGGGCTCGTTGCTGCTACTGCTTGGCGCGTCGACCAGCTTCAGCCCCGCGGAGGCGAGCACTTCTCCGTCGAAGACCTCCCCCTCGACCGGCGCTCTGGAGCTTGATGCCCAGGGAAGATTGATGAAGACGTCGTCGCCGGCCTTCAAATAAACGCCCGGCTGGGGATCCTTGGAACTTGGCGCTGCGGCTTCGGCGGATGGGTCGGCGGTCGGCGTAGCGCCTGGCGCTCCTGCGGCCTCTGGGCCGTCAGTACGATCGCCAGATTCCTCGCCAGTTGCTGCGGCGTCAGCCTTGGTGGCCTCTGCGCCGGTGGCGTCTCCAGCACCGGCAGCTTCGTTGGCGGCGACCTCTGTCTCCATCTGCTCCGCAGCGGATGGATCTGACGGCCGGAAAAGGGGAGAAGAGTCAAACAGAATCCAGCAAAAACTCATAAAGATCAAGAAAAGAAGGATCCAAGGGAAGTTTTGAAGCAAGGGGAGTACCTGCACCAGGCTCTGCGGTCGTGGTCTCCGTCGTCGGGGGGCCGCTGGCGCTGTCCCTCGCCGGAGAACCCTCCTTTGCCGGAGACTTCTCCCTCACCGGGAAGCCTTCCCTTGCCGGAGAATTCTCCCTTGTCGGGGGATTCTCCCTTGGCTCCTGGTGGGGCTGCTCGGCTCCTACACAAGTCAACAAGCAGATATCAGCAAAGAGAAGTACCCATGCGCGCCTCGCCGCGGAAAATAATTCACACACTTACGCTGGGGGCTGCCATGGAGGAAAGTCGCCGGCTCCGGCAAGGTTGTCTCGGGCGCGCCACCTGTTGTCGCAGTGGGCTCGTCCTCGATGATGATCACCGGGGCCTTAGCTCTCTTTGCCGCTCTCTGGGCCAGAGTCCTAAAGAGGAACAGATTCAGGGAAAAGCAAGTGAGAAACAAGACCAACAGCAAGAGTTGAAGAAATGCAAGTACAACAAGAGAAGCTTACTCTTCTTCTTCTTCCTCGTCGGAGCTTAACGCGGAGAAGTCGAAGCTTGGCGCGCGCCCGGCGCGAGGAGGCGGAGGAGAAGCTTCCCTTGGCCGCTTGGCGGGAGCAGTGGCGGCGGTCTGAGACGACCCCGCTCCGGCTGTTGGCGCGGCGTGAGTAGCAGCAGGGACTGAAGCGGTGGTCCGGCTAGACTCCGCTCCAGTTGCCGTCGTAGCATGAGGCGCTCCCGCGGCAACGGTGTTTGCCGTGGTCGAGCGTGTCACGCGGCGTGGCGACTGTTGGCCCGCTTGCCGCTCCGCCACATCACCAACCTTGTGGAGGCGCCTTCTTGGTGGGGATGGAGGCTCTGCTTCTGGTGGGCTGTCTGAAGACGAGGTGGAAGAAGAGTCGATTTGCAACGAGCCGCTCGTGTCCTTGGCGGGCTCGCTCGGCTCGGTGTCTTGCCCGGCAAGCCCCTTCTTGCAGGCAGGCTCCCCTCGCTTGGCACGGCTTGCCGCTTCTGCTGCATCGGCCTCCTCCACAGTGAACCCGAACTCGCCCGCGGCTGCGGCTGCCACTGCCTCCTCCAGCCTAGTGACGATGAGCGCCATCTCCGCATCCGTGGTGTCGCGGGTGAGGCCGTCCTTCTCGTCGAGGCGGATTGGCACTTCCACCAAGTCATCGAAGAATTGCTGCACGACCTCGTCTGCAGGCTCCTGCCAAGTTGGCACAATCCCGTGCGAGTCGCACTCCGGCATCATTGCACGGATGCGGTCGAGCGCGGAATTGTTGCACAAAGGCACGACGCCCCCCGGCAACCTGAACACCTCGGGATGCTGGGGGTCATATTTGAACAGCTCCTGCAGCATCGCGTTGAGCTCCAGGACTGTGAAGTTGTAATTGAGGCCTGGCCGCAGCCTCATGATGTCTGCCACGTTCTTGAACTCCCAAGTGGGCCTCCCCCGTTCCTGCAGGGGGGCGATGCGGCGACGAAGGAAGTCTGCGCCAACAGCGCCAACAGTAAGCCCGGCAAGCCTCAGGCGTAGGATCCTGGTGATGGCAATCTTCAGCCTGGCGTCCTCCGGAGCCATGTCACTCCAATCGCTGTCGCGTGCTACTGGGATTCGGCGTCGGATGGTAAATGGCTGCGGGGTCTCCTCGTCAATCCAGCACCAATCAGCTCTCCACTCCTCCCACTTGCCGTGGAATTCTCCCTCCAGATAGGTCTCTTTCTTGCCGGGCCTTGAGATCCAGGCAATCCCGCCGGATAGAGGCTCTCCTCTCTCTACTCGGGGTATGAAAAAGTGGCGGAAGAGGGCTACGTTGGGAAGGACTCCGACAAAGTTTTCGCAGAGGTGTGCGAAAACTGCCATTGTCAGGACGGCGTTGGGGGTGAAGTCAAGGAGATGGAATCCATAGGTGTTCATGATGTCGCAGAAGAAATCAGAGAAGGGCGGGCAGAGCCCGCAATAGAAGAACAATGCGAATAAGGGGTACCCATTCGGAGCCTTCTTCCAAGCGGCGGCAGGGAGAACCTTTGTGCGCGGATGCGCGCGCGTGTCTGCTGACCAGAACAGATAGTAGTTCTCCCTCAGCTCCTTCGCGCCGAGCTTGGGGGGGAAAACGGACCGCTCCTTCCGCAGCGCCGCGAGCCGCTGCGCCTCGGTTGTCTTCACGGTCTTCCCCTTGTCGGCTTTTGGAGCCATGGCGGAAGTAGTGGAGGAGGTCGACGGCGTTGGTGGTGATAGTGGCGATGGGGGGCGGAGCGCTGCTCTCTCTCTCTCAGCTTTGGGGAGGCAAGGGAGTGGCGGAGATTTCTGAGATTGGGAACGGCAACGGGCGAGTGGGCCAACTGCCCCTGTTTCCCCTGCTTATAAACAGGGAGGGGGCGGACGTTCCGCATTTCCGAATAAAGAAACCCCCATGACCTCTCCCACGACGCCGCATTCAACGCGTGCCGTTCGGGGAGGCCGCGGTGGATACGGAGTGAGATACGGCGTAACCTGGGCCGCGCGTGCCCGTGCCCTGTTTTGGGCCTGGCCCAACAGCGCTCGGCACCGTGTATGGCCCAGGCCCGGGGGCTCCTGTCGGTGTACTAGAGTAGGGGTACCCTAGTATCCCGAACTTGTGCACGGGCAGTCGCAGGATCCCACGGCAAGGCTTGCCGGGTGACCGCCAAGATCCTCCTTGGTTCCTTTGGAGCCATTCAAGAACAAAGTGTCCAAGTCAAGAAGACAAGACCCCGGCAAGAGGAGCTTGCCGGGAAGGCCACTCAAGGCATTTCAAGGAACTTGCCGCAGTGCACCACGCGTTCCGGCAAGACCCGGTGAGCGACAAGCTCCCGGACGCGATAAGACAACGACCGCGGCAAGGCGTTTGCCGCGGCAAGCCACCTCTCCGCGTCCGCTCTCCAGCACATCCACCAACGTGTCGCTCTGGGGTCCTTCCAGGCGTACATGGCGGAAGGCTGTGCAGCTAGGGACGTGCGATGGCAAGAGGCGCTGACAAGATCGCCATCGTGGCGAATGGTGGCGTCCCTGGCGGTCCCTTTTCGCACTGTTTAGGCGACACAGACGGGCATTTAAGACCCTTGTCCCCTGCCGTCGGGGTTAGGTATGATACACTGTAGCAGGTAGCTGTGCCTACCACAGCACCTTTCCATTTTTGCCCTTTACCTCCGTTGCCACCTGTCGGTAGCCCCTTGAGCATATAAAAGGAGGCCCGTGTGTAACGTAGAGGGGGGGAGCCAGTTCGAACACTCACGCTCGGTCTTGCTAGCCGCCGGTGTGTACTGTAGCACTCCGCGCTCCCGAGCTAGAAATCAATACAAAACCACAAAGCAGGAGTAGGGTTTTACGCATCCGTGCGGCCCGAACCTGGGTAAATCGCTCGCGTGCTTCGCCTCGATTTTCTCTTTGCACGATCTCCGCCCCCGCCGAACCGAAAGGGACCCGGCCCGCCGGTCCCATAGGTGCCCGTGGATCAGTACCCCGGCACTCAGTCAATTTCTTCAGTGACAGAGACGAAGTTCTTCTGGTCTCTGAGGAATTTGTTCTGACTGTGGAGTTAGGAATTCGCCAGTGCGGATTGCCTACACAGTGAGGAACATGATAGCCCTGAGGAATTTATACTCAAAATTCCGACCATTGATGTGCTATGCGCCAACTGTCCCAAAATATCTACCCACCTAACGGTCATGTCATTGAAGGGTATTTATGTCTTATCATGTCGGGCTACTCCCTAGGCTATAAATAGCCGCCCCCTACAACCACTAGATGGTTGGCTGCTCCAAGAGAAACTAACACTTGTCATTTGAGAGCATCCCATCCTTCGAGGACTTTGAGTGAAAATCATCAAGTGAGGAAAACCCAAACCCAAACACCTACAAACCCAAAGTGATTGAGCATCACTGAAGAGATTGATCCTGCGTAGATCCAATGCTTGTTACCTTTGAAGACTGTGCATCTTCCAGACGGTTAGGCGTCATGGTTTAGAGCATCCAAGAGGAAATTGTGGATCGCCGAGTGACCGAGTCTGTGAAGGTTTGGAAGTCACCTGAAGACTTACCACGAGTGATTGGGCGAGGCCTGTGTGACCTTAGCTCAAGGGGAATATGGTGTGGACTAAGTGTCCTGGACTGCGTGTTCAGGACTGGGTGTCCTCAGGTTTAAATACCTAGCTGCCCTAACCAGACGTACATCTATCACAGCAGTTGGAACTGGTCTACCAAATCATTGTCTTCACCAAGATACCTGGTTCCATTTCCTCAACCCTTCCATTTCCTCATTTATGTGTTGTGTGCTTGTTCATATCTGTTTGAAGACTTTGACTGAAGACTTTCTCTATTTCCTCAGTTCAATTTCTTTAGTCTGTTTGTCTTATCTTGTGTTTACGCTTTCTATACTCTGTGCTTGTTTTCATTTCTTCATGAATACCATGCTCATGCTCTGTTATGTTTACTTCTAAGTACTTATTCCGCTGCAAGTAGTTCTTCATTCAGGAATTTCCTCACCCTGAAATTCCTCAGTGAAGAATTCATAAAAATCGCCTATTCACCCCCCTCTAGTCGATATAACGCACTTTCAATTGGTATCAGAGCAAGGTACTCCCTTATTCTGTGTGATTTTGGTTTAACCGCCTGGAGTTTTAGTTATATCGACCGCAGGTATGAAGAATGTGACATGCCCCATCTTTGACGGTCATGATTATCCCAAGTGGAAGGCCATGATGAAGAAGTGCCTCATGGCGATGAACAGCGAGCTGTGGACCATCACCGAGATTGGACTTACCGATCTGTGCAAGATGGCGGAAGCTGATGACATTTGCAAGTACACTCTTCTAAACCTCACGGCAAAGGACGTCATCTGCTCCTGTCTGTCTCAAAATCAGTTCAGGAATATCATGCATCTCAGCCATGCGAAGCTTATTTGGGACCGTCTCTCTGAGGTCTATGAAGGTCATCGAACTCGTCATGATCATTGGTTTGAGGATTTCAAGGAATCACTCAAAGCGATGACATTCGAACCAGAATCATCATCCTCTACATCATGCCTTATGGCAAAAGGTGCTAAGGTAACTGAATGCTACCTATCCGAGTCCAGTGATGATGAATCTGGTGATGAATTTGGACCCAGTTATGTCAAACTTGCTTCCCTTGCCACTAAACAACAAAGAGCTTTGGAAAAAGTTCAATACATGTTGGATAAAAGCGATGATATGTTGGATGAAGAAATGGATTAGTTGAAAGCTTTGGTTGATAGTCTTCAGAGACTTCAGTCTAAGTTTGACACCCTTCAAAGTCATCATAACACTCTCTTATCTGATCATGAGAAGCTTTTTTATGAATTTCTTCAAAGAAAGCAAGATCTTGAGCAGTTAAGAGTGAGTTATGAAGATCTTCAGAAGGAGCATGATTCATTACTTGCTCAACAGATCAGCGCTACTCAGGATGAATTTGTTCCTCCATGTTTGAAGTGCATTGAATGTGAAACTACTAATTATTCACCTGAATGCTCAAATACTTCCATTGCTGCAAATTCTTCAACTGCATCTGCTATCATTAATTCCTCATATGAGGACATTGCTAGTATCATTGATGATGCAGGGCTGAAGGAATTGTATATGACAGGCATGTACAAAAGCCTCAAAGGGCATCAGGCTCTTTATGACGTGCTTAAAAAGCAGATCCTCAAAAGGAACCCTAGGAAAGAGGGTATTGCCTTTGAGAGGAAACTCAATGCTGATGGGACCTACTAGAAACCTGAGCAGTATCCCAAAACCTCATGGGTTGCTGCAAAGGGACCTTCAGTGGATCCATCTACTTTATCTGGCTTTACATGTGAATCTTCATATTCTTCTGATGAGTCAATTGACTCAAACTATAAACTGTTCAAAAATCAGAATGGTGAAGTATTTGCTAGATTTGTTGGCACTAACTGCAGGAACGGTCCTCCTATGAAGAAAATCTGGGTTCCCAAAAGGTGCCTTGAAAATCTCTAGGTGAATGTCATCATGACACCACCTGTGAAGAATAGGAACCCCAGATCAAATTCTTCATATGGACCAAATTCTTCTTATGGATCCAAGTCCTCATACGGACCAAACTCCTCACATGGATCAAATTCCTCAAAAGGATCAAAGTCCTCATATGAACATCATCGTGCTAACCCGCCTGTTTCGCATGGAAGATCTAAGGATTATGGATATGTGCATTATTATTCAAATCATTATGTTCATAAGTCCTCGAAGAATTTCTCTGCTTACTCCCATGCTTACCCTAACTCCTCTTTTGTGAAACGAAGTGAATTGGCATCTATGCCAGCTTTCTCTTATGCAGCTCGCAGAATAATGAACTCTTTGCCACCCCTTCAGATGTGGGTGGTGAAGAAAAATAACTAACCTCTTATGCAGGGTCAGGTCTCCAAACGAACTTAATCGTTTGAAGAATTTGTTGGAGACCTGAATATTCTTGAAAGGACACAAGCTAATCATGAAGAAATGAATTTTCATTTCTCATGTCCTCATACTGCTTTATATGTTATATTGCTTGATGAAATTGATATCATATTCTTCACTGATGAAGTATATGAGTTCGTAAGTTGCACTAATTCATCTGCAGGATGATCAACCCAAAGCCACTGAGTGGGTCCTCGATAGTGGATGTACAAATCACATGACTGGTGACATGAGCTTATTGATGGACTCTACTTTATCTCCATCACATCTGAAGCATATCACCTACGCTGACAAAGGCAAAAGCAAGGTATTGGGTCTAGGTAAGGTTGCAATCTCCAAGGATCGACACATGGACAAAGTCATGCTTGTCGAGTCCTTAGGGTTCAACCTCATGTCTGTCTCAATGCTTTGTGATCTTGATATGGTTGTTGTATTTGGCAAGTATCGTTGTGTTGTGATCATGGAAGCTGACAATTCTAAAGTCTTCGAAGGCTTTAGGAGAGGAGATTTGTATATTGTTGATTTCTCTACAGGACCACAACCTACTACATGTCTACTTACAAAAGCTTCAGAAGGCTGGCTATGGCATCAACGACTTGGTCATGCTGGCATGAGGAATCTACACACGCTCGCGAAGAAGAAGCATGTCATTGGCATTGAGGGTGTCAAATTCCTCAAGGACCATTTGTGTGGAGCTTGTGAAGCTGGAAAGATGACCAAGGCCAAGCATGCAGCGAAGACTATCATGACTACTTCTCGACCGTTTGAATTACTTCACATGGATCTCTTTGGCCCTACTCACTATGACACTTTTACTAATGCTGCATATTTATATGGCTTTGTCACTGTTGATGATTATTCTTGATATACATGGGTGCATATCATCACTTACAAAACTGAAGTGCAAGAAGTTTTCAAACGATTTTCCTCGAGGGCTTCAACCAACTTTGGTGTGGAAATCAAGCACATCAGAAGTGATAATGGAACTGAGTTCAAGAACACTTGTCTTGATGACTATCTTGATGAACTTGGTATTACTCATGAGTTATCTTCTCCTTATACTCCTCAGCAAAATGGCGTCGTGGAGCGCAAGAACATGACTCTTGTTGAGATGGCCCGCACTATGCTTGATGAGTACAAGACGCCTCCTCGCTTTTGGCCTGAGGCAATTGATACTGCATGCCACATCATCAACATGGTATATCTTCACAAATTCTTCAAGAAGACTGCATATGAACTCCTCATTGACAAGAAACCCAATGTGAGTTATTTCAAAGTCTTCGGTGCAAAATGTTGGATTAGAGATCCTCACCACAGTTCTAAATTTCCACCGAAAGCACATGAAGGTTTTATGCTCGGTTATGGTAAGGACTCGCACACCTACAGAGTCTTCAACATCTGTCATCACAAGGTTGTTGAAACTGTAGGTGTGTGGTTCGGTGAAACTAATGGCTCACAAAGAGAGCACCTACCTCCTATGACAGATGAAATACCTCTTGAGGAATTTATTAAGTTCAAGGCTACTGAGGATGTCATTCCTACTGAAGAATCTTCTGAAGAAGTCATTCCAGAACATGAAGAACGTCATGCTGATGCACCTGAGGAAAATGGTGCTGAAGAAAATGTTGATCAAATTCCTCAATGACAACCCGCTCATCCTCGCATTGCAAATGAAGTGCAAATTGAGAAAATCATCAGCGAGATCAACATTCCAGGTCCTCTCACACGCTCAAGAGCTTCACATTTATCTAAATTTTGTGGGCACTTTGCTTTTGTCTCTATCACAGAGCCCACTAAGGTAGATGAAGCATTTCTGGAGCCTGAGTGGATTCAAGCTATGCAAGAGGAATTGCATCAATTCGAGCTCAACAGCGTCTGGGAACTGGTCAAACGTCCAGATCCTCGCAAGCACAATATCATCGGCACAAAGTGGATCTACCGCAACAAGCAAGATGAAAATGGCCTTGTGGTGAGGAATAAGGCACGGCTTGTAGCTCAAGGCTACACACAGGTTGAAGGAATTGATTTCGATGAAACTTTTGCACCTGTTGCTAGACTTGAAGCTATTCGCATATTACTTGCTTATGCTAACCATCATGATATCATCTTATATCAAATGGATGTGAAAAGTGCATTCCTCAATGGTAAGCTTGAGGAAGAAGTATATGTTGCTCAACCCCTAGGCTTTGAAGGTCCAAAGCATCCTGACAAAGTCTTCAGACTCAATAAGGCCCTCTATGGCCTCAAGCAGGCCCCACGGGCGTGGTATGATACTTTGAAGGAATTCCTCCTGAAGAAAGGCTTCAAACCCAGTTCACTTGACCCAACTCTTTTCACTAAATCTTATGATGGTGAATTATTTGTATGCCAAATTTATATTGATGATATCATTTTCGGCAGTACTGACCAACGTTACAGTGATGAATTTGCCTATATGATGAGTGAAGAATATCAAATGTCTATCATGGGAGAATTGAAATTCTTCTTAGGTCTTCAGATTCGTCAATAGCACAATGGCATATTCATATCTCGGGAGAAATACCTCAAGGATGTACTGAGGAAATTCGGCATGCAAGATTGCAAAGGAGTCAAAATCCCTATGCCCACAATTGGTCATCTATGCATTGATGAAAATGGTATTGACTTTGATCAAAAGGTATACCGCTCCATGATTGGTTCTTTATTGTACTTATGTGCATCTAGGCCAGATATTATGCTTAGTGTTTGCATGTGTGCTCGATTTAAAGCTACACCGAAGGAATCACACCATAAGGCTGTGAAGCATGTTCTTCGATATCTAGCTCACACACCAACACTTGGATTATGGTACCCCAAGGGCTCAGCTTTTGATCTCATTGAATATTCAGACTCTGACTATGCTGGTGATTGTGTGGACCGTAAGTCAACATCTGGCACATGCCATTTCCTCGGACGATCTTTGGTCTGTTGGTCCTTGAAGAAATAGAACTGTGTATCACTATCTACTGCTAAAGCTGAGTACATTGCTGCTGGTTGGTTCTTGCTGTGCTCAACTTCTATGGATGAAGCAAACACTCAAAGACTACGGTATCAACGCGAAGAATGTGCCGCTCTACTGTGACAATGAGAGTGCCATCAACATTGCTCATAACCCAGTTCAGCACTTGAAGACAAAGCACATTCAGATTAGTCATCATTTTCTTCGTGATCATGTGTTGAAGGGCGACATCTCCATTGAGCATGTGAAGACTGAAGAAAAGCTAGCCGATATCTTCACTAAGCCCTTGGATGAGAAGAGATTTAGCAAGTTGTGGTGTGAGATAAATATCCTAGAATGTTCGAATGTTCTTTGAAAAGGACACTTATCCTAACACTTATGCAAAATTGATGACTTAGATGTGCAACACATGAAGAAACGTTTTTCTTCAATCAATGAAGAATAACACTCTAAGTGTGAAGAAATTAACGAAGAATTTGATTCTCAGAACCCTATGATAATTGTACGCGGTGTCTGAAATCATCATTCTTATAGGGTGGGTCACGCCATCACCAAATGTTGAAAATCTTCAATTGAGTTTTTCCTCAGTTCTTTGAAATTCCTCAGTTGTTTTTCAACTTGCATTGTCTTCACTCTTTCTGATGTTTTTCTTCATTGGCCATATATATATATATATATCGGTAATAATTTGCTACCCATAGTGGTAGCTACGCACAACCCCAATTTTTATCTCTAATTATTTTGGACTATGAAAATTAACTCTACAACGAAAATATCATGACTTTGGACCAGCCAGGGAAGCAAACATGAAATTATGCCAAAAAGACAAGCAAAAAGACCGAGAAAAGTGAGAAAAGACCCTTTCTACACATCGATAAGGCACTTCTGACAAAAAGGTAATAAAAAGACAAAGAGAAGTGAGAAAAAATCATTTCTGTACAACAAAAATGCACTTGTGCCAATGCCATAAGAAACCCGACACCTCATATATATAAAAAAGGTACTTATGCTAAAGGGTGTGTAGTTGCCACCCATGCGTGCATAGGTATCGCCATGCATAGGAAATCACCTCTCTATAATCACCTCTCATATAGAGTTTATGTCCTCTACTACATTCACTTATTGCTATTTTTTCTAGTTGCTCCTTCTACTAAGTGAATGTGATCGAACCCTTCCCCCTCTATGATGAACTCAACCCAGTCTATTCACAAATTCTTCATGTGCGTTCTATTTGAATCTCGTTCAAAATCTTCACTGTGTCTTTGTCAGCTGAAGAAATTGCGAATGAAACTTTAAAACCTATCTTATCTAAATTTTCGGCTTTGCCGCTCAAACCGTTCCGCATTCTATGTGATGTTTATCTATTCACCCATGATCGTACACGATCGCCACCTCTCTATACATGGGTGACACATGTCATGCGAATGAGAAGGGTCATGGGCACGTTCGTCCTATTTCCTCGGGCACACGGTTTTTCACTTCGGCTATAAATACCCCTCTCCCTTCCTCACTTCACTTTTACTCCGCTCGACTTCACTCCCTCGCTCGAGCTCTCAAACCCTAGCGTCGCCGCTACTTCCATCGTTGCCTGCGAGGAAGAGCTTCACTTCCTCGACCTCGTCGCCGCCGTACTCACACCGGACGCGGATTTCTTCACTCCGCCGCCGCCATAGCTGTCTTCCTCAGCCAAGTTAGGGCGTGGAGGATCTGAACCGACAAGCTTCAAATCTACACTTCCTAGTTCATCATGTTCTTCATCAAGGGTAATTAAAAGTTACTTTTACTGCGCTTGTTGATTCTGATGTTTTCTTCAAATCTTCAAAAGGTGTTTATTCCTCAACTCTTCACACACTAAACACCTCACATATCATCTATTCTTGATCTGTTTCTCTAAGCAACATTTTTCTTCAAGATTCCTCAATTGTGTGGATTTTCAAATCTGTACAACTCTGGAACCTAAGTCAAAGAACGCTTAGTGAAATTCTTCAAGACTCATCTGGTCAATTTCCTCAAACTTGTTCTTTTTGCAAAAACTTCTGAGAACGCATATGACCTCTCCAAATTCTTCACACCTATACTCTGTTCACAGTTACACATGCCCGCTGCTGAATCATTAGGTTCTCATCAACTTAAATCATTTGTAGCGTTCCTCGAAGAAAAGTTGCATACTTCTTCAGAGAACTCAATCGTTCAAAACCCTCAGCTGAAGAAAATGGCAGATGGCAAGAAACCACAGAAGGGAGGAAAGAGGCCTGAGGTCAACACTGCGTTTGAAATCCTTGAGGATATTTACAAGGATTATTGCACTCCTGATGAGGCCACACATGGCAAGGAGGACAAAAATCAGCGCAAGGTGCGCATACAAAGGATAGAGAGGAGATGGGCACGGGAATGGAGGGAGTACAGATATGTTACTCCCAAGTATATGAAGAAATTCGCTCTTAATCCTCCATGCCCAAGACCTCCATTGGCACCTGGCCAAGAAGCTGATCCCACCAGCCTCAAGCGCGGTGAGGATTATCCTGATGAATGGGCCAAGCGCCAGGCCAAGCTTGCTAGAGTAGCTAAGGAAGCAGTGAGAAAATTCAACGAAGACTCTGCTGTTGCTGCTACTGCCACTGCTGAGGCCTCTGCAAGTAAGCCCAAGAAGGCAATGCCAAAGAAGCCGGCTCATAAGCCAAGTGCTTCTACCCAAATGCCCTCACGACCAAGTTCCTCAGCAATGCCCTCACGGCCGGTTTCTTCAAAACCCTCATAGCCAATTCCTCAACCCACACCAGCTCCTCCAAAGTCCTCAGCTTCTCTATCAAAGTCCTCCGCACCTGCACATCTTGCCTCGTGCCAAAGGACAACAGGCATCTCTATTGCCCCAGGCACCTCTGTAACTTCTTCAGATCCACTGCATTCTTCGACTGGCCCCACTTTGCTGAAGACCAAGGCAACTGCTGGACGAGGCTCTCGACTAAGTCCTCAAGATAAGCAGGTCGCTTTTGAAGTTTCATCTGATGAAGACGAAGCTGATGATGAAGAACTCACTGAAATCATCAGAGATAGGCAACACAGGGCCGCTAGAGCCAAAGGCAGTGATGTGCCATTGATGCTGGATCCAAAGTTGATCCTAGATTCATTGACCTATGGCACAAGGACCCCAACACACCTCTGCCTGAGCTGAACCTCACTCCTGGTTAAAGTCATATGCTGACTCACTTCATTCAGGAAGAAAAATGGAAATTTGAACAGGGAAGGAGGGTGAAGAAAGCGCAGTACAAGAAAGAGCGCTTTCTGAAGCAAAACGTTCTGAAGCTTTCCCCTGAAGAACTTGTTGCTCTTCAATCTGAGATCAAGAAACTGAGTGATGAATTTGATCGCTACTATGCTGACTGGCTTGGAGCCAAAGTCAGATTTGTGAAGATAACTGAACAGTTCACTTCCAATGTTGTAGCCCCAACGCAACAAGAAAATCCTCAGGCTGAAGCATCTGCTCAGCCTACTGAAGAAAATGCCAGCACCGCTGATGACACTCAGGCTGCTGAAGAAAATGCTAGTACAAGGGCTGATGACTGCTTCCAGCCGCTGAAGAAATTGCCAGGGCAACCACTAGTGTTGCGCCTGAAGAAAATGAAGAAGTCAGGGCAACTGCATTAGTTGTGCCAGAAGATCTTGAACGAAATTCCTCTGCTCCTCCTGCGCCTATACCAACTCCTATCCTTCCATCTGCATCAGATGTGAAGAAGACCAAGGCTGCAGAGCATGCAGCTGTGAAGAAAAGGAAGGCATCAACTGCATTAGATTCTTCAGCTCCAAAGAAAATGAAGCCACTGACAAGTTCCTATGACAATCCAATTGATGTTGTTCCTGTCTCATCCATGCTATCAAAGGACCTTGTTCCTTTTGATGAAGAATATGTGATCCCAAGCGGATCAGATGATGACATTCCTTCTGATACTTCGTCAGAGCAGTTGGATGAAGAAATTAAAATGGATGAAATCCCTTCAACCCCAATAATCTCATCGCCCATGCCTCAGTTCACTGCTGAAGAGGCTGGCGTCGAAGAAATGAATGAAAGAAGAAGATGTGGACATTGGATGCACCACTCCAGTGTTGAACGATGACTTTTGGGAAAGTCAGCATCCCAATTCTCCTTTGTTCACACCCCTACAACAAATTCCTCAGTCCCTTGTCACTACTGAAGTACAAATGGGATCTGAAGAACCTCATGCCACACCGTCTGTCCATGAAGAAATTCCATCCACTAGTGCTAAAGAAAATGTAAATGAAAAATTGAAGTCCCAGACTGCCACTGAAGAAGAACCTGAAATTCCTCAGCCTGCGGAACTTGAGATCGAGATCCCTGAGGTTGTGATGCAATTGACTGACACTCCTCACCCCAAGCCAAAGGATCCCTTCTCGAAGAAGCAAAAATTCAAGGCTGATGACTTCTTTGGCGAGCATGTATTCTTCACTGACTACAATCCTTATGACTCTGCTCGTCTAAGGAGGAAGCATTTCTGGACTGCCAGCCAGGCCAACTTCTATTCTTCACTGCTTTTCAACAAGGACAAAATATTCTACCATGAGCATATTCCTCACGTGGACATGGAATCACTGCCTTGCTTCTCTCCTATCCTCGGTGTGCTTCATGACGTAGGCCTCCTCAAATTTTGCTCTGACATTGTTGATTGGAATGAAGAGCTTATTCTTCAGTTCTATGCGACACTGCACATCACAGGTGATCTTGAAGATATCAACACCTGGGTCTTGGACTGCATGACTGATAACACTCATTATAAGGCACCAGCCTCTGAATTGCTTCACGCCCTGCCCATCAGTCCACCCAGTGAAGGAGCTCGCTGCTTGTACCAAGAACCTGAACTCACTGCTCATTACATGCAAGTTCTAATGAAGCCTCTAAAGCCCGGCCAAGCCCCAAGGACCAAATTCTTTGTGAAGGACTTACTCTATGTGCCTAGAACAGTCTATCGCATTCTGACGAGGACAATGAGTCCTATCAAAGGCCACGACTCATCTGATGAGGAAATAGTTGGCACCATGAAGAATCTGCTATTCAACATCATTCATAGCAGTCCAGTCAATTACTATGATTTCTTCATGAGGACTCTGGCAAATGTTGCACTCTCTCCATTTGAGTTGAAGCCTTATGCTCCTTGGATTATGAGATTCCTCAGAACAAGGTCTTCACTCAACTACAAGGCTGATTTTCAGAATCACGTCAACTACCTGCCCCCGATCGAAGTCTTCAAGCAGACTTTTACCTCAACTGATGAAAAGGGGAAGGCACCTGTTGCCATTGATGAAGGCATTCGTCCATTGGATGGTCAGTTTCGCAAAGCTGCATCTTATTCCACCAATGATGACTCTGCCACTCATGACTCTGCTGCAAATGCATCCAAGTCAAATCCTCAAGCCATAGCTCGCAGGGTGATGACTGACCGTGAGCTGCTTCTTAGTCTTCACCAGAAGGTGGATCGAAACCATAAATGGGTTAAGCGTCAGTTTGGTTCTCTTCTTCACAACATGACTGCTACACATAATGCAGTGAAGAAAAACCATTACTACCTCCATGAAGTCTTCGGTCGCACCTGGGCTATCTTACCACATCTGTATGGTGAAGAAGATCTGAAGCAAATGGGTCTCAATGAGAACTTTGACTGGTCTACACCTCCAGCGAAGAAATTCAAGAAGGTCAAAGTTCCTTCCTTGGTGGCCAGCTCATATTCTTCATCCCGCGATACCGACAAGTATGAAGACTTGAACGACACTGCAGCAGGCCCTACAACGACAAACGACCCCAACAACTCTGGCGCTCCTCCATCAACTTGATATTCTTCAGGGGCGTTAGTCCTCATTTTCGATCCTTTTGGTCATTAGATGACAAAGGGGGAGAAATTTGAGTTAGTCTTCAAGCGGGTCTACCTATATGGGCATTTTTTCTAAGTTACAACTCTCGTTCTTTTGAAGACTTTGCTGGATCGAGTTGTAATCTTAAACTCTATGGTGCTCTGATACTTTTCCTGAGTTTTTTCTGCATGCTTACTCCTCATTCATGTTGATGCACGCATGCTGAATTACATCAGTCATCATATTTTATCATGCATTTCAAATTCTTCATATTATATGTTAAATGCGTGTATGAATTACAAGATATAGGGGGAGATCTCCATGATTCTACTCTTCATATTATATGCACATTGATACATCTCCAACGTATCTATAATTTTTGATTGATCCATGCTATATTATCTACTGTTTTGGACATTATTGGGCTTTATTATCCACTTTTATATTACTAGCACAAATGCTAGTGCGTTGCAACAGGAAAAATCAGTTTATATTCAAGTTTATTTATAATAATATGTGCAAAAATACATTCGTTGTTCATGCAAATTTTAGTCAATTTTTTTAAGATCCAAAATTATCGAAATAGGACATGCTAATCTTATAGAATATTTCTTTACCTACATCAACATACTTCTCCTTAAAAGAAATTAGGAACTCGGTAAAGTTTAGCCAATACCAGTCACAAAATTCGGAGAGAGATAGCATACATTCGCAACAACTATTATATTTTTGGGCTTGTTCGAGTGGGGATATTTGGATATTTTCTAGATTTTAAAAATATTGTACTAAAATAGTGTTTGGGGCTCACCACTGTTCTTGTTAAAAACAAAGTCATATATGATATTTATTTTTTCGTTAACATTCTTAGTTCAACCGACAACTTAACATGGACATAGAAAAATCCCCAGCGCAGCAGGAAGCAAGCCTTGCATTAGAATTTCAACAACTGTGGTTTTGTCGGGCGTCAAAAGCTCACAAAAAAATTTTAGGTTTAGCCCCCTATGCCAAAGATACTACTGTGACCTTGTGGAGTTAGTCTGACTCATTCTTTTTTTAATGACAACTCATATTTAGCTGGGCAAGCTCATCCCCAGGCTAGCACGGCCTCAACATGTATGTGCTTGATCTTGTCTTTCAGTAGGCTGCATCACATTGGTGCATGGCCTTATGCTGCTTCATTCTTGCCTCATGCAGTCCACCCATGCGTGGCTGGCAGCGGCTCGAAGGTCTCACACCTCTTTGAGCACACAATCGCACGATTTCCCCTCAATTCGCTTTCCTTATTTACTTTTTCAAAGGTGGCATGATTTTTCCCTCGATTATTTTCCGTTTCTTGATTTCCTTTCCTTCCTTGAATTCTCCTTTCTTTATTTCTTGGGACAACTCCTTGATAACCAGGAAACTTAAAAATGTATATAAACTGGTTATATTGTGTGCAAGAAACCGAGGTGGGACTAAACAAAACCAACCTTTGTGTCTCTATTTAACACAAAAGTGATGTAGCTAGATGGTACGTATCATCTATGGATAGACCACAGGTCATGCGTTCAAAACCCATGATGAAACACTTATTTTTTGCGTGGGCTGCCGATGTAGTTGGGCCGGCTTATAGCGCGCGGTAGGCCTGGTAGCTGGGCTAGCTTATAGCGCACGGTTCAGCCGTGTTTAATTTAACGGGCTGAGGCCCAGCCAAGCGATGGGTGAACAGACCAGAAGCCAAAAACAATCGATCGTGACGTACGATGGCACTCTTGACTTATGAGAAAAAGAAAGACGGATGGACGAAGATACGAAAAAACAGGACGAACCAAAACAGGACCAAACCAAGAATACCTATTCCCTTTAATAGTAGGTATAGATTTTTGGGACTAACCTATTAACCGGAGGCCCAGCCCAGAATTGCTGTTTTTTGCCTGTTTTAGGGTTTCGAAGAAAAGGAATATTAAACGGAGTCCAAACGAAATGAAACCTTCGGGAGCGTGATTTTCTCAATGAACAAGACCAGAGAGATTTGGACCCTACGTCAAGAAAAGAAACAGGAGGCCACGAGGTAGGGGGCGCGCCCACCCCCACCAGGTGCGCCCTCCACCCTCGTGGGCCCCCTGTTGCTCCACCGATGTACTCCTTCCTCCTATATATATCCACGTACCCTCAAACGATCAGATACGAAGCCAAAACCCTAATTCCAGTGCCGTAACACTAGTAGAAAAAGGGTCAAATGTGAGACACATTAGTCCCGGTTTGTAACAGAACTGGCACTAATGTGTCCATTAGTGCCGGTTCCAACGGCTAGGCGGGAGGAGATCTTTAGTACCGGTTCATGGCGAACCTTTAGCACCGGTTCGTGCCACGAACCGGTACTAATGTGAGTGGGGCCTCTCCAGCACCTTTAGTACCGGTTCGTGCCACGAACCGATACTAAAGGTCGTCCTATATAAACCCTTCATCCACCAGCACTCTGTTCTTCCCCCTTTCCCCTCTCCCTCTCCTCTGTTCTTCCCTTCTTCCTCTCGAGTTCATCACAAAATTTGCCCCAAATTTTTCAAGATTTGCAGGCCCCCATCCATTCAAATGATCACAAAGGTTAGAAACTTTGTCCTTTCATCTCTCATTGCTAGATTAGCTCTTGCATTGGTTTATATAGTGATTAATTGTGGGTTTTAGTAATTTGGGAGGAATTATATGTGGTAGTATTTGATTTATATGCAAATTGAGGTCAAAATAACACTTAGTTTGCATATGTAGGTGTGGTTTACTTAGTGACTTCTAAATCTCCATCGTAACCACCGTCGATCGCCGGCACCACCTTGTGGTGAGCCTCTTGTTCATGAAATTTTATATAAAAAATTGATGTTTGTGTGATTTGGATATATAGTTACTCATATAATTATCTTACCCGTATGTTGTTTGTTATACATAGTGCCATGGTTTTGATATCCGTCCCCGTCGGCCGTCGTCCTTGTTATGATTTGGATGTGATATATTCTCTTTTAAAACTATTTGTTGCATTTCGTGTTTATGACAAATTATGCCCATCAAGGTGACATAGATATTTGTATGTAGGAAGTAGTTGAATCGGAAATTCCAACCGACCCTATTGTCGAGAGGTTAAATTTGGTTGAAAGAGAAAACAGGATTTGAAAGAAAAATTGAAAAGAATTGAGGGGAGAAGATGAATTGGAGTTGCATGTTGCCGATGTCATCGATGATCACAAGATTAAGATGGAGAAAATGCGCTTGAAGATTAGAAAGATTATAAAATATGCCATTCATAGTGAGGCTTGGTATCATTATGTTGTTGGATCAATTGTTACCTTAGTTGCGATCTTGATCGCATTTGTTGTTGCATTTAAATTCTTTAGCTAGAGAGTTATTTGTTTGTTGCATTTAAGTGTTGTATGAACTTTATGTATGAATGTCGGAGTAATGGGCCATGGGTAGGCCAACCCGAGCCCCATAACCTTTCAAGACATTGGGGCTGGCTGCGCCCCTCAAGACCACAGGGCGAAGAGCCGCCTCCTGGGGAGTCTACGGCAAGGAGGCCGACTGCCCGCTCATGGCCGAGTCCCAAGGGCAACTTCGAGAGAAGCCGGCTTTGGGGAGTCGGCCGGCGACTCCAACAAACCGTGACCTCATCGAAGGGGACGGGGCAGGGGCATGGCTACAATGAAGCCCACTCCCCGCCCCCTTACCAAGGGCAGGCATGGCTATAGCACGCCGTACTTGGGAAGATCTCCCTGCGGTGTGGCACTGTTGCCCGGCCGGCCCTGACATCAGCACCACTGTACCGGGTCCTGCGCCCACGACGGCTTGTCTGTACGGCCTGGAGGCAGCGGGGCCCACCAGTCAGCGAGACCTCGGGAGACGGCGGGAGAACCGCCAGTCGGACCCGTCGGGAGTCGGCCGAGCCCTCCCCCGGGGCCCACGCGCCATTAATCAAGAAGAGATGGGGAGTGGCCACAGTGATCGCCCGCCAGGCGGCGGGGCTGTTGCCACGACCCCCTGACCGAGCTTGCGTCATCAGGAGCACGGCTACAGTAATCAGCAGCTGGCAAGACCCGCCCGCGGCGGACGCGGCCTGTCGGCTCCGTACCAGACCAGTCGGCGGGGCCCACCAGTCGGCGGGCCCCAGCAGTCGGCGGAGAAGTCGGAGGTCGGAGGCACTGACGGCTGGGCCCGCGCCCAGTCGAATTACCATTGTACCCCTGGGGGGTAGGCCTATATAAACCCCCCAGGGCACCCATGCAAAGGGTGGGATCCCAGTAGTTCTATACCATACCAGATAGAAGGAGAGAGCTAGCCTTGCCCTCTCCTACCACCAGACACAGCTCAAGGAGCAACCGTGTAAACACTTGACCATAGTGATCATGCGGAGACCCCGCAGAGCAGCAGTAGGGGTATTATCTCCCCGGAGAGCCCCGAAGCTGGGTAAGATTCGCCGGCGTGCATGTCTTCGCCTCATCCCGTTTCCAGGCACCGGCGACGTTCTACTCGCCCCCACCATGATAAGCGATCCGTTGGCATATGTCGCACAAAATCCCCAACATTTGGCGCCCACCGTGGGGCATGGTGCACTGCCGTCCGAAGATCTATTCTAGACGGGAACCCTTTTCCTCCCTGGGGAGCGCAGCCAGCTCCTTGGCCGAACTTGTCGGCGAGGTCCACCTCTCCGACGAACCTGCGTCCGACGCAGGCGCAGGCGGCCCCGAAAACCTCCTCACGGGCCTCCTCGATCAACTCCACGTTTCCGGCGAGCCTGCCATAGACTTGGAGTCCGTAGGCTCCACCGACCCAAAGCTGGTCGACTCCGACACTGCGTTGATCGACGCGTTCCCCACCAACGTGGTGGTCTACGATGAACCTCTCCCCCACGCAGAGAGTGACGGAAGCACCGTCACTGAGGTGCTAGTCATCAGTCATGACGAGTTCCCCGGCAGAGGGGCGCCCAACTCACTCGGCGCGGCGCTGCAAGACCTAGCTGCGCCCATTCCGGAAGATGCTGACGCAGAGACGTTAGAAGCGCGCCGCCTTCAGCTTGTTGACGGCGCGAAGAAGCTGGCCAGCATGAGACGCTTGTCAGAAGCTTACCAGCGGAGATGGATCGCGCTGTTGGTGGCTCGCCGGCCCCGGTAGGGCCCAGCCGCCTTGGCACGGTTCAGCACCGCGGCGTAGCCATCGCCAACCTGTTTGGGGCTAGCCGCCCCGTGTATGCCACGCCAGCGGAGAACATCCGAGCCGCCCAGGCAGCGGCGGATGAGCTGGACAATTTCGAGGGCAAAGAGCGCCGCCTCATGATGGAGCGAGTCAGCGGCTCCTCGACGCGGCCGCCGCGCAGAACGAGGCCGGCTGCCGCACGGAGGCGCTGCAGCAGCCAAACAACGACCCGCACCGAGATCAAGGCGCGATGTCTCGGACGCCGACGGGCGGTGACCGAGGAAGAAAGGACAAGGAGCCGGCTGCCAGCCACAGTCGGACTCGGATTACCATAGAGCGCGACTGAGACGGCCGCCCGAGAGCAGTGGAACGACGGGACGACTGTCCGCCTCCCCCTTCCCGCAAGGAGAGGCAAGTCTCCCTGCCGCCTGTTGACCATCCGACTCTCGGTGACCGCCTTGGCCGCCGAGAGGGAGTTGGAGAGAATGACGCCTACCACCGGATCGACCGACTTCACCGGTCCCTAGTGCTGGAAGAAGAAGACGAGCTGGGTCCGCCTTGTTTCGGGCCTCGCATTCGGGACGAGCCCTTTCCCAGAGGGTTCACGCTCCCAAGAGACACGCCCAAGTATACCGGCTCCGTGAAGCCGGAAGACTGGCTAGTCGACTACTCCATGGCTGTCAGCATAGCAAACAGCAACAAGCGTGTCGCCGTAAAGTACGTTCCGCTCATGCTCCAGGGCACAGCCCGGACATGGCTGAACAGCCTAAAGCCCCGCAGCATCAATAGCTGGGTCGACTTCCCTGAGGCATTCGTTCGCAACTTCACCAGCACGTACAAGCGTCCCCCAAGCCTCGTCAGCTCTCCTTGTGCGTGCAAGGTCCTAACGAGTCGACTCGCGACTACCTCACGTGTTGGGCTGAGCTCCGGAACTCTTGCGAGGGCATGCACGAGGTGCAGGCCATCGAGTACTTCACAGCTGGGTGCCGAGAAGGCACCCTCCTCAAGCACAAGCTCCTCTTCGACGAGCTGCTCATCATAGCGGACAAGTACGCCACAGCCGACTCCTCCATGAAGACGGAAATTCAAATCGGCACGACTGGAAAAGTAGCTCCTCAAGCCCCAAGAACTCCGGTGGCAGACGCCAGCCGGCGACAACAGCAGGGCGACAACAAGCGCAAGGCCCCGCAACCGGCTTCCGGCAGCCGGCAGGTCGCGACCGTTGAAGCCCAGCAGCCAGAAGAGCAGCCTCCGCCCAAGCGACAGAAAGGCGGCAAGCCGAACTGGTTGTCGGCCTTCTCCTACGAGCAGACCTTGGATGGACCTTGCAAGTTCCACAGCGGCGCGAAGCCGTTGAATCACACCACCAGGAAGTGCCACTGGCTCACCAGGATCGCCAAGGGAGACGGCCTCCTGCCACCCCCGCCTGCTGGGCAGCCACCTCCGCCTCCGCCCCAGCAGCCGGCAGTCAGGCCAGTCGGCGCAGTACAAGACGAATACCCTGAAGAGCATGGAGCCTACGTGGTGTTCACCAGCGTGGCTGATGATCGACGCAGTAGGCGGCTGCAGCGACAAGAGGTGAACGCAGTAGCCTCAGAGACGCCAGAGTTCATGCACTGGTCTGAGAGGCCCATCAGCTGGAGCAGGGCTGACCACCCAGAAGTGATGCCGAGTCCGGGCTCCTACGCCTTGGTCCTGGACGCCACCTTTGCCACGGACAAACGGGCCGCGCGTTTCTCGCGAGTTCTGATAGATGGGGGCAGCAGCATCAATATCCTATACAAGGACACCATGGAGAAGTTAGGAATCAAGCAAAGACAGCTTCAGAACAGCCGGACTGTGTTCCACAGCATCATTCCTGGGTTTTCCTGCTCGCCAATCGGCAAGATCCTGATTGACGGCCTCTTTGGGGACAAAGATCACTTCCGAAGAGAGTCTGTTTAGTTTGAGGTAGTGGACCTTGAGAGCCCATACCATGTGCTACTTGGCCGGCCCGCCTTGGCCAAGTTCATGGCGGTCCCCCACTACGCCTACCTCAAGATGAAGATGCCCAGTTCCAGGGGAATTCTGACTGTGGCCGGCGACTACCGGAAGTCGTCCGCTTGCGCAGCAGAGAGCAGTCGGCTGGCCGAGTCCCTGGTGATTGCAGCCGAGAAGCGACTCCTTGAGCGAGTTGTGGCGATGGCCGGCAAGCAGCCGGAGATATCGCCCGACCCGAAGGAGTCGGAAGCCGAAGGTTCGTTCAAGCCGGCCAAAGAGACGAAGAAGATACCCTTGGATCCGGAGCACCCAGAGAGGTACGCCGTCGTAGGTGCAAACCTCGACAGCAAATAGGAAGGCGAGCTCGTCGATTTCCTCTGTGAGAATCGGGACATCTTCGCATGGTCTTCCAAGGACATGCCAGGTGTACTGACGGATTTCGCCGAGCACAAGTTACACGTCCAATCTGATGCAAAGCCGGTCAGGCAGCCCTTGCACCGCTTATCAGAAGAGAAGAGAAGAGTTGTCGGAGAAGAGATAGCCCGACTCCTAGCAGCCGGCTTCATTATGGAAGTTTTCTTCTCGGAGTGGCTGGCAAATCCGGTCCTGGTGCTAAAGAAGAACAAGCAATGGAGAATCACTACTGGAATCAGCTACTTTGCCATCTACCAGCTCTTTGCCGTCTGCTAGCAGACGGCAAAGAAGCTCTTTGCCATCAGCTACCCGAAGGCAGACGGCAAAGAACTGGCTGATGGCAAAGAAAGCCTTTGCCATCAGCCAGTTCTTTGCCGTCCGCTAGCTGACGGCAAAGATTCTTTGTCGTCGGCTAGCGGACGGCAAAGAGGGAGGGGCCCCACTGACGAGCTGCTTAAAAAAACTTAACGGGCCCCCCTCTTTGCCGTCTGCTAGCAGACGGCAAAGAGCAAATAAGCGGACGGCAAAGGGGGGCGGACGGCAAAGATTTAACATATCTAACGGCGCGCCCCCACCCCGCACCCTCTCTCTCTGTTTCTCTCCCCTGCTACCACACGCGCGCCGCCGCCACCACCACTCGCCGCCGCCGCGCCCCGGCCCCCCCGCGCCCCACCGCCCCGGGCCCGGGCCCGACGCCGCCGCCCCGCCCCCCCTCCTCCATCGCCCCCCGCCTCGTCGCCACTGCCGCCGCCCCGCCCCCCCTCCTCCGCCCCGTCCCCCCTCCTCCACCGCCCCCCCGCCTCGTCGCCACTGCCGCCGCCCCACCGCCCTGGGCCCGGCGCCGCCGCCCCAGGCCACCCCGCCCCCCTCCTCCACCGGCCACTCCTCCACCGGCCCAGGTGAGCTCTACCTCTCCTCTGTTTTTCCTTTTTTTCTGTTTTTTTAGTTTGTTTATGTTTAGTTTAGATTTAGTTTCAGTTTTAGTTTTAGGTTTAGTTTTAGGTTTAGGTTTAGTCTTAGTTTAGTTTTAGGTTTAGATTTAGTTTTTTCCTTTTTTTCTGTTTTTTAGTTTTAGGTTTATGTTTAGATTAGATTTAGGTTTAGTTTTAGGTTTAGTTCAGTTTTAGGAAAGAAAAAGAAGAAGAAGAAAAAAACAGGAGAGGAGGAGAAGAAGAAGAGGAAAAAGGAAAGGAGGAAGAAGAAGAGGAGGAGGAGAAGAAAAAAGAAGAAGAGGAAGAAGAATAAAAAAACAGGAGAGGAGGAGAAGAAGAAGAGGAGGAGGAGAAGAAAAAAGAAGAAGAGGAAGAAGAAGAAGAAAAAAACAGGAGAGGAGGAGAAGAAGAAGAGGAAAAAGGAAAGGAGGAAGAAGAAGAAGAAGAAGAAGGAAAAAAAAGGAAGAAAAGGAAGAAAAGGAAGAAGAGGAAGAAGAAGAAAAGGAAAAAAGACCCCGACCCAGCACCCCGACACGACACCCCGACCCCGAGACCCCGACCCCGACACCCCGAGCCCGACCCCGACCCCGACACCCCGACCCCCCGAGCCTGACCCGACACCCCGACCCCGAGCCTGACCCGACACCCTGACCCCGAAACAACACCCCGACACCGACACGGCACTACCCCGACATCGACACGACACCCCGACCCCCCGACCCCGAAACAGCACCCCGACCCCGACACGGCACCCCGACACCGACAGGTCACCCCGACCACCGACACCTCCCGAAAAGGTGTTCTTTGGCCTTCCAGAGGCCGACGGGGTCATATATTTGATTATTAGTTAGGTCATATATTTTTCGATTTTGTTATGAAAAACATCATATATAATTGTGTTGATCGTGTAGTTTTAAATGTGCAGTTGTTTCATCGCTGCGAGGTTTGGTGTTCGACGACCTCGCCGTGCGTTTGACGAGCTCTGCCCCTTCATTCGTGGGTGAGCACAAATGACAAGTCCTCCTCCCCCATTAATTATTTGATCTATTCCGATGAAACTTGATAGCTAGCTATATATGTGTCTTGGATCATCAGTATGCGTAACCAATATGTGTCTCCCATTTGAAAGCGTCATAGTTATAAATATGCATGCATTTGCATATTTATAACCTTGATTCTTTTGAATTGTCCAACGCTATCCATGGACAACCCGAGTATGTGTAGATTGGGTTCGTTTTCCCATATGCTTTGCTCCGGATCTGACGCATATATTTCGTCAGTGCCTCCCCTGTTGTTCTCCGGGTACACATCCTCTCTGTTTATTGCAGAGACGTGTATCAGGAGAACAGCGGGGAGGTGCTGCCGAAATTTTGCGTCGGATCCGGAGCATAGCATGGGAAAATGAACCCAATCTACACATACACGGGTGGGATTAGGACCTATCATTACCTATTAGAGTGTAGGTTGCATGGACGTAATAAAATTGACAAAGTAGATCAACTAATGAATATATACATGGTGAATTACATATATAATTGTTGTGTGTCCAGTAGCTCTGAAAGTCAAGATGAGTGACCATGCTTGGATGTATACCGGTCACACTGGTCAGAACAAATGGAGCACTGAATGGTTCACAAAAACTAAGGGGTTTGTGCAAGCCGCATTTGCAAATGGCCAAAAGAAAACCTGGTGCCCCTATTTCCGGTGCGGCAATTGGGAAAAGAAGACAGAGGCTGAAATGGGCAAACACCTGCAGAAGAGTGGTTTTACGCCCGATTATACGGTGTGGACATTTCATGGTGAGTCTGCCCAACGTGACCGAGCTGAGGTGGATCGTCGTCGCACCGACGAGCATGGTACCGGGATGGAAAACATGGTGCAAGGCTATGATGATGCTCGGGATTCGGACGAGGAGATGCAGGAATCTGCAAAGGCCTTCAATGAAATGTTGGAGTCTTCGAAACGTCCGCTCCACGAGCACACTGAGCTTTGTCAGTTGGATGCCATCTCACAAGTAATGGCTCTGAAGGCTCAGTTCAACTTGGGCAGAGAATGCTATGACGCAATTATGACAGTATTTGGACGCTTTCTACCCAAAGGCCATGTAATGCCTGCAAACCTGTACCAGTCGGACAAAATCCTCCGTGCACTGAAGATGCCCTATGAGAAGATACATGCCTGTGAGAAAGGATGTGCCTTATTTAGGCTTGACTATGCGGACTTGAACTATTGTCCCATTTGCAAGTCTTCCAGGTATATTGTGGTAGACAACGGTATGGGTGAGAAGACACAGACCAAAATCCCCGTTAGTGTTCTTCGGTATATGCCAATCATACCAAGACTTCAACGTCTTTTCATGGTCGAAGAGACGGCCAGACAGATGACATGGCACAAAACAGGCAAAAGAACCGAACTAGATGCAGATGGGAATCTGATGATGGTACACACATCGGATGGTGTTGCATGGAAAAAGTTTGATGAATTACATGCTGACAAAGCGGCAGATCCGAGGCATCCTCGAGTCGGCATCAGCACAGATGGGTTCAGTGTGTTTGGTATGACGGCAGCCAATACAGTTGTTGGCCCGTATTTGTCTTTCCACTCAATCTCCCCCCCGGACAGATTATGCAAAGAAAGAACATTTTCCTGACGTTGATAATTCCAGGACCCAACTATCCGGGCAAAAATATGAATGTGTACATGCAGCCGCTTAAGGATGAATTGCAAGAAGCCTGGGATAATGGGTTCAAGACATACGACGCCTTTAGCAAACGGAACTTCATAATGCGTGTCTGGTACATGTACTCGACGCATGACTTGCCGGCGTATGCGCTATTCGTTGGCTGGTGTGTGCATGGAAGGTTCCCGTGCCCCACATGCAAGGGAGCTCTTGAGTTTCATTGGCTTCAGGCCAGTCGCAAGTTTTCTTGCTTCGACATGCATAGACAGTTCCTGGATCCTCGCCATAAGTTCAGGAAAGACAAGAAGAACTTCATCAGGGGTAGAGTTGTCAAAAACTCTGCACCACCTGCATTGACAGGCCAACAGACCCTGGATCAGTTAAACGCTCTCGAGCCAGATCCACAACGTCCAGGGTACTTCAAGGGGTATAATACTAAGCACGCGTGGACTCACAAAACATGCTTATGGGATCTGCCTTACTTCAAAGACCTCCTTTGCCCACACAACATCGACGTGATGCACACTGAGAAGAATATCGCCGAGGCACTTTTTGGTACATTGTTCGGCATAGATGGGAAGTCAAAGGATAATACTAAGGCTAGAGTCGATCTGGAGGCGCTATGTGATAGGCCGTTACAAAACATGAAAGAACCGAAAGGAAAGCAGAACTGGACGAAGCCAAAGGCATGGTTCAATCTTGGAAGGCCAACTATGAGGGAAATTCTCTTGTGGGTGCAACAGCAGTTGATGTTCCCCGATGGGTATGCAGCGAATCTAAAGAGGGGAGCGAATCTTGATAAACTGAAGATATTTGGTCTCAAGAGTCATGATTGGCGCATATGGATTGAGTGGGTAATGCCGGTGATGTTGCGTGGCTTCATCCCTGAGGATGAATGGCTAGTACTGGCAGAACTCAGCTATTTCTTCCGTGTTCTTTGTGCGAAAGAACTATCGCCTGGCGTGTTAGAAGAAATGGAAGAGTTGGCGCCGGAGTTGATCTGCAAGTTAGAGAAGATCTTTCCACCGGGCTTCTTTAATCCAATGCAGCATTTGATTTTGCATCTCCCGACCGAGGCAAGATTGGGGGGCCCGTGCAAAATCGTTGGTGCTACCCAACTGAGAGGATGCAGAAGACACTTCGAGAAAAATGTAAAAATAAACGTAGAATTGAAGCATCGATGGCTGAGGCATTCATCACAAAGGAGGCGACAAACTTCGTAACAGCGCACTACGAAGCCAAAAATCGTCATTTGCATAATCCGAAGCCTCGGTACAATGCTGAAGAGCCTAAAAAGGGTGGATCCAACCTCAGCCTATTCAAAGGGAATCTCGCACCAGCTAGTGTTTCACATCCAGTATCTTTGGATAACAAAGAATGGCGGACCATTTCGTTGTATATCTTCAACAACCTGATAGAAGTGCGGCCGTACATCGAGTAAGTTCTCGGTACATTGTTTCGCAACTTCTATTTCCTTTGAACTACTCTTATTCCTGGATATGTCATACAGTCGATACGTCGCCATATTCTCGTATGGAGCGGAGATCCAAAAGGATTCCGTCGAAGAGTATGAGCTTCTCGCAAAGCAAGGAGGTGGCTATCCCAGTTTCATCTCTTGGTTCAAACAAACGGTAATTTCTATTAGACAATTTCATTTCATTCGCTAATTTGTGCATAATGCAACAATCCTTTCATATTAAACTTGTAGGCTAATTCAGAGTCTATAGACGCCGAATTGAGACAAGTCGCTAATGGTTTTGACTATAAGGTCCGTTCATTTGACAAGTACGACATCAACGGGTATCGCTTTCGTACCTATGGCAAAGAGCTATCTATGGCCGACCGAAAGTCTACAAATTGTTGTGTATCTGCTATCGACGAAGGAGGTACCGAGTATTATGGGAGAGCTGAAGCAATTTATGAACTTCTGTTCTATGGTGAAAACCCACCGAATGTCGTAGTCTTCAAATGTTATTGCTTTCAGCCGAAGGAGACTAGAAGGACTCATGAACATATAGGGCTAGTTGAAATCAACCAAAGCACTCATTTAGATGTTCCTGATGTCTATATTATGGCTCAACAGGCGACCCAAGTATTCTATCTACCGTGGGCCTGCCAAACTAATCCAAATCTGAAAGGTTGGGATGTCGTTTATGAAGTGCCGCCACATGCTAGACTTTCTCCCCCAAAGGAAGAGGATTATGAACCTCACATTAACCCAGACACATATGAAGGAGAATTCTTCCAAGAGACACGTCTTTCCAAAAAGTGTTTCAAGAACCGCTATACTTCACCCCAAAACATTGAAGTAGACAGCGACAATGAATCCGACATCACCCTAGAGGAGGAACAAGAAGAGCTGGAACAAGAAGAGGTTACTGCTGCGGATGACCTATCAATGCTTGACCGATTACGTCAAGGTGGCCTTGCACATGTTGATGCCAATGAACCCTATGAGCCCATCATTGATTATAGTGATGATGATGATTATGCATTTATTGATGATACTGATCGAGATTATTAGTAGTGTCAGGTATTCAATTTTTTTATGTTGTACTTGATGATGATACACTTAAGTGATATACATATTATTATTCATGTCGGTACTTTTTTATGTTGTACTAATTTCGTTTATTCTTTGTCATGGCAGGTGTTGAAAGATGGTGGGCGCTGGTCAGGAGCGCGCCGAGGCCCCTTCTTCGTCGGCGCGTGGTGCGAGGTCTTCCATTCCACACGCACCTCTCCGCCGAGCGTTGCTGGACAGTATGGCGACACCGCCGGGCCCTTCTTCGTCGACCGCGGTGCCCAACAGGGGATGAGGTAAGAAGAAGAGAGGAGCCGGAGCACGTGGTCGCGGGAGAGGACGTACGGTGACTGCTAGGGCGCCTTCCTCGCCGCCACCCCCAGCTGTTTCACCCGAGCACGTGACTGCTAGGGTGGACTCGTCTGAGGAGGAGGCTGCACGGACTCCGGTCCACGAGCCTCCGGTCCACGAGTCTTCGGCCCACGAGCCTCGGGGCGACGGGCCTTCGGCCCATGAGACTTGGGCCCACGAGACCCCGGAGGAGCACACGTCTGGATGGGGTACCTGGCCGGGTCAGCCTGAGCATGGAGGGGAGCCGAGTGGCCATGCTGATGATGGCGGGGAGCCGACTGATGACGAGGGGGAGGAGGGGGGCAACGTCTACCAGCGTGGTGCTACACGGCTCCCGTCCGTGCCGGTGACCCGCGAGCAGAGGTGGTTGATTTTCCCTGATGGGGAGAGGTACGTAAGTGCATTTAATATTTTTGTACCTTCTGCATTCACATTTCTTCAAATAACTAATGCGTTGGCCTTGTCATGCTGCAGGGGTTGGGACCACCATCATAGTGTCCGCCGGCCCAACTCCGTCCTTGGAGTTCTTTGCTGGCAAAACTTCCCGGGGTTTGTCACGTTGCCTGGTGAGGGTCGGCTTCCAGAGCTTGGATTGAGCTGGGAGCACTACGTGGCTGCTCCGGCCCCGCCGGATGAGATTATCGACGGTGTCGTGTGTGACACGAGGGCAGACATGGTGATCAGAAAGTTCTGGGTAATTTCTCCTTTACACATTTAAAAATCTTCAACTAGCTAGTTATTAATTGTACTAATCAATATTGTCTCATTTGATTGCAGACATTCTACAGGTGTGAGGAGGGATACGAGGAGGACGCGGCACATGTTATCGAGAACGTCTGCAAGCGCCTACTCCAGAACTTACGGCACGAGGCTCGGGTGCAGGCTGTTCGAGACTACTACGCCTTGCGTGGTATCAAGAAGACCAAGCCGGCGTGCCGCGATAAGTTCCTGAGTAAGGAGCAGTACATGAAGGTAATTCTTAAGTCCTTCTCTACTTAAGTTCCTTCATTTAGTAATTCTTAGCCGTAGCGCTCAAGTTTCTATTTGCTAACTTAGGCGCCTCCGAGATGGTGTGCGGATCGGATGGATTGTTGGGAGGTGTTGGTGGATGAGTGGTGCTCAAAACAATGGCTAGCCCTCCACAACGAGGCCAAGGACAAACGTGCCCAAATGGAAGGTGTGCCACACCATCAAGGCAGCTCCAACTTATATCAGTTCGGGCGCAAGTGGGTATGTGGTTTGCTTCATGATTCATGCAATTCATTCATCATGCTAGCTTGAGCCCTTTAATTACTAATTTTCATTGTTTCTCTCTTTCAGGCACGCTACAATAAGGCGGATAAGGTGCCAGAGGTGTACGACCTGTATGCCATGGCCCACACTGCCTCTTTCAAGAAAGTCAAGGCTTTATCCCAGTCTGACCTCGATGATGCAAACAACTTCACCAACATCTCCTCCCACAACAAGCTCGTGAGATATAGAGATGAGGGGAAGGCGAGGAAAGGGGAGGACTTTAACCCGAGCCAGGGTCCCATTGATCCAGAGCTGGTGATGATATCTGGTGGCGGGAGGTCCCATAGCTCCATAGCCATTGGAGATGGACTTATCCGTTGTCCTAGCACTCTCCCAGAGATCAAGGCGCGCCAGTCGAGCTCCGCTCCTGAGATAAGGCCTCGTGAACGGCCAGTGCAACTCGCCATCAAGGTTAGTGATACGTACTCAGTTATCTTTCTCCATTAATTACATTGTGTGCGCTTCCATCAATGATTACAAATGGTCATGTGAGTGGTGTTGCAGGCTGCTATACAGAGTGAGAGAGATAGAACGGAGAAACTTCTGGCGGAGGCGGCGGAGAGGCAGCGGGAGTTGGAGGAGAGGACGACAAAGATGATGGAGGAGGAGAGGGCACGGAATGACATGCAGGCAAGGGCCATGTACGAGCTCCTTGTGGTAAGTTTCTTCTGCAGATTAGCCAAAACATTCATGTAGTGTTTGTCTCATTACTAACTAGTATGACTGAGTCGTCAAAACCAAATGTGCAGTCTGTGTGCGAGAAGACAGGTCAGACCGCTCCGCCGATGCCAGTGATTGCTCCTGGGACCACGGTGAGTTTTATTTGAATGGACATTACTTGCTAGTCTTAACATTTGAGTGTCATCATGCTAACAAGACATTGGAAATGATCTTTGGTGCAGCGTAACTCCAGACAAGCATCGCACGATCCTTCTCCATCTACCGACACGAGCCACCCCGCTCCTACACCTCCTGGATCTTGGTAAGTTTATCTAGTGTTTTGCTTAACACATGCATAAAGACCTAGACTTAGCTTTATTTCCTCCAATGCTTACCATAATGACCTAGACTTAGCTTCTTCTCCTCCAAAATGACTTAATAAGCTTACTGACCTCCAAAACAATCCATTTTACCTAAGTTAGCTCTAAAACGATCTGTACTTAGCTTACTTATGTCAAAAATTGCATAATTAGCTTAGTTATCTCATAGACGATCCATTTTACCTAAGTTAGCTCTAAAATGACCCATTTTACCTAGGTTAGCTTATAAATGATCCAGTTCATCCAAGTTAGCTCAAAAATGACCCATTTTACCTAGATTAGCTCCTAAATGATCCATTTTACCTACGTTAGCTTTAAAATGACCCATTTCACCTAGGTTAACTCCAAAATGACCCATCTTACCTAGGTTATCTCATAAACGATCCATTTCAACTAATTTAGCTCATAAACGATCCATTTCACCAAGTTAGCTAAAAACGATCCATTTCACCTAAATTAGCTCTTAAATGATCCATTTCACCTAAGTTAGCTCAAAAAGATCCATTTCAACTAAATTAGCTCATGAATGATCCATTTCACCTAAGTTAGCTCAAAAACGATCCATTTCAACTAAGTTAGCTCATAAATGATCCATTTCACCTAAGTTAGCTAAAAAACGATCCATTTCACCTTAGTTACCTCAAAAACGATCCATTTGACCTTAGTTAGCTCATAAACGACCCATTTCAACTAAGTTAGCTCATAAATGATCCATTTCACCTTAGCTAGCTCATAAACGACCCATTTCAACTTAGTTAGCTCATATATGATGCATTTCACGTAAGTTAGCTCATAAATGACATACTCTTCTTGTTCTAGTCTTCTTCTTGTTCTACTCTTCTTGTTCTAGTCTTCTTCTTGTTCTACTCTTCTTCTTGTTCTACTCTTCTTGTTCTAACTTTCTTATTTTTCATTTTGCAGATTTCATTCACTGGACGAAAGCTTGCATAGATGGAGTGCTCCTTATCCCTTTCTCTGTTTCTTTTGTGTCGTTGAACTATGCATGTATCATTGGATGAAACTATTGTAATATATATGGTTGGATGCCTCTATGTTGAACTTGTTATGTATGATGGAACTATGCATGTAATATATATGGTTGGATGATGAAGTTATGTGTTGGATATCTTATATGTTTGCTCTGTAATGGCCTTTTGAAATATATCTATATATGTCATATATATTTGTGATGAAAATTGTTGGATTTAATAAAAAACAGATAAAAGAGCCAACATGGCAGGCTCTTTGCCGTCTGCCACCGATGGCAACGGGCTCTTTGTCGTCTGCCGCGGATGGCAAAGAAGACACGTGGCATCCAGCTGTGGGCAAAGAAGGCACGTGGCATCCAGCTGTGCTTTCTGGGAGCTGACCCGTTTGGTCAGTTTGCCTACAGTGGCAGACGGCAAAGACTTTGCCATCAGTGGCAGACGGCAAAGAACCTGCCATGTAGTGACGTGTAGATGACATCATACGGCGAACGGCAAAGACACTAGAAATTTTGCCGTCAGCGGAGGACGGCAAAGGCCTGCCGTTAGCCACTTAACGGACTGACAGCGCAATTATTGCCGTCCGCTCTCTTTGTCGTCCGCCGCAGACGGTAAAGGGCCTTTGCCGTCAGCCGCCAGGAAGCAGACGGCAAAGTAGTTGTTTACCGTAGCCTACTTTGCCGGAGCCTTTTGCCGTCCGCCGTTCATGCCTTTGCCGTCCACCGTGGCAGACGTCAAAATAGCTGATTCCTGTAGTGAATGTGTATTAACTACACGAGCCTCCACAAGGCCTGCCCCAAGGACCCATTTGCTCTACCAAGAATTGATCAGGTGATAGACTCCAGAGCCGGATGCGAGTTGTTGAGTTTCTTGGATGCATACTCAGGATATCACCAGATCAAGCTGAACCCGGCTGACAGATTGAAGACCGCCTTCATCACGCCGTTTGGAGCATTCTGCTACCTCACCATGACGTTCGGCTTAAGGAATGCCGGCGCCACCTTTCAGCGTTGTCATGTAGAAGTGCCTCCTCAAGAAGCTCGGCAGGAACGCCCACGTTTACGTGGACGACGTGGTGGTGAAGACGGAAAAGCGAGGAACACTGCTGGAAGACCTCAAGGAGACCTTTGAGAACCTGCGCCGGTTCCAGATCAAGCTCAACCCAGAGAAGTGTGTCTTCGGAGTACCAGCCGGCCAGCTGCTAGGTTTCCTGGTCTCTGAACGCGGCATAGAATGCAACCCAGTAAAAATCAAGGCCATCGAGAGAATGGAGGTACCCAGCCGACTGCTGGATGTGCAGAAGTTCACCGGCTGCTTGGCGTCCATCAGCCGATTCATCAGTCGGCTGGGCGAGAAAGCTCTCCCCTTATACCAACTCATGAAGAAGACCACTTTTTTCGAGTGGAACCATAAGGCGGACGAAGCTTTTCACCAGTTGAAGAAGATGCTGACTACTCCACCCGTCCTGGCGGCTCGGACTCCCAAGGAACCTATGCTCCTGTACATCGCCGCCACCAGCCGAGTAGTCAGCACAGTCATTGTAGTGGAGCGCAAGGAGGAAGGCAAGGCGCTACCTGTCCAGAGACCAGTATATTACCTGAGAGAGGTACTGTCGACCTCCAAGCAGAACTACCCCCACTACCAGAAGATGTGCTATGGCTGCACTTTGCTTGCCAAGAAATTCGAAGCCTTACTTTAGAGCATCCAAGTGGTCTGCACGGCTCCACTTGCCGAGATCATCGGTAGCCGAGATGCCTCTGGTCGAGTGGCCAAGTGGGCCATAGAGCTGGCTCCTTATACCATCTACTACCAGCCCCGCACCGCTATCAAATCACAAGCACTGGACGACTTCCTCGTCGACTGGGGCCGAGACCCAGTACCTGCCTCCAGCGCCTGACTCCACCCATTGGCGGATGCACTTCGACGGCTCCAAGATGCGCACCGGCTTGGGAGCCGGCGTCGTCCTCACCTCTCCCAAAGGCGACAAGCTCAAATATGCACTGTAAATCCATTTTGCCGCCTCCAACAACGTGCCGAGTACGATGGCGCTCATTCACGGGCTCTCCGGCTTGCCAAAGAACTTGGCATCCAGCCGGATCTTGTGTTATGGCGACTCGGACTTAGTGGTCCAGCAGTCATCTGGCGACTGGGACGCGAAAGACGCAAACATGGCGAGCTACCGTTTCCTCGTGCAGCAACTCAGCGGGTATTTCGAAGGGTGCGAGTTCCTCCATGTGACTAAGAAACGACAACGACCAACAGACGCCTTGGCATGAATCGGCTCTACCCGCCAAGCAATACCATCTGGCGTCGCCCTTCAACGCCTCCTCAAGCCGTCTAGGCGGGCGACTCCAAAGCTTCCACAGTCGAGCCCGGCCCGGGGACTGCGGTGACGGACTCGAAGATTCCCGAACTTGGCCCAAGGACCGCTCCAGTCGGCCTGGGGACTTCATCAGCCCAGCAAGCGGCTGTTGACTCCAGCCTGCCGCCTCCCAGCCCAGCCGCCCTCGTCCAATTCGCAGTTCTGGTAGTCGAAGAAATAGCAGCACCCTCATGGGCCCAGCCCATCCTCAAATTCCTGGTGAACAAAGAGCTACGAACTGATGAGACCTCAGCTCGGCAAGTACAACGCCGGGTGGCAGCCTATACCATAATCAACAGAGAGCTGGTCAGGCGTAGTGTCACTAGTGTCTACCAGCGCTGCATAGAGCCAGAGCAAGGCCAGGCGATCCTCAAAGACATCCATCAAGGCGAATGCGGCCACCATGCGGCTTCAAGAGCACTCATCGCCAAAGCCTTTCGGCACGGTTTCTTTTGGCCGACTGCCTTAGAAGAGGCCAAGGAGTTAGTCCAAAAATGGTGCCAGAAGTTCAGCTCCAAGCCGCACGAGCTGGCTTCCGCGCTCAAGACCATCCCCATTGCTTGGCCTTTCGCAGTTTGGGTTCTAGACATGGTGGGACCATTCAAGACAGCACAAGGTGGTCTAACTCACCTACTTGTCGCAATGGACAAGTTCACCAAGTGGGTGGAAGTGAAGCCAATTAAGAAACTGAACGGTCTGATATCACAATTCGGTACGGCATACCACACAGCATCATCACCGACAACGGCACAAATTTTGCCAAAGGCGCCTTGGCCCGTTTCTGCGCAACACAGGGCATCCGACTGGACCTAGTGTCCGTCGCCCATCCGCAGTCAAATGGCCAAGTGGAGCGAGCAAACGGCCTCATCCTGTCCGGCATCAAGCCTCTGTTGATCGAGCCTCTGGAGTGCTCGGCTGGCTGCTGGCTCGACGAGCTGCCAGCCATCCTCTGGAGTCTGCGCACGACTCCAAACAAGTCAACCGGCTTCACGCCCTTCTTCCTCGTCTACGGCGCCGAAGCCGTCATCCCAACGGACATAGAGTTTGACTCCCCACGAGTCACCATGTACACCGAGGAGGAAGCAGAAGAAGCACGACAAGATGGCGTCGATTTGCTGGAAGAGGGCCGGCTGTTGGCACTCAGCCGGTCCAGCATCTACCAGCAGAGCCTGCGCCGATACCACAACAGGAAGGTCAGGCCAAGATCTTTCCAAGAAGGCGCCCTTGTGCTCCGGCTGATCCAGCGAACAGCCGGCCAGCACAAGCTGTCGCCGCCTTGGGAAGGCCCTTTCATCATCAGCAAAGTACTAGGCAACGATTCCTACTACCTGATCGACGCTCAAAAGCCCCGAGCACGCAAGAGGGACGACTCCGGCAAGGAAACAGAGCGGCCATGGAATGCAAATCTTCTTCGAAGATTTTATAGTTGATGCAGTATGTACCATGCTACCTTTTGTATTAAAGTACCAAGACTTCGGGCCCCCCGAGACAAGCTCGGGGACTGCCCTCTTTTGTCTGTATGATAAAAATTATGCCTACAAGTATGTTACTCTTTGTCATGCCGCTTGGCACCGGGCTCGACAAGTCGGCCCGGGGACTTGCCGCCTTGCACTATGAAATGCTTCCTGCAGCCGGACAAGTAGTGTGTAACACCTAAGCCGTCTTCTGTCAGAAGCTGCAGCTCGCAGAGTGACTGTACGGCGGGCAGAGGGAAGGTAGAATGGGTGGTTGCACGAAAAATGGCTAAGGACTCAAAGCATAAAACATAGCTCAAGACGGTTTCCAGCCTTTCTCGCAAACCGACTCTCGGACAGTCGGGTTGTCATTTTCTATCCAACTTGCTCAAACAATCCTGAAATTGGCTAAGTACTTGCTTTCCCAAAGTAGCCTAGCACTTGATCCAGCAACAGTCCGCAGAGCGGCTGTCCGATTGGCAAGACAGGCAACTAAGAGAAAGCGGCATAGGAAAACAACCAAAAGAACAATGAGCAAGAAAAGATATTTATATATATATATATATATAACATAGGCCCTTGGCCGAATTGTCGAGTAGAGGTTCAAAATACACCCCGCGGGTGGAATTGTGCGAATTAACAAGTTCTTTAAAAGACTACTAAAGCAGATAAAACAAAAGACACAACGGCAGCTTAGGAGGCGGCAGACGAATTCGGGGGGTCGGAGGAGGCACCAGCGTCAGGCGTCGGGGTGGTCGGCCGGCTAGTCTCGGCTTGATCGCCTCCGGCAGCAGTCGGGTTGGTCGCACGCGGCTCGTTGCTGGAGGCACAGTTGGGCTGAGGCTGGCCATCTGCTCCGTCTTCTGGGGCCTCCGCCTTGCCCTCATCCTCCGTCTCGTCCTCCTCCTCGACGCTGGAGCCAATCACCTCCGCCGAGTCTTCGCTGTAGTCTGGGTTCATCCCAAACCACTCCGGCAGTACCTCCTCGCCGTCTTCAGACCGCTCGGGGACGAAGATTCTCATGTCGGTGTACTCGGCGATCGCCGTAGCACGCTTGACGAGGGCGTCTTCCGCAGCCGCCAGCTCCGGCTGGGCCTCCGACCGAAGCATGGCCAACCGGTCTAGATCCAGCCCCGGGTACCACGCCTTGATGAACTCCAAGGCCCGGCGCGCTCCAGCCCGGGCCGAAGAGCCCTTCCAGGCCTCGAGGCGACCAGCCGTGACCTCCAACCAGTTGGCCGTCAGGCTGGGGGTGCGCGGAGCCTGCATATCCGGCCAAAGGGCGGAAATCGCCTGGGCACCGACGCGCTGAAGCCGGCACAGCATCCGGTGAGCCGCCCGGAGGCGAGCTTCGATGCTCAAGATGTGCTCATCAAGAGTTCGGGGGGCTTCGGCGGCGATCTCCGCGCCCTCCGCCCTCCGACTTTCACGATTGGCCTCGATGGCTCGGATAGCGGCCTGCGACTGCCCAGGGAAGAAGTCTGCAAAAGACACAAAGAAACGAAGAAGCAAGTCAAAAACTAGGAGTCGGCACGATCTAAGTCGGCAGCTCGAAGAAACAAAATAAAGAGACTCACCATCAACGATGTCTTCAATCTCGTGGAAGCCGGAGGATAGCAGCGCCTCCTTGTCAGACCAGGAGGAGCGCTCGCTCGCGAACTCGGCCAAGAGGGCGGTTTCCGTCTCCTCCGCCTCCCTCTGAGACTTCCCAAGCAGCTCCTTCTGCTCTGCCAACTGAGTGGCCAGTAGATCGCGCTCTCTGGCGAGCCTGCTGCACTCCTTCCCTTTGGCGAGCAGGGCGGAGTTGGCTTCGCTCAGCTGCTGTTGAAGAGCAGCGTTGGCTCCAGAAGGAAAGGAAGAAAGACAACAGTCGTCAATAAAGTAGGTCACCGGGGAGATCCGGCCCGACTGCTCAGCAGTCGGCCCGAATCTCGGGGACTACAGCCCGCAGGTGCGCTAGCGCACCCCCGCAGAGAAAAAAAAGAGAGGGGGGACTTACTCCGGCTCTCCGCCAACTCGGCGGTCCGCTTGCCCAGCTCTTCAACATTACGGTTGAAGGCAGTGACACGGAGGTTGTGGTAATCCTGCAACAAGCATTTCAGACAAAGTTAGTACCCAGAAGTTCGTCAATTGGAGTTCCGGGCCGCCTGCTCAGCAGCCGGCCCGAAACTCGGGGACTACACCCAGTGGGTGCGCTGGCGCGCCCCCACAGAGAGGAACAAGAAAAACAAAGGCCCAAAGAAAAAACATACCCGGACGGCTGCCCACGACGCTAGGAACGCCTTGGTGCAACTCTGGAGGGCGTCGCCCTCAGCGCGGAGCTTCGCCTGGACGTCCAGGAGAGCCCGGTTCAGCGGCCCTGTGCCGCCTCCTCGCACCCACCCAACAGGTGCAGTGCTCGTCGCTTCGGCGTCTGGAGCCACCGAGCTGGCGGTGCCGGCTTCTAGGGGGCGGGGTGCCGAAGTCGCCTTCTCCAGACGACAGCGCGCTGGCAAGCCGACTTGGAGGAGTAGCCTCGCCACGGCCTCATCTTTGGTCGGCGGCACCGGAGGGTCTGCTGGCTGCTCGCCTTGCACGCCTTCAGACGGTGGCGGAGGCGGCGGCGGAATGATCACGCCCGGAGTTGAGGGCTCGCCGCCTTCCCTCTCCTCGACGAGGTTCTCCCCGCCGGCTTCTCCAGTCTGCCCCGTGAACTCCGGGGGCGGCGGCGCAGAGTTCAGCGGGGTAACAAGCAAGGCCGACTGGCGGCGTGCGGCTTCCTCCCTGTTTTTTCTTAGTGGAGGCCTTCGCCCTGTCGGCCTCCGCCTTCTCTAGGCGGAGGGCTTCTTCTTCGTTGCGCTTCTCCTGTGCATTCCACTCCGTCGCCCCCCGGAGGTCGGCAGCGGGGTCTATCCGCCGAGTGGTGGCGGGCGTCTCCGCTGACCCCATGACGGAGGCGGTGGCGGCCCGCTCAAGAGAGAGGGGAGCCCTGAAGAAAGAGGGGCGAGCAGAGACTCAGACAAAACACGAAGAAAGAATAAACTTTGAAGACTGAATACTTACGCAGAGACCAACAGCGGCTTCTTCACTTCCTTACGGAAGTGGATGGCCTTCGCGGCTGCCTCGTCCCGCCAGGTCGCCACAGCCGAGCCCTTGGGCTTCTTCGGCCGGCTGCCGAACAAAGTCGGCACAGCCCGACGCTTTTTCCCGCCGCCTGGAGCGCCCGATGCGGCAGAAGAGCCCGCGCCCGGCTGGCTGGCTCTTGGCCGATGGCGAGGGGCGACTCCTCCCTCGGCATCGTCTTCAGGCTAGTCGGCGAAGGTAGCCGAGGGCTTGAAGTCGCCTGTCGTCCCTCCTCCTCCCTCGGCGTCGTCTTCCAGAGCCACCGCCCCCAGATCGGGGTCGTCGACGTCGCTCTCCGCCCGGTCGGTGACGAACTCACAGGCCGGCCCCGAGGTGCCGGCTGGTGGGTAAAGAAGGGGATTCTAACCAAAGCCGACTGATCAGAACAAAACTCGGCAAGAAGAAGACAATCCAAAGAAAGAAAAGAAAGGCTACTCACCACGGGCGGGGGGTTGGCGCGAGAGTATTGCTCCTTACCGAATCGCCAGTCCTCTGGGAGCCTGCTGTCTGAGAGATAGTTCACCATAAGGGCCACCTCTTCGTGAGGCATGTCCTTGGTGCACATCCGACTCGGGTCGCGGCCCCCGCTCATCTGGCATATCATGTGAGGGCGATCTTGGAGTGGGAGAACTCGGCGCGAGACGAAGGCGGCCAGCAGGTCCAGACCAGTCAGACCCTCCGACTGCGTCAGCACTCGGAGTCGCGTGATGGCGCCGACTCCCGTAGGCGTCAGCGACCTGGCCCGGTACGACCAGTTGGGCAGTCTGCCAGCCGGCGGGCCGGCTTCGAAAGCCGGCATATTGACCCAGTTGCCCCTCGTGGTGACGTTCCTGACGTAGAAGTAGGACCTCTGCCACATCTTCACCGACTTCAACAGCGAGATGGAGGGGAAGTGGTTGTCGGCTCCTGTCCTTCGCACGGCGATGAAGGCGCCGCACTGAGTCGGCACGCCCGCGGCCTGGGTGCCGAGCTTGTAGAAGAAGAACTCCCCCCAGAGCTCGAGGGTGGGGAGGACTCCGAGGAAGCCTTCGCACAGAGCCACGAAGGCAGACAGCAGCACCACTGTGTTGGGGGTGAGGTGGTGCGGCTGGAGGCCGTAGAACTCCATGAACGACCGGAAAAAGCTGCTCGCCGGCAGCCCCAGCCCGCGCAGGCAGTGCGAGCGGAAGATGACCCTCTCGCCCTCCTGCGAGGCGGGGGAAATCCCCCCCGCCGGCGCAAGACGCACCTGCATGCGATCTTCGCCGGGAAGCCGACGGGTCCGGCGGAGGAACTCGATATGGTCTTCATGGACTTCGGAGCCGTCCCAGATGCAGGAGCGCACTGGGGGAGGCGCGGCAGTGGAGGAGGAACTCATCGCGAGCTATCACCGTGGCGTTCGCCGGAGCTTGGGCGTGCGGCGGAGCAAGGAAGAGAGCGAGGAGCAGCAAGGAGGAGGAGAGCGAGGAGCTGCGAGGAGGAAGAAAGCAAGGGGTAGCAGGAAGGAGGGGCGCGCGTGCCCCCCTCTTGATGGAGGTAAATTGCCTACGGACTACAACCCTCCGGTTTATATAGACACCGGATAGGGTTAGGGTTACACAAAGTCAGTTACAATGGTAGGAGATCTTGAATATCCGCATCGCCAAGCTTGCCTTCCACGCGAAGGAAAGTCCCATCCGGACACGGGACGAAGTCTTCAATCTTGTATCTTCATAGTCCAGGAGTCCGGCTGAAGGTATAGTCCGGCTACCCGAACACCCCCTAATCCAGGACTCCCTAAGTAGCCCCCGAACCAGGCTTCAATGACGATGAGTCCGGCGGGCAGATTGTTCGGCATTGCAAGGCGGGTTCTTCTCCAAATCCTGTGTACCTGTAGGAATAATGTTCGATTTTTGTAATGTAGCGCTCCTCGACTCCCACGCCCAATAATGGTCGTCTTCCACGTGTCAAACGGATGCGAAAAGCCAGGGCGTTTTTACATCCACGCCCCTAGCCGTATAAACGAGCCGCCTATTTAACGGGATGGGGATTTAGGTCCAAACCACATCTTCTCCTCTCCGCGAGTTATCATCAGAGCGCTTCCAGCAAAGGTCCATTCCAACATGACAAGTCGTCGCAGCTCCTCCGCTCGCCCCTCCGGTCCCAAACCCGGGGACTGGGAGTGTTGCACCATCCCGCATAGCGAGTTAGTGTCGCTTCAGGCCAAGGGATTTCTCCCTCAGGCATACATGGTCCCGGTCCGAGCCGGTCTCGCCACCTATAATGGCGGAAAACAAGCGGAGAGCACCCCCAATCCTTCTAAAGGAGAGCGGGTGTGCCTCGTCCCCTATCTAATAAGGGGACTGGGGTTGCCAATTCATCCAGGGTTAATAAGCGGGCACGCAGTAACTTCACGGCTGATTACCCAGGGTTAATCCCGGCCTCCCAGGTGACAGAAACCGGAGTCTCATTCCCTTGAGAGAGATTCCACTTTCATGTATTCCGGTGTTTCTGACGACAACCGTGTTTTGCAGGGGAGATTTCCGAGGCAGGAGGCCGATCCTGCGGCGGCTAGCCAACGAGGGGTCGCAGGGCCCCATGGGGTAAAAAGGAATGTAGTCCGGACTGAGATGCCGGCGCAAAGGTATAGCGCACCCTCTTTTTCCCTGGTGTTATTCTGTCAGGGCATATTAACGTTCGTGCTATCTTCAGAATGAAGAGACCTCGCCGGACTACATCCGGAGAGGTTGCCAATCGTGCCTCCACCAGCCAGGCTCCAATGTCTGGCCAGGAGGCGGAGGCGAGCACAAGGCGCGCACCGGACGCTCCTCCGACAGAGGATGCGGACAGGCTGTCTGCCACAAATTCTGAAGTGGAGAGTACCATGAACCACAGGCATCGCCAAACAGTTCTACGCGACGCTTGTTTCTCCCAAGAGGCTTTAGATGTCTATAATTCGGGAGATGCGTACCTCCGTGCCGCTCAAAATGGTTTAGCCAGAGCCACGGAGCAGTATGTAAAAGACATACGTGTAAGAAAATTTTGGTCAAATATATATATACCAGTAGCCCCTGAGACTTGAAACAGTTAGAGCAACTGATTTAAGGATCATTTAATATGCAGGTTCTTACAGAGAAGAATACTGTACTGTCCCAGGAGCTGGAAAAGTGCAAGGCCCAACTAGAGGCCGCACTAGCCGCAACAGGGGAGCCCAAAGAGACCCCCTCAGGTAAGATACGCTTCGAAAGATTAGTATTGTGCGGTGTGGGTGCAAATCTGACAAATCATGTTGCAGATGGCGCCGGACTCGATCCGGAAAAGCAACAACTCTTGCGCTGGCTAAAGGCTGGTGAGAGTATGTTGACAAAGGTGAGGCGAGAGAAGAATGATCTTCAGGATGCCAACACCAGGCTGGACGTCGAAATTAAAGATGTTCGTGGCCAGCTGTCGGACTCCGTGAGGGAGAATCAACGGCTTCGACGTGGCATATTCAGTAAGTGCTTGAACGAGCTTTGAAAAAAAAGAGTTCGACGAGGAAGTCGACTAACAGAGTAATGTCTGTAGGTATGCTCATAGGTCGTCCTGCAGAGGAAATGCCCGGTTCTACGGGTGACCTTCTTCCCGAACTCATGCAACTGCACGAGCGAATTCGGCAGGCGATGCGAGGTGTTGCCCAAGCCTTATGGCCTGCCCACTCCATGCCCGAGGGCCTTGGAGAGCTTGCGGAGAAGCTGAAGGGAGCTCGGCGGCGCTTCTGGTTGTGGAAGATATCGGCCTGCCGACAAGGCGCTAGGGAAGCCTGGGCCATGGTGAAGACCCGTTTTACGAAGTCTGACCCAAACCACATGGCCGAGGTCGGACCAGTGGGGCCTGACGGGAAGGAGATCCCTGTGAGCTTAGTATACGGCCAAGTAGAGTTGGCCGCGAAGTATTCCTAGCAGGACTGTAAATTAGACAGCCTGTTAGATGGTATAGAAGAGGAATACAATCAGTCAGAATGACTATGTAATTTTGAATTGACATGTGTAATGCCTTCTAGCCGGATTGTAGATCGTTTTTCGTTGCCGACCTTTTTGCTTCAACCTCGGGACCTGACGGTCCGGAGTGTGTCCGAATACCATAGCGGTTATATAAGAACCGTGGTATGCGTGGAGACCAGGCGTAGGGTTCATTAGTGCTTTATCAGACAAGTGCCCAACTAGTTATGTTATATTACATGGTTAGTAAGAAACATCTTCCAGAGAGAATAGTTCCGTTAGGGGTTCCTTTCGCTGGGAGGCATGCCCTAAAGTGCATGTCCGGACTGCGTAAAAAGACGCAGAAAAAGCATCTGGGGGCGCATAAAATGAGTAAAAAGATCATCTTTTATCTCACCGACCGAATATTCTCTAGCTTTCGGCTTCACCCAGTCTCAGGTACACATCCGGCTGACCCGGCAGTAACAATCGCAGAGGTGCTCCCTTTACCGCCTAGCCGAACAATCGGGAACGTAGGGGTAAGCACAGGAGCCAGGCAACCCAGCTTGGCCAAAACTTAAGTCATATCGATGCATATAATGGTGAAGAAAAAGGTACATGCGGAAGTTTGACGCATGTGTTGGGCGTGAAGCCCGTATAAATAAGCTTCTGTTAAAGAAGCCCCCAGGTTTAATGAGCGCGAGTGACGCGTCACTAGATGAGCTTTTAAGGGCTATAAAAGAAAAGAGGGGAAGGAGAGAAATGTAAGACAGAAAAATGCAAAAAATTGACAGAGGAAGGAGACGAACACAGAGTCCGGCGCTAGGCATAGAATCTTCCGAGACGGGTGGTGTTCCACGGGTTCGGCTCGAGTCGGTTATCCGACGCATCTCGCGGGCGGTACGCCCCGCCAGTCAGGACTTGGTCGATTATGAATGGACCTTCCCACTTGGGCTTGAGTTTGTCCTTTTTCTTATCCGGTAGGCGTAGAACTAGTTCGCCAACATTGTAATTTTTGGCCCGTACTTCTCTGCTTTGATATCTCCGGGCCTGCTGTTGATAAAATGCGGAACGGGATTTTGCCACGTCACGCTCCTCCTCCAGGGCGTCCAAATTGTCCTGCCGATCGAGCTCGGCTTCTCTTTCTTCGTACATGCACACTCTAGGTGAGTCATGAATTATGTCGCAGGGCAGAACTGCCTCTGCGCCGTACATCATAAAAAATGGTGTGTATCCGGTGGTGCGATTTGGCGTGGTCCGCAGCCCCCATAGCACGGAGTCGAGCTCCTCTACCCAGTGCGTGTTAGATTCCTTGAGGGACCGCACCAGTTTGGGTTTAATGCCGCTCATGATAAGACCATTTGCACGTTCGACCTGGCCGTTGGTTTGTGGGTGATAGACGGAAGCATAATCGAGCTTGATGCCCATGTTTTTGCACCAGAGTTTTACCTCGTCGGCGGTAAAGTTTGTACCGTTATCGGTTATGATGCTGTGGGGGATGCCATAACAGTGTACAACCCCGGATATGAAGTCTATCACAGGTCCGGATTCGACCGTTTTAACAGGCTTGGCTTCTATCCATTTGGTGAATTTATCCACCATAACCAGTAAGTATTTTTTCCTATCGGTCCCACCTTTAAGGGGTCCGACCATATCAAGCCCCCAGACCGCAAAAGGCCAGGTGATGGGTATAGTTTGGAGTGCAGTGTGTGGCATATGGCTTTGGTTGGCAAAAAGTTGGCAACCAGCGCATCGTTGGACTAGGTCCTAAGCGTCTGCCCGGGCCGTCAGCCAATAAAAGCCTGTACGGAAAGCCTTGCTAACAAGGGACCGAGCAGCGGCGTGGTGGCCACCGTGTCCGGCATGAATTTCAGCCAGAAGGTTCCGCGCTTCCTCTTCGGAGATGCACCTTTGAAGGACTCCGGTAGTGCTTTTCTTATAAAGCTCTCCCTCATGGACTCTATAGGCTTTAGATCGCCGCACTATGCAGCGGGCCTCGTTTTGGTCCTCCGGGAGTTCCTGCCTAGTAAGGTAGGCTAGGAATGGTTCTGTCCACGGGGCGATGACCGCCATTATTACGTGGGCTGAAGGTGTAATTTCATTGGCAGAGCCTCCAATTGTGTCAGATTGTTCGGCGTCGAGTGGTGCGGCTGGGTCCGGGCTGTTATTTGCGGGTTCCCCCTCCCATGCTACGGATGGCTTGAACAATCTTTCCAAAAAGATGTTGGGGGGACTGCATCGCATTTTGCTCCGATGCGTGCCAGGACGTCCGCTGCTTGATTGTTTTCTCGGGCTATATGGTGAAACTCCAGCCCTTCAAACCGAGCTGACATTTTTAGGACGGCGTTGCGGTAAGCTGCCATTTTTGGGTCCTTGGCGTTGAAGTCTCCATTTATTTGGGATATCGCGAGGTTTGAATTCCCGCGTACCTCTAGGCGCTAGATACCCATGGATACTACTATCCGGAGACCATGTAGGAGGGCCTCATACTCGGCTGCATTGTTCGAATCCATGTACATGATTTGGAGCACATATTGGACTGCGTCTCCTGTGGGGGACGTCAGGACGACGCCAGCCCCCAGTCCGGCCAACATTTTGGAGCCGTCGAAATGCATAATCCAGTTTGAATATGTGCCGTACTCTTTAGGGAGCTCGGCCTCCGTCCACTCTACGATGAAGTCGGCCAAAACTTGCGATTTAATAGCTTGCCGTGGCTTATAGGTTATATCAAACAGGAGAAGCTCGATGGCCCATTTTGCAATCCGGCCCGTTGCATCATGGTTGTTGATAATATTGTTGAGTGGTACTTCCGAGGCTACTGTTATGGAACACTCTTGAAAGTAGTGTCGTAGCTTCCGGGATGCCATGAATACTGCATATGCAATCTTTTGGTAATGCGGGTACCGTGATTTGCATGGAGTGAGGACAGTGGATACGTAGTAGACCGGCCTTTGAAGGGGGAATTTGTGTCCATCCGTTTCCCGCTCGACAACGAGCACTGCGCTGACAACTTGATGTGTTGCTGCAATGTACAATAACATTGGTTCGCCGGTGTTCGGCGCGGCCAGGACTGGGTTTGTTGCCAATATGGCTTTTATTTCATCAAGTCCGGCCGTGGCAGCCTCCGTCCACTCAAAGTGTTCGGTGCGCCGAAGGAGGTGATAGAGGGGTAGTGTCTTTTCTCCCAAGCGGGAGATGAAGCGGCTTAAAGCCGCCACGCATCCGGTTAATTTTTGTATTTGTTTGAGGTCCTTTGGGATATCCAATTGTGAAAAAGCTCGGATCTTGGCTGGATTTGCTTCAATTCCTCTACCGGATACAATCAAGCCCAAGAGCTTTCCGGCTGGAACGCCGAAGACGCATTTCTCCGGGTTGAGCTTGATGTCATATTTTTGGAGGTTATCGAATGTAAGCCTCAAGTCGTCTACTAGAGATTCGACATGTCTTGATTTGACGACCACATCATCAACATACGCCTCCACTGTTTTGCCGATCTGATTTGCCAGACATGTCTGGATCATGCGCTGATATGTTGCGCCGGCGTTTTTCAGCCCGAAGGGCATTGTGTTGAAGCAGAATGGGCCGTATGGTGTGATGAATGTTGTTGCCGCTTGGTCTGATTCTGCCATCTTGATTTGATGGTATCCAGAGTATGCGTCGAGGAAACACAACGAGTCGTGTCCTGCGGTGGCATTGATAATTTGATCGATACGGGGGAGGGGAAGGGATCCTTTGGGCAAGCCTTGTTGAGGTCATTAAAATCGACACACAGGCGCCAGGATTTGTCCTTCTTTGGTACCATCACCAAGTTTGCTAGCCAGTCTGGATGTTTTATGTCTCTAATGAATCCGGCCTCCAATAGCTTGGCTAGCTCCTCTCCCATAGCCTGCCTCTTGGGTTCAGAAAAACACCGAAGGGCTTGTTTGACATGTTTGAATCCTTTTAGGATATTTAAGCTGTGTTTGGCCAGCCTGCGTGGGATCCCTGGCATGTCTGAAGGGTGCCAGGAGAAAATGTCCCAGTTCTCTCGTAGGAACTCTCGCAGTGCGGCGTCTACATCAGGGTTCAGTCGTGCCCCGATGGAAGCTGTTTTATTGGGGTCCGTTGGATGGACCTGGAATTTGACTATTTCGTCAGCTGGCTTGAAGGAGGTGGATTTGGATCTCTTATCGAGCATCACATCATCCCTGTTAACCATGGAGCGCAGCGCAGTCAGTTCCTCGACCGCTAAGGCTTCGGATAGTGCCTCAAGGGCTAATGCGGCCGTCTTGTTTTCGGCACGGAGTGCTACGTCCGGATCACTAGCTAGAGTGATAATTCCGTTCGGCCCGGGCATCTTAAGCTTCATGTACCCGTAATGGGGTATTGCTTGGAAGATTGAGAATGCTTCCCGTCCCAGTAAAGCGTGATATCCGCTTTTGAACGGGGCCACCTGAAACGTGACTTCTTCGGACTTGTAATTATCCGGCGTGCCGAACACCACATCTAGTGTGATTTTTCCTGTGCAGCGCGCTTCCCGACTGGGGATTATTCCTCTAAAGGTTGTGCTGCTTCGCTCGATGCGGTTCCAGTCTATTTCCATTTTTTGAAGGGTTTCCTCATAAATGAGGTTCAGTCCGCTGCCTCCATCCATGAGCACCTTGGTGAGGCGAAAGCCGTCCACTATGGGACTGGGGACCAATGCGGTTGGTGCTCGGGCTGTTAGGAATCTAGGTTCATCACTTGCGTTGAAGGTAATAGCAGTGTCGCTCCATGGATTTATTGTTGCAACTTGATAGACTTCGGCGAGGCTGCGGAGTGTTCTTTTTCGCATACTGTTTGATGCGAAAGTCTCGAAGACTGTGAGAACGGTACTAGTGTCCTTGGGCTGGCTTTCTGCGGCCTCCAGAATTAAGAGGTCCTCACCAATTTTGGCCACCTGCCGGAGTATCCAACATGCTCTAAGGCTGTGAGTTGGTGTGGCGTCCTCTATACTGTGGATTCTACAGGGTCCATCAAGCCACCTTTCCACTACGGTTCCATGCCCTGTAGAGGGTTTTGGCTTTTTGGTGTTTACCCCGGGTGTCCTATGATGATGCACCCTCTTAGTTCGGACGGGATTACTATTCAAGGCCGGATTATCCCAAAATTTTATTTCGGTTTTCCAGGCGCTTTCCATCGCATAGTATTTTTGTACTATGGACGCCAAGTTAGCGAAGCGTGTAATATCACGACGACTTACGGCGTTAAGGATTCCCTCGTCCGTGCAATTACTGCAGAAAATTGAGATTGCGTCTCCCTCGCGGCAATCCTTTATCCTGTTCATAACCAGGAGGAATCTGGCCCAGTAATGATGTTCTGTTTCCTCGGGCCTCTGCCTGATTTGGGAGAGATCTCTTATGTTCGGGTGGGCGGGTGTCGTTGAATCTGAAACCTCACCCAGTCCAAGATTCGAAGGCCGAAGAGTTTCCGAACTCTGAAGTTCGGATTCTTGGATGTTGTCCAACGAATCTAGCCCGTTGCCTGATCCTAAGCTCAGGTCTTGAGTTACATCCTCCTCTCCGCGGGTATCCGGCTTGGAGGAGTCGGGAATTCGGACGTAGCTAGTCCTTAAAATAGATGAAGGGTCGCCGCACTGCGCCTCTACCACGGCAACGTGGTGGGTGACTTGGGGAGAGTTAATTTCTCTTAGATCGGGTTTAAGCCCAACCTGGTCGTAATCCGTAGCGACCCCCAGGGCGGCGATGCGATCCAAGAGCTCGTTTACGGAAGAGAGCTCCATTGGATCTAGCTGCTCTACGAGCTCCGAGCTGACGTGTAGGTTGCTTTTGATGACACGAGAGGTCATCGTCGGTGCAACAGCCGAACAGGCGGTCATGAGGAAACCACCTAGCCGGAGGGTTTGGCCGACAGCCAAGGCTCCCTTAGCAACGGCGCCGTCTTTAAAGACGGGAGGAGGCATCCTTCCTGATTGTGAAGGCATAGAGGAACTCTCAATGAAAGCACCAATGTCGGTGTCAAAACCGGCGGATCTCGGGTAGTGGGTCCCGAACTGTGCGTCTAGGCCGGATGGTAACAGGAGGTAGGGAACATGATGTTTTACCCAGGTTCGGGCCCTCTTGATGGAGGTAAAACCCTACGTCCTGCTTGATTAATATTGATGATATGGGTAGTACAAGAGTAGATCTACCACGAGATCAAGGAGGCTAAACCCTAGAAGCTAGCCTATGGTATGATTGTTGTATATGCAGTTGATTGCCTACGGACTACAACCCTCCGGTTTATATAGACACCGGATAGGGTTAGGGTTACACAGAGTCGGTTACAATGGTAGGAGATCTTGAATATCCACATCGCCAAGCTTGCCTTCCACGCCAAGGAAAGTCCCATCCGGACACGGGACGAAGACTTCAATCTTGTATCTTCATAGTCCAGGAGTCCGGCTGAAGGTATAGTCCGGCTACCCAAACACCCCCTAATCCAGGACTCCCTCACCCCTACTTATAGCCCCGCGGGCTACGAAGCCGAGGGGGTGGACGTGGGGATTTACTGCACCCGCAACCCCACGACCCCCACGATCCACATAAAGTTACTGCGCGCACTAACTTCACGGGAATCCCAACCGTCCACCGGGGCTGCAACGGATCCGCTCGGGCGCCAAGGCGCGGTAGTGGCGGGCCCTGCCTATGGGCCTGTCCCGTCGCGCGCGTGGGCTGGCAGGACGGCCTGGCCACGTGCCCTCACGTGACAGGCCAAGAACGGGCGGCGGCCTGGAAGCTTAGCTAGCACGCCACTTGAAATCCCGCCGCAACGTTTGAACTACTGAGCAAGTCGGAATTGAGTGAGTCCGAGTTGGGCGAGTCCGACTCCTTCTAGTCAGCTCGGCAGAAGTCAATCAAGACCATGTGTTGAGCACCCAGAAAGAGAAACTGCTGAGGCTTCTTGGCCGATCGTCCGCGGCGCCTCACCAGCTTCGGGGACTACTGTCGGAGTAATGGGCCACGGGTAGGCCAACCCGAGCCCCATAACCTTTCAATACATCGGGGCAGGCTGCGCCCCTCAAGACCACAGGGCGAAGAGCCTCCTCCTGGGGAGTCTACGGCAAGGCGGCCGACTGCCCACTCATGGCCGAGTCCCAGGGGCGACTTCTAGAGAAGCCGGCTTTGGGGAGTCGGCCGGCGACTCCAACAAACCGTGACCTCATCGAAGGGGACGGGGCAGGGGCGTGGCTACAATGAAGCCCTCTCCTCGCCCCCTTACCAAGGGCAGGCATGGCTATAGCACGCCGTACTTGGGAAGATCTCCCTGCGGCGTGGCACTGTTGCCCGGCCGGCCCTGACATCAGCACCACTGTACCGGGTCCTGCGCCCACGACGGCTTGTCTGTACGGCCTGGAGGCAGTGGGGCCCACCAGTCAGCGAGACCTCGGGAGACGGCGGGAGAACCGCCAGTCGGACCCGTCGGGAGTCGGCCCGGGGGAGTCGGCCGAGCCCTCCCCCGAGGCCCACGCGCCATTAATCAAGAAGAGATGGGGAGTGGCCACAGTGATCACCCGCCAGGCGGCGGGGCTGTTGCCACGACCCCTTGACCAAGCTTGCGTCATCAGGAGCACGGCTACAGTCATCAGCAGCCGGCAAGACCCGCCCGTGGCGGACGCGGCCTGTCGGCTCCGTACCAGACCAGTCGGCGGGGCCCACCAGTCGGCGGGCCCCAGCAGTCGGCGGAGAAGTCGGAGGTCGGAGGCACTGACGGCTGGGCCCGCACCCAGTCGAATTACCATTGTACCCCTGGGGGGTAGGCCTATATAAACCCCCCAGGGCACCCATGCAAAGGGTGGGATCCCAGTAGTTCTATACCATACCAGATAGAAGGAGAGAGCTAGCCTTGCCCTCTCCTACCACCAGACACAGCTCAAGGAGCAACCGTGTAAACACTTGACCATAGTGATCATGCGGAGACCCCGCAGAGCAGCAGTAGGGGTATTATCTCCCCGGAGAGCACCGAAGCTGGGTAAGATTCGCCGGCGTGCATGTCTTCGCCTCATCCCGTTTCCAGGCACTGGTGATGTTCTACTCGCCCCCACCATGATAAGCCATCCGTTGGCATATGTCGCACCAAACCCCCGACAATGAACTTTATGTATTGTATTAATTTGGTGTTTTCGGTGCTGTGTATTGAAGATGAGCCGGCAATGGATGTACGATGAACGATGCTCTCCCGAGTTCATTAATGGCGTGCATACTTTTCTGCTTGCGGCTGAGGCAAACAAGCGGGCGGATGGTTTTATGCCTTGTCCATGTGCTGGCTGTAAGAATGGTCACAATTACTCTACGTCAAGAACCATTCACATCCACCTGTTTGAGTCCGGTTTCATGCCCCACTATAATGTTTGGACCAAGCACGGAGAAAGAGGGGTTATGATGGAAGACAATGAAGAATAAGAGGACAACGACAACTATCCTGGCCATGGGTTCCCTGAATACGATGATACAACAATGAGGGAAGAAGCTGAGCCGGTAATGCGGGAAGAAGCTGAGCTGGCAATGCGGGAAGAAGCTGAAGAAGAGGCATCGGATGATCCCGTTGATGATCTAGGTCGGGCCATTGCTGATGCAAAGAGAAACTGTGCAAGTGATTTGGAGAAGAAGAAGTTGCAGCGCATGTTAGAGGATCACAAAAAATTGTTGTACCCGAATTGCGTAGGTGACAAGAAAAAGCTGGGCACCACACTGGAGTTGCTGCAATGGAAGGCAGAGAATGGTGTATCTGACAAGGGATTTGGAAAGTTGCTGTTAATGATAAAGAATATGCTTCCAAAGGAAAACGAATTGCCTGAGAGTACGTATGAAGCAAAGAAGGCTGTCTGCCCTCTAGGGTTAGAGGTGAAGAAGATACATGCATGCCCTAATGATTGCATCCTCTACCGCGGTGAGTACGAGGATTTGAACACTTGCCTGGTATGCGGTGCATTGCGCTATAAGATCAGCCGCGATGACCCTCGTGATGTCGAGGGCGAGCACCCCAGGAAGAAGATTCCTGCCAAGGTGATGTGGTATGCTCCTATAATACCACGGTTGAAACGTTTGTTCCAAAACAAAGAGCATGCCAAGGCGATGCGATGGCACAGAGAAGACCGTAAGAAAGACAGAAAGTTGAGAGTACCCGCTGACGGGTCGTAGTGGAGAAAAATCGAGAGAAAGTACGGGAAGGAGTTTGCAGATGACGCAAGGAACGTATGGTTTGGTCTAAGCGCAGATGGCATTAATCCTTTTGGGGAGTAGAGCAGCAACCATAGCACCTGGCCTGTGACTCTATGTTTGTATAACCTTCCTCCTTGGTTGTGCATGAAGCGGAAGTTCATTATGATGCCAGTGCTCATCCAAGGCCCTAAGCAACCCGACAATGATATTGATGCGTACCTAAGGCCATTAGTTGAAGAACTCTTACAGCTGTGGAATGGAACAGGTGTACGTGCGTGGGATGAGCACATGGGGGAAGAATTTGACCTAAAGGCGTTGCTGTTCGTGACCATCAATGATTGGCCTGCTCTCAGTAACCTTTCAGGATAGACAAACAAGGGATACCATGCATGCATGCATTGTTTGGACGATACCGACAGTATATATTTGGCTAATTGTAAGAAGAATGTGTACCTGGGACATCGTCGATTTCTTCCGAGCAGGCATGCCGTAAGAAAGAAAGGCAAGCATTTCAAAGGTGAGGCGGATCACCGGACGAAGCCTGGCCACCGTACTGGTGCTGATGTACATGATATGGTCAAGGACTTGAAGGTATTCTTTGGAAAGGGTCCTGGCGGACAACCTGTTCCGAATGACGCTGATGGACGTGCACCCATGTGGAAGAAGAAATCTATATTTTGGGACCTGCCCTATTGGAAAGACCTAGAGGTCCACTCCGCAATCGACGTGATGCACATGACGAAGAATCTTTGCGTGACCCTGCTTGGCTTCTTGGGCGTGTATGGGAATACAAAAGATACACCTGAGGCAAACGTATGCACGGAAAAGACGGCATACATCAGGGTCATGCCAGCTACGCTCTTACCAAAGAAGAGAAGGAAATCTTTTTTGAATGCCTGCTCAGTATTAAGGTACCGTCTGGCTTCTCGTCGAATATAAATGGAATAATAAACATGGCAGAAAAAAAGTTCCAGAACCTAAAGTCTCATGACTGCCACGTGATTATGACGCAACTGCTTCCGGTTGCATTGAGGGGGCTTCTACCGGAAAACGTTCAATTAGCCATTTTGAAGCTATGTGCATTCCTCAATGCAATCTCTCAGAAGGTAATCGATCCAGAAATCATACCAAGGTTAGAAAATGATTTGGTGCAATGTCTTTTCAGTTTCGAGTTGGTGTTCCCACCATCCTTCTTCAACATCATGATGCACGTCCTAGTTCACCTATGCGAAGAGATTAACATTTTGGGTCCTGTATTTCTACACAATATGTTCCCCTTTGAGAGGTGCATGGGAGTCTTAAAGAAATATGTTCATAACCGTGCAAGGTGATACGTCCATTTTGCATCATGCTTTTATATCGATATTTATTGCATTATGGGCTGTTATTTCACATTATGTCACAATACTTATGGCTATTCTCTCTTATTTTACAAGGTTTACATAAGGAGGGAGAATGCCGGCAGTTGGAATTCTGGGCTGGAAAAGGAGCAAATATTAGAGACCTATTCTGCACAACTCCAAAAGTCCTGAAACTCCACAGAACACCTTATAATAAATAATGAAAAATCCTCGCCAAAGATGAAGACCAGGGGGGCCACACCCTTCTCACGAGGGTGGGGGCGCCCCCCCCTTAGGGCGCGCCCGCCTACCTCGTGGGCTCCCTGGTGGCTCTCCGATGACCATCTTCTCCTATATGAAGTCTTCCGTAGAGAAAAAATAAGAAGCAACCTTTCGGGACAAAACTCCGCCGCCACGAGGCGGAACCTTGGCGGATCCAATCTAGAGCTCCGGCAGAGCTGTTCTGCTGGGGAAACTTCCCTCCCGGAGGGGGAAATATCGCCATCGTCATCACCAACGCTCCTCCCATCGGGAGAGGGCAATCTCCATCAACATCTTCATCAGCACCATCTCATCTCAAAACCCTAGTTCATCTCTTGTATCCTATTCTTGTCTTCAAGTCCGGGATTGGTGCTAGTAGGTTGCTAGTAGTGTTAATTACTCCTTGTAGTTGATGCTAGTTGGTTTAATTGGTGGAAGATCATATGTTCAGATCCTTTATGCATATTAATACCCCTCTGATTATGAACATGTTTATGCTTTGTGAGTAGTTACGTTTGTTCCTGAGGACAAGGGAGAAGTCTTGCTATTAGTAGTCATGTGAATTTGGTATTCGTTCGATATTTTGTTGAGATGTATGTTGTCTAGCCTCTAGTGGTGTTATGTGAACGTCGACTACATAACACTTCACCATTATTTGGGCCTAGAAGAAGGCATTGGGAAGTAATAAGTAGATGATGGGTTGCTACAGTGACAGAAGCTTAAACCCTAGTTTATGCGTTGCTTCGTAAGGGGCTGATTTGGATCCATAGGTTTCATGCTATGGTTAGGTTTACCTTAATACTTTTGTTGTAGTTGCGGATGCTTGCAATAGAGGTTAATCATAAGTGGGATGCTTGTTCAAGTAAGAACATCATCCAAGCACTGGTCCACCCACATACCAAATTATCAAAGTACCGAACGCGAATCATATGAGCGTGATGAAAACTAGCTTGACGATATTCCCATTTGTCCTCGGGGGCGCTTTTCCTTATATAAGAGTTTGTCCAGGCTTGTCCTTTGCTACAAAAAGGATTGGGACACCTTGCTGCACTTTATTTACTTTTGTTACTTGTTGCTCGTTACAAATTATCTCATTACAAAACTATCTGTCACCACTTATTTCAGTACTTGCAGAGAATACCTTGCTGAAAACCGTTTATCATTTCCTTCTGCTCCTCGTTGGGTTCGACACTCTTACTTATCGAAAGGACTACGATAGATCCCCTATACTTGTGGGTCATCAAGAATATTTTCTGGCGCCGTTGCCGGGGAGTGAAGCGCCTTTGGTAGGTGGAATTTGGTAAGGAAAATTTTATATAGTGTGCTGAAATTTACTGTCACTTGTTACTATGGAAAGTAATCCTCTGAGGGGCTTGTTCGGGGTATCTTCACCCCGACCAGTAGAGCAAAGAGTTGCTCCTCGACCAACTGAACCTATTGAAAATGAAATTCCTTATGAGTATCCTTCGAGTATAATAGAAAAACTGCTAGCTAATCCTTTTACAGGAGATGGAACAAAGCATCCTGATGAACACCTAATATATGTGGATTATTTAAGCTTGCAGGTATTTCCGATGATGTTGCTAAGAAGAAGGTCTTCCCTTTATCTTTGAAGGGAGACACATTGACATGGTATAGGATATGTGATGATATGGGATCATGGAACTATAGAAGATTGAAATTGGAATTTCATCAAAAGTATTACCCTATGCATCTTGTTCATCGTGATCGCAATTATATATATAATTTTTGGCCTCGCGAAGGAGAAAGCATCGCTCAAGCTTGGGGGAGGCTTAAATCAATGTTATATTCATGCCCCAATCATGAGCTTCCAAGAGAAACACTTATTCAAAAAAATTATGCTCGGCTTTCTGATAACAATCGCACCATGCTTGATACTTCTTGTGCTGGTTCCTTTATGATGAAGACTATTGAATTCAAATGGGATTTATTGGATAGAATTAAACGCAACTCTGAAGATTGGGACCTCGACAAGGGTAAGGAGTCAGGTATGACGCCTAAGTTTGATTGTGTTAAATCTTTTATGGATACCAATATTTTCCGTAAGTTTATCACTAAATATGGACTTGATTCTGAGATAGTAGCCTCTTTCTGTGAATCTTTTGCTACTTATGTTGATCTCCCTAAGGAGAACTGGTTTAAATATCATCCTCCCATAGAAGTAAAACTAGCTGCACCTATTAAAGTTGAAGAAAAGACTATCACTTATAATGATCCTATTGTTCCTACTTGTTATGTTGAGAAACCACCTTTCCCTGTTAGGATAAAGGATCATGCTAAAGCTTCAACTGTGGTTCGTAAAAGCAATATTAAAACATATACACCTCCTGAGCAAGTTAAAGTTGAACCTAATATTGCTATTGTTAAGGATCTCTTGTCTGATAATATTGATGGGCATGTTATTCAGTTCTGCGGTGAAACTGCTAGAATTGCTAAACCTTGTGCTAAAGATAAACATAGACCTGTGGTAGGTGTGCCTGTTATTTCTGTTAAAATAGGCGATCATTGTTATCATGGCTTATGTGATATGGGTGCTAGTGCTAGTGTTATACCGCATACTTTATACGAAGAAATTAAGCATGAAATTGCACCTGCTGAATTAGAAGGAATTGATGTTACAATTAAACTTGCCAATAGAGATACTATATCCGTAGTGGGAATTGTTAGAGATGTTGAAGTTTTGTGTGGGAAAAATAAATATCCTGCTGATTTTCTTGTTCTTGGTTCCCCACAAGATAGCTTTTGTCCTATTATATTTGGTAGACCCTTCTTGAATGCAGTTAATGCTAGGATAGACTGCGAAAATAATGTTGTTACTATTGGCTTAGATGACATGACTCATGAATTTAATTTCTCTAAATTTAGTAAACAACACCATGAAGAAGAATTGCCTAGTAAGGATGAAATTATTGGTCTTGCTTCTATTGTCGTACCTCCTAGTGACCCTTTAGAATAATATTTGCTAGACCATGAGAACGATATGTTTATGAATGAAAGAAGGGAAATAGATGAAGTATTCTTTAAACAGGAACCTATGCTGAAACACAATTTGCCTGTTGAAATCCTAGGGGATCCTCCTCCACCTAAGGGTGATCCTGTGTTTGAGCTTAAACCGTTGCCTGATAATCTTAAATATGCTTATCTTGATGAAAAGGAGATATATCCTGTTATTATTAGTGCTAACCTTTCAGAGCATGAAGAATAAAGATTATTGAAAACTCTAAAGAAGCACCGTGCTGCTATTGGATATACTCTTGATGATCTTAAGGGCATTAGTCCCACTGTATGTCAACATAAAATAAATTTGGAGGCAGATGCCAAACCAGTTCGTGATCCTCAATGACGTATGAATCCTAAAATGAAAGAAGTGGTAAGAAAAGAAATACTAAAGCTTCTAGAAGCAGGTATAATTTATCCCGTTGCTGATAGTCAATGGGTAAGTCCTGTTCACTGTGTCCCTAAGAAGGGAGGTATTACTGTTGTTCCTAATGATAAAGATGAATTGATTCCACAAAGAATTATTACAGGTTATAGGATGGTAATTGATTTCTGCAAATTAAATAAGGCTACTAAGAAAGATCATTACCCCTTACCTTTTATCGATCAAATGCTAGAAAGATTATGCAAACATACACATTACTGCTTTCTAGATGGTTATTCTGGTTTCTCTTAAATACCTATGTCGGCTAAAGATCAATCAAAGACTACTTTTACATGCCCTTTTGGTACTTTTGCTTATAGACGTATGCCTTTTGGTTTATGTAACGCACCTCCTACCTTTCAAAGATGCATGATGGCTATATTCTCTGACTTTTGTGAAAAGATTTGTGAGGTTTTCATGGATGACTTTTCCGTCTATGGATCTTCTTTTGATGATTGCTTGAGCAATCTTGATCGAGTTTTGCAGAGATGTGAAGAAACTAATCTTGTTGAATTGGGAAAAGTGCCACTTTATGGTTAATGAGGGTATTGTCTTGGGGCATAAAGTTTTTGAAAGAGGTATTGAAGTTGATAAAGCTAAGGTTGATGCTATTGAAAAGATGTCATGTCCCAAGGACATCAAAGGTATAAGAAGTTTCCTTGGTCACGCCGGATTTTATAGGAGGTTCATTAAGGACTTCTTCAAAATTTCTCGGCCTCTGACTAATTTATTACAAAAAGATATACCATTTGTCTTTGATGATGATTGTGTAGAAGCATTTGAAATACTTAAGAAAGCATTAGTCTCTGCACCTATTGTTCAGCCACCTGATTGGAATTTACCCTTTGAAATTATGTGTGATGCTAGCGATTATGATGTGGGTGCTGTTCTAGGGAAAAGGGTTGATAAGAAATTAAATGTTATCCATTATGCTAGTAAGACTCTAGACAATGCTCAAAGAAATTACGCTACTACTGAAAAAGAACTTTTAGCAGTTGTATTTGCTTGTGATAAGTTCAGACCTTATATTGTTGATTCTAAAGTAACTATTCACACTGATCATGCTGCTATTAAATATCTTATGGAGAAGAAAGATGCTAAACCTAGACTTATTAGATGGGTTCTCTTGCTACAAGAATTTGATTTGCATATTGTTGATAGAAAAGGAGCTGAGAACCCCGTTGCAGACAACTTATCTAGGTTAGAGAATGTTCTTGATGACCCACTACCTATTGATGATAGTTTTCCTGATGAACAATTAAATGTCATAAGTACTTCTTGTAGTACCCCTTGGTATGCTGATTATGCTAATTACATAGTTGCTAAATTTATACCACCTAGCTTCACATACCAACAAAAGAAAAAATTCTTCTATGATTTGAGACATTACTTTTGGGATGACCCACATCTTTATAAGGAAGGAGTATATGGTGTTATTAGACGTTGTGTACCTGAGCATGAACAGGAACAGATCCTAAGCAAGTACCACTCCGAAACTTATGGAGGACACCACGTGGGAGATAGAACTGCACATAAGGTATTGCAATCCGGTTTTTATTGGCCTACTCTCTTCAAGGATGCCCGTAAGTTTGTCCTATCTTGTGATGAATGTCAAAGAATTGGTAATATTAGTAGACGTCAAGAAATTCCTATGAATTATTCACTTGTTATTGAACTGTTTGATGTTTGGGGCTTTGATTATATGGGACCTTTTCCTACCTCTAATGGATATACACAAATTTTAGTTGTTGTTGATTACGTTACTAAGTGGGTAGAAGCTATTCCAACTAGTAGTGCTAATCATAACACTTCTATTAAAATGCTTAAAGAAGTTATTTTTTTGAGGTTTGGAGTCCCTAGATATTTAATGACTGATGGTGGTTCACATTTTATTCATGGTGCTTTCTGTAAAATGCTTGCTAAATATGACGTCAATCATAGAATTGCATCTCCATATCACCCACAGTCTAGTGGTCAAGTAGAATTGAGTAATAGAGAACTCAAATTAATTTTGCAAAAGACTGTCAATAGGTCTAGAAAGAATTGGTCCAAGAAACTTGATGATGCATTGTGGGCCTATAGAACTGCATATAAAAATCCTATGGGTATGTCTCCGTATAAAATGGTATATGGAAAAGCATGTCACTTACCTCTCGAACTAGAACATAAGGCATATTGGGCCATTAAAGAGCTCAACTATGATTTCAAACTTACCGGTGAAAAGAGGTTATTTGATATTAGCTCACTTGATGAATGGAGAACCCAAGCTTATGAAAATGCCAAGTTGTTTAAAGAATAGGTTAAAAGATGGCATGACAAAAGGATACAAAAGTGTGAGTTTAATGTAGGTGATTATGTATTGTTATACAACTCTCGTTTAAGATTTTTTGCAGGGAAACTTCTCTCCAAATGGGAAGGCCCCTATGTTATCGAGGAAGTCTATCATTCCGGTGCCATAAAAATCAACAACTTCGAAGGCACAAATCCGAAGGTGGCAAACGGTCAAAGAATCAAACACTATATCTCAGGTAATCCCATAAATGTTGAAACCAATATCATTGAAACCGTAACCCCGGAGGAATACATAAGGGACACTTTCCAGAACTTTTCAGACTCCGAAAAGGAATAGGTATGTGGTACGGTAAGTAAACCGACTCCAAAACAATTTTTAAGGCAATATTTCTCCGTTTTGGAATATTTAGAAAAATAGAAAATTAAGTAGTAGTCCGGGAAGGACACGAGGGCCTCATGAGGGTGGAGGGCCCGCCCTACCCCTTGGGTGCCCCCTACCTCGTGAGCTCCTCGTGTGCCTTCTAGACTCCGTTTTCTTGCACGATACGTATTTTGGTCGGTAAAAATTCACTATATATTCTCTCGAAGGTTTTGACTCCCGTATCACGCAAAAATCTCCTGTCTTCGTTTTGAGCTATTTTCTGTCAGGGTTGTCAAGGCCAGGCACTATGTCGTCTCCCTCCTCCTCCAACAATGAGGGCAACGATGATTGGCTAATGAAGATAGAGCTGAAGAGAGAAGAACCTATGGAGATCAACAAGGATGAAGGGATCAAGAAGGCCGTGGAGGACCAAGTTCCAGCAACAGAAGACAACCTTCAACTGGATCATAATCTTCTTACCCCTAAAGAAATCGAAGCTTTCAAGATGATTGAGTTGGCTCGTATACAAAATAAGTATCTCACACGTGAAAATATTTTGTTGAAGGAGCATATCATCGCACTCAAGGGCATTATCCGCAAGTTAGAAGACCTTCTACGCTCAATGTGCGACTATCCATCATCAACAACACCTCCACCTTCTCCTCCAACAAAGAAGAATTGAGTATCTGGGTATGGGCACTCCCCTTGGCAACCGCCAAGCTTGGGGGAGGTGCCCCGGTATCGTATCACCATCACTTTTGTCTTTACCGTTTTCCTTAGTTCGATCTTATTAGTAGTATTTTGATCTAGTAGAATAAAGCTTATGGAATGATCTAGTTGTGAGTTTTGCTTTATTATCCTTCTATGTAATCGAGTCCGTGAGCTATATAATAAAGATTAGTGTTGAGTCAAGGGCTTGATTATTTTGCCATGATTCTAAGTGAATAAAAGAAAAGAGAAAGAAATAAAAAGAAACAAAGAGATCATTTGGATCTCATGGAGAGTAATGAGCTCACATAGAAAAAGTATGATGAATAAAAGTTGCTGAGAGTTGACAAACATAGTTTTGGTCATTGTTGCAATTAATAGGAAGTAATAAAGAAAGAGAGGTCTTCACATATAGATATACTATCTTGGACATCTTTTATGATTGTGAGCACTCATTAAAATATGACATGCTAAAGAGTTGATATTGGACAAGGAAGACAACGTAATGGGTTATGTTTTCTTACATCTGAGATAAATTATATTGTCTTGGATCCTCCAACATGTTGAGCTTACCTTTCCCCCTCATGCTAGCCAAATTCTCAGCACCAAGTAGAGATACTACTTGTGCTTCCAAATACCCTTAAACCAGTTTTGCCATGAGAGTCCACCATATCTACCTATGGATTGAATAAGATCCCTCAAGTAAGTTGTCATCGGTGCAAAGCAATAAAAATTGCTCTCTAAATATGTATGATTGATTGGTGTGGGAGAAATAAGTTTTATACGATCTTGTGATGTGGAAGTAATAAAAGCGACGGACTGCACCATAAAGGTTCATATCACATGCGGAAATATAAAGTGACGTTCTTTCGTATTAAGATTTTGTACATCCAACCATAAAAGCGCATGGCAACCTCTGCTTCCCTCTGCGAAGGGCCTATCTTTTATTATTATCTTCTACCTTATGCAAGAGTCATGGTGATTTTCACCCTTCCTTTTTACACTTTATCCTTTGGCAAGAACAATATGTTGGAAAGATCCTGGTATATATGGCTAATTGGATGTGAGTTTTCATGAACTATTACAGTTGACATTACCCTTGAGGTAAAACGTTGGGCGGCAAAACTATAAGCCCCTATCTTTCTCTGTGTCCGATTAAAACTCCATACCCATAAGTATTGCGCGAGTGTCAGCAATTGTGAAAGATTATATGATAGTTGAGTATGTGGACTTGCTGAAAAGCTCTTATACATTGACTCTTTCCTATGTTATGATAAATTGCAATTGCTTCAATGACTGAGATTATAGCTTGTTAGTTTTCAATGAAGTTTACGATTCATACTTGATATTGTGATTGAATTATTACTCTAGCATTAGAGATCATATGACAAGAATTATATAAGTTGATGTTATAAGAATGATCATGATGCCCTCATGTCCATATTTTATTTTTATCGACACCTTCCTCTCTAAACATGTGGACATATTTTTCGATTTCGGCTTTTCGCTTGAGGACAAGCGAGGTCTAAGCTTGGGGGAGTTGATACGTCCATTTTGCATCATGCTTTTATATCGATATTTATTGCATTATGGGCTGTTATTTCACATTATGTCACAATACTTATGGCTATTCTCTCTTATTTTACAAGGTTTACATAAGGAGGGAGAATGCCGGCAGTTGGAATTCTGGGCTGGAAAAGGAGCAAATATTAGAGACCTATTCTGCACAACTCCAAAACTCCTGAAACTCCACGGAACACCTTATAATAAATAATGAAAAATCCTCGCCAAAGATGAAGACCAGGGGGGCCACACCCTTCTCACGAGGGTGGGGGCGCCCCCCCCCTTAGGGCGCGCCCGCCTACCTCGTGGGCTCCCTGGTGGCTCTCCGATGACCATCTTCTCCTATATGAAGTCTTCCGTAGAGAAAAAATAAGAAGCAACCTTTCGGGACAAAACTCCGCCGCCACGAGGCGGGACCTTGGCGGATCCAATCTAGAGCTCCGGCAGAGCTGTTCTGCCGGGGAAACTTCCCTCCCGGAGGGGGAAATCATCGCCATCATCATCACCAACGCTCGTATCATCGGGAGAGGGCAATCTCCATCAACATCTTCATCAGCACCATCTCATCTCAAAACCCTAGTTCATCTCTTGTATCCGATTCTTGTATTCAAGTCCGGGATTGGTGCTAGTAGGTTGCTAGTAGTGTTAATTACTCCTTGTAGTTGATGCTAGTTGGTTTAATTGGTGGAAGATCATATGTTCAGATCCTTTATGCGTATTAATACCCCTCTGATTAGGAACATGTTTATGCTTTGTGAGTAGTTACGTTTTTTCCTGAGGACAAGGGAGAAGTCTTGCTATTAGTAGTCATGTGAATTTGGTATTAGTTCGATATTTTGATAAGATGTATGTTGTCTAGCCTCTAGTGGTGTTATGTGAGCGTCGACTACATAACACTTCACCATTATTTGGGCCTAGAGGAAGGCATTGGGAAGTAATAAGTAGATGATGGGTTGCTACAGTGACAGAAGCTTAAACCCTAGTTTATGCGTTGCTTCATAAGGGGCTGATTTGGATCCATATGTTTCATGCTATGGTTAGGTTTACCTTAATACTTTTGTTGTAGTTGCGGATGCTTGCAATAGAGGTTAATCATAAGTGGGATGCTTGTTCAAGTAAGAACATCACCCAAGCACCGGTCCACCCACATATCAAATTATCAAAGTACCGAACGCGAATCATATGAGCGTGATGAAAACTAGCTTGATGATATTCCCATGTGTCCTCGGGAGCGCTTTTCCTTATATAAGAGTTTGTCCAGGCTTGTCGTTTGCTACAAAAAGGATTGTTCCACCTTGCTGCACTTTATTTACTTTTGTTACTTGTTGCTCGTTACAAATTATCTCATTACAAAACTATCTGTCACCACTTATTTCAGTACTTGCAGAGAATACCTTGCTGAAAACCGTTTATCATTTCCTTCTGCTCCTCATTGGGTTCGACACTCTTACTTACCGAAAGGACTACGGTAGATCCCCTATACTTGTGGGTCATCACTAGGCCGGAAGGAAGCATCTCCAAGGGCCATGAAAATGAGGAGGTCATTGAGTTTTGTATTGACTTTTATTCCTAACTTAAGCTAATTGGTGTTCCTGAATCGTGGCATAAGGGCAGACTGGATGGAAAAGGCACGCTAGGAGGGGATCAAATAATATATATGGACGGACATTCTCTAACTCAAGCACAGTACACAGTTCTACAGAATTCCGCCTTGGTGGCTCCGTATATGGACGAACACAAGAATTTTCTACGCTCCAAACACCCGGAGCGGTCTGGTGACTGGACTACATGTGAACAAACCAGGAGTTTCGCCGGCTGGTTGCAGACACGTACCATGCATGACGCCTCTATTGAAGATGACCTGTACTCGCTGTCCCAGTTACCATCTTCGAATATAATGACTTTCAAAGGGTATGAGATAAATGGTAATACATTTTACACGATCGCCCAAGATAAGAAGAGCTCCAACCAAAATAGTGGTGTCCGCTTTGATGCAACAACCAAGACAGGAAAGGAAACATACTATGGTTACATAGAGGAGATATGGGAACTTGACTATGGACGTGGTTTGAAGGTCCCTTTGTTTCGGTGCAAATGGGTCAATATGACACGAGGCGGGGTAACGGAAGACCGGCAGTATGGAATGACAACAGTGGATCTCAACAATCTTGCGTATGCAGACGAACCATTCGTCCTAGCTAATGATGTGGCACGGGTTTTCTATGTGAAGGATATGTCTACCAAGCCGAGAAAAAGAAAAGATAAGGAAGCGAATGCATCATACGATGAGCCAAAGCGCCACATAGTTCTTTCTGGGAAGAGAAACATCGTGGGAGTGGATGACAAGACAGACATGTCAGAAGATTATGAAAAGTTTCATGAAATTGCTCCATTCACAGTGAATATTGACCCGAGCATCCAGTTAAATGATGAAGATTTTCCAGGGCTACGGTGCAAAGGGACACACGCGAAGAAAAAGTTTCACACCCAAAGATCTGGGATGTGATCGGCTTCACTATCATCACTTTCTTCTGTGTTTCACACCCAGGAGGGAATCTCTGTAATAGTTAGGGTAGTTATGTGTTTTGGCATTTGAAACGCGAAGAAATTTTATGTGCAAACAAATTCTTTCATGCATTTACTGATTTTTTCAGCTAAATGTTTGGAGGGGAAGTCTACCCTTTTTAATAGATTCGGCGCATGCAATTTCTTTTCCTCCGAGACGACCCGCAATTTTTACTTTTACTCCCCCTATATCTGCTTTTCTAGTTAATTCAATGGCTTTTTTCATTGCCTTTCAGAATGAAACTCTATTTTTTCAATTGGAAAGCTATATATTCTGCAAGAATGTTGGGTTGTCTATAAGGTTCTTTAACTTTTTTGATAGAAATATTAAATCTCTGGTTACAGAGTTAATTTCCTTTTGTAGATCTTTCTCTAATTCTTCGATTGCTCCTTTTTTCTTTAATAAATTTGGGAATCCAATATGGATCATGACGTGGATCGTATCGATTTCTTTTTGGATTTCTATATGTGTAATTACTTTGGAACTTGAACCTGAGTCCATTTTTTTATTATGTGTAATTACTTTGGAACATGAGTCTGATTCTATTTTTCTATTCGAGCCCTTTTTCCTATTCTTTTGTATATAGTTCTTGATACAATCCCTTATTTCTTATCTTCCTGTAGACCTTCAGAATAATTTTTTGGTTGTGCGAACCAAAAGGAATGGTGTTTTTGGGTTGTACCAAGTCTGAAACCGAGTGGATTTATTTTTTGTCCCATATTTTTCTATTCTATATTTTTTTTACTGGGAAACGAAATCTTAGATGGATCTAAAGGTTATTTAGATTTCTTTACTATATTTAGTACAATTGTTATATGACACATGCTTTTTTTTGTTGGGGAACGTAGCAGAAATTCAAAATTTTCTACGCATCACCAAGATCAATCTATGGAGAAGTCTACCAACGAGGGAAGGAGAGTGCATCTACATACCCTTGTAGATCGCTACGCGGAAGCGTTCAAGAGAACGGGGTTGATGGAGTCGTACTCGTCGTGATCCAGATCACCGATGATCCCAGTGCCGAACGGACGGCACCTCCATGTTCAACACACGTACAGCCCGGTGACGTCTCCTACGCCTTGATCCAGCAAGGGGAGAAGGAGAGGTTGGGGAAGACTCCATCCAGCAGCAGCACGACGGCGTGGTGGTGGTGGAGGAGCGTGGTACTTCAGCAGGGCTTCGCCAAGCACCGCAAGAGACGAGGAGGGAGAGGGGTAGGGCTGCGCTAAGAAGGAGAGGAACTCATCTGTTGGCAGCCCCAAGTCCTCAAGTATATATAGGGGAGAGGGAGGGGTGCGCCCCACCTAGGGTTCCACCCTAGGGGCGGCGGCCAGCCCCAATCCCATCTAGGGTGGCAGCCAAGTGGAGGGGGAGAGGGAGGCGCACCAGGCATGGGCCTTAAGGCCCATCTGCCCTTAGGGTTTGCCCCCTCTTCCCCTTAGGCGCATGGGCCTTCGTGGGGAGGCGCCCCAGCCCACTAAGGGGCTGGTCCCTGCCCACTATTGGCCCATGTAGGCCTCCGGGGCTGGTGGCCCCACTTGGTGGACCCCCGGACCCCTCCGGTGGTCCCGGTACACTACCGGTGATGCCCGAAACACTTCCGGTGGCCAAAACCATACTTCCTATATATTAATCTTTACCTCCAGACCATTCCATAACTCCTCGTGACGTCCGGGATCTCATCTGGGACTCCGAACAACATTCGGTAACCATGTATATCTATTCCCTATAACCCTAGCATCATCGAACCATAAGTGTGTAGACCCTACGGGTTCGGGAGTCATGCAGACATGGCCGAGATAAGTCTCCGGCCAATAACCAACAGCAGGATCTGGATACCCATGTTGGCTCCCACATGTTCCACTATGATCTCATCGGATGAACCATGATGTCGAGGATTCAATCAATCCCGTATACAATTCCCTTTGTCTAGTGGTACGATACTTGCCCGAGATTCGATCGTCAGTATCCCGATACCTTGTTCAATCTCGTTACCGGCAAGTCTCTTTAGTCGTTCCGTAACACATCATCACGTGATCAACTCCTTGGTCACATTGTGCATATTATGATGATGTCCTACCGAGTGGGCCCAGAGATACCTCTCCGTTTACACGGAGTGACAAATCCCAGTCTCGATTCGTGCCAACCCAACAGACACTTTCGGAGATACCTGTAGTGTACCTTTATAGCCACCCAGTTACGTTGTGATGTTTGGCACACCCAAAGTATTCCTACGGTATCCGGGAGTTGCACAATCTCATGGTCTAAGGAAATGATACTTGACATTAGAAAAGCTTTAGCATACGAACTACACGATCTTTGTGCTAGGCTTAGGATTGGGTCTTGTCCATCACATCATTCTCCTAATGATGTGATCCCATTATCAACGACATCCAATGTCCATGGTCAGGAAACCGTAACCATCTATTGATCAACGAGCCAGTCAACTAGAGGCTTACTAGGGACATGGTGTTGTCTATGTATCCACACATGTATCTGAGTTTCCTATCAATACAATTCTAGCATGGATAATAAATGATTATCATGAACAAGGAAATATAATAATAACCAATTTATTATTGCCTCTAGGGCATATTTCCAACAGTCTCCCACTTGCACTAGAGTCAATAATCCAATTCACATCGATATGTGATTAACACTCAAGGTCACATCCCCATGTGACTAACACCCAAAGAGTTCTGGGTTTGATCATGTTATGCTTGTGAGAGAGGTTTCAGTCAACGGGTCTACAGCATTCAGATCCGTATGTACTTCGCAAATTTCTATGCCATCTTGTAGATGCAACTACTTCGCTACATTTGGAGCCATTTCAAATAACTGTTCTACTTGGAGCTATTCTAAATTGTTGCTCCATTATACGTATCCGGTATCTCTACTCAGAGCTATCCGGATAGGTGTTAAGATTGCATCGACGTAACTCTTTACATCGAACTCTTTATTACCTCCGTAACCGAGAAACATATCCTTATTCCTCTAAGGAAAATTTAGACCGCTATCTGGTGATCTACTCCTAGATCACCTTTGTACCCTCCTGCCAAATATGTGGCAAGGCACACATCAGGTGTGGTACTCAGCATGGCATACCGTATGGAGCCTATGACAAAAGCATAGGGGACGGCCTTCGTCCTTCCTCTTTCTTCCGCCGTGGTCAAGCTTTAAGTCTTAACTTCATACCTTACAACTCAGGCAAGAACTCCTTCTTTGACTGATCCATCTTGAACACCTTCAAGATCATGTCAAGGTATGTGCTCATTTGAAAGTACCATTAAGCATTTTGATCTATCCATATAGATCTTGATGCTCAATGTTCAAGTAGCTTAATCCAGGCTTTCCATTGAAAAACACCTTCCAAATAACCCTATATGCTTTCCAGAAATTATACGTCATTTCTGATCAACAATATGTCAACAACATATACTCATCAAAAATTCTATAGTGCTCCCACTCACTTCTTTGGAAATACAAGTTTCTCATAAACTTTGTATACACCCAAAAACTTTGATCATCTCATCAAAGCATACATTCCAACTCCGAGATGCTTACTCCAGTCCTTAGAAGGATTGCTGGAGCTTTGCATACTTGTTAGCATCTTTCAGGATTGACAAAACCTTCCGGTTGTATCACATACAACCTTTCCTCAAGAAAATCGTCGAGGAAACAATGTTTTGGCATCCTGTCTGCAAGATTTCATAAATAATGCAGTAATCGCTAATATAATTCCAACAGACTCTTAGCATCGCTACGAATGAGAAAGTCTCATCGTAGTCAACTCCTTGAACTTGTCGGAAAACATCTTAACGACAAGTCGAGCTTTCTTAATGGTGATACTTACCATCATTGTCCGTCTTCCTTTTAAAATCCATATGTACCTAACAGCCTTACGACCATCAAGTAGTTCTTCCAAAGTCTACACTTTGTTTTCATATATGGATCCTCTCTCGGATTATATGGCCTCGAGCCATTTTGGAATCCAGGCCCACCATCGCTTCTCCATAGCTCGTAGGTTCATTGTTGTCTAGCAACATGACTTCCAAGACAGGATTACGTACCACTCTGAATTAGTACGCATCCTTGTCATCCCACGAGGTTTGGTAGTGACTTGATCTAAAGTTTCATGATCACTATCATAAGCTTCCACTTCAATTGGTGTAGGTGCCATAGGAACAACTCCCTGTGCCCTGCCACACACTAGTTGAAGAGACGGTTCAATAACCTCATCAAGTCTCCACCATCCTCCCACTCAATTCTTTCGAGAGAAACTTTTCCTCGAGAAAGGACCCGATTCTAGAAACAATCCCTTATTGCTTTCGGATCTGAGACAGGAGGTATACCCAACTGTTTTGGGTGTCCTATGAAGATGCATTTATCCGCTTTGGGTTCTAGCTTATCAGCCTGAAACTTTTTCACATAAGCGTTGCAGCCCCAAACTTTTAAGAAATGACAGCCTTGGTTTCTCTAAACCATATTTCATATGGTGTCATCTCATCGGAATTACGTGGTGCCCTATTTAAAGTGAATGTGGTTGTCTCTAATGCCTAACCCATAAACTATCGTGGTAATTTGATAAGAGACATCATGGTATGCATCATATCCAATAGGGTGCAGTTATGATGTTCGGACACACCATCACACTATGGTGTTCCAGGCTATATCGGTTGTGAAACAATTTCCACAATGTCTTAATTATGTGCCAAACTCGTAATTCAGATATTCATCTCTACGATCATATCATAGACATTTTATCCTCTTGTCACGACGATGTTCAACTTCACTCTGAAATTACTTGAACCTTTCAATAATTCAGACTTATGTTTCATCAAGTAAATATACTCAGTATCTACTCAAATCATCTGTGAAGTAAGAACATAACGATATCCACTACATGCCTCAACACTCATTGGACTGCGCACATCAAGATGTATTACTTCCAACAAGTTGCTTTCTTGTTCCATTTTGCTGAAAACGAGGCTTTCAGTCATCTTACCCATGTGGTATGATTTGCATGTCTCAAGTGATTCAAAATCAAGTGAGTCCAAACGATCCATCTGTATAGAGTTTCTTCATGCATATCTACCAACAAACATGGTTCGTATGTCTCAATCCTTTCAAAAATGAGTGAGTCCAAAGATCCATCAACATGGAGCTTCTTCATGCGTTTTATACCAATATGACTCAAATTGTAGTGCCACATTTGTGTGGTACTATCATTACTATCTTATACCTTTGGAATGAAAATGTGTATCACTACGATCGGGATGGTATTATTCAAATAAACAGAGTAACCATTATTCTCCTTAAATGAATAACCGTATCGCGATAGACATAATCCAATCATGTCTATGCTCAACGCAAACACCAAATAACAATTATTTAGGTTTTAATACCAATCTCGATGGTAGAGGGAGCGTACGATATTTGATCAACCTTGGAAATACTTCCAACACATATCGTCATCTCACCTTTTAGCTAGTCTCCGTTTATTCCGTAGCCTTTTGTTTCGAGTTACTAACACTTAGCAACCGAACCGGTATCTAATACCCTGGTGCTACTAGGAGTACTAGTAAAGTACACATTATAATGCATATCCAATATACTTCTGTCGACCTTGCCAGCCTTCTCATCTACCAAGTATCTAGGGTGGTTCTGCTTCAGTGACTGTTCCCTTATTACAGAAGCACTTAGTCTCGGGCTTGGGTTCAACTTTGGGTTTCTTCACTAGAACAGCAACTGATTTGTTGTTCCATGAAGTATCCCTTTCTTGCCCTTGCCCTTCTTGAAACTAGTGGTTTTACTAACCATCAACGATTGATGCTCCCTTTTGATTTCTACTTTTCGCGGTGTCGTGAATAGCTCAAGGATCATATCTATTATGTTATAGTTCATCACGAAGCTCTAGTAGCTTGGTGGTAGTGACTTTGGAGAACCATCACTATTTCATCTGGAAGATCAACTCCCACTCGATTTAAGCGATTGTTGTACTCAGACAATCTGAGCACAAGCTCAAGATTGAGCTTTTCTCCCTTATTATGCAGGCTAAGAAAATCATCGGAGGTCTTATACCTCTTGACGTGGGCACAAGCCTGAAATCCCAATTTCAGTCCTTGAACCATCTCATATGTTCTGCGATGTTTCAAAAACGTCTTTGGTGCCTCAATTCTAAACCATTTAGCATTACGCACTGAACTATCATGTAGTCATCAAAACATGTATGTCAGATGTTCGCAACATCCACAGACGACGTTCGAGGTTCAGCACACTGAGCAGTGCATTAAGGACATAAGCCTTCTACTATCTGCATAAATGCTACTATCAACTTTCAACTAATTTTTCTCTAGGAACATATCTAAACAGTAGAACTGAAGCGCGAGCTACGACATAATTTGCGAAGACCTTTTGACTATGTTCAGGATAATTAAGTTCATCTTATGAACTCCCACTCAGATAGACATCCCTCTAGTCATCTAAGTGATACATGATCCGAATCAACTAGGCCGTGTCCGATCATCACGTGAGACGAACTAGTCATCATCGGTGAACATCTCATGTTGATCGCATCTTCTATACGACTCATGTTCGACCTTTCGGTCCTCCGTGTTCTGAGGCCATGTCTGTACATGCTAGGCTCGTCAAGTTAACCTAAGTGTTTCGCATGTGTTCCGAGGCCATGTCTGTACATGCTAGGCTCGTCAACACCCGTTGTATTCGAACGTAAGAATCTATCACACCCGATCATCACGTGGTGCTTCGAAACGACGAACTTTCACAATGGTGCACAGTTAGGGAGAACACTTCTCTTGAAATTTTAGTGAGGGATCATCTTATTTAAGCTACCGTCATTCTAAGCAAATAAGATGTATAAACATGATAAACATCACATGCAATCAAATAGTGACATGATATGGCCAATATCATATTGCTCCTTTTGATCTCCATCTTCGGGGCTCCATGATCATCATCGTCACCGGCATGACACCATGATCTCCATCATCATGATCTCCATCATTGTGTCTCCATGAAGTTGTCTCGCCAACTTATTACTTCTACTACAATGGCTACCGGTTAGCAATAAAGTAAAGTAATTACATGGCGTTGTTCAATGACACGCAGGTCATACAATAAATAAAGACAACTCCTATGGCTCCTGCCGGTTGTCATACTCATCGACATGCAAGTCGTGATTCCTATTACAAGAACATGATCAATCTCATACATCACATATCATTCATCACATTCTTCTTGGCCATATCACATCACATAGCATACCCTGCAAAAACAAGTTAGACGTCCTCTAATTGTTGTTTGCATGTTTTACGTGGCTGCTATGGGTTTCTAGCAAGAACGTTTCTTACCTATGCAAAAACCACAACGTGATATGCCAATTGCTATTTACCCTTCATAAGGACTCTTTTCATCGAATCTGATCCGACTAAAGTGGGAGAGACAGACACCCGCTAGCCACCTTATGCAACTAGTGCATGTCAGTCGGTGGAACCAGTCTCACGTAAGAGTACGTGTAAGGTCGGTCCGGGCCGCTTCATCCCACAATGCCGCCGAATCAAGATTGGACTAGTAACAGTAAGCATATTGAACAAAATCAACGCCCATAACTACTTTGTGTTCTACTCGTGCATAGAAACTATGCATAGACCTAGCTCATGATGCCACTATTGGGGAACGTAGCAGAAATTCAAAATTTTCTACGCATCACCAAGATCAATCTATGGAGAAGTCTACCAACGAGGGAAGGAGAGTGCATCTACATACCCTTGTAGATCGCTAAGCGAAAGCATTCAAGAGAACAGGGTTGATGGAGTCATACTCGTCGTGATCCAAATCACCGATGATCCTAGTGCCGAACGGACGGCACCTCCGTGTTCAACACACGTACAGCCTGGTGACGTCTCCTGCACCTTGATCCAACAAGGAGAGAAGGAGAGGTTGGGGAAGACTCCATCCAGCAGCAGCACGACGGCGTGGTGGTGGTGGAGGAGCGTGGTACTTCAGCAGGGCTTCGCCAAGCACCGCAAGAGACGAGGAGGGACAGGGGTAGGGCTGCGCCAAGAAGGAGAGGAACTCATCTGTTGGCAGCCCCAAGTCCTCAAGTATATATAGGGGAGAGGGAGGGGTGCGCCCCACCTAGGGTTCCACCCTAGGGGCGGCGGCCAGCCCCAATCCCATCTAGGGTGGCGGCCAAGTGGAGGGGGAGAGGGAGGCGCACTACGCATGGGCCTTAAGGCCCATCTGCCCTTAGGGTTTGCCCCCTCTTCCCCTTAGGCGCATGGGCCTTGGTGGGGAGGCGCCCCAGCCCACTTAGGGGCTGGTCCCTTCCCACTATTGGCCCATGTAGGCCTCTGGGGCTGGTGGCCCCACTTGGTGGACCCCCGGACCCCTCCGATGGTCCCGGTACACTATCGGTGATGCCTGGAACACTTCCGGTGGCCAAAACCATACTTCCTATATATTAATCTTTACCTCCGGACCATTCCGGAACTCCTCGTGATGTCCGGGATCTCATCCGGGACTCCGAACAACATTCGGTAACCACGTATATCTATTCCCTATAACCCTAGTGTCATCGAACCTTAAGTGTGTAGACCCTACGGGTTCGGGAGTCATGCAGACATGGCCGAGATAACTCTCCGGCCAATAACCAACAGCGGGATCTGGATACCCATGTTGGCTCCCACATGTTCCACTATGATCTCATCGGATGAACCATGATGTCGAGGATTCAATCAATCCCGTATACAATTCCCTTTGTCTAGTGGTACGATACTTGCCCGAGATTCGATCGTCGGTATCCCGATACCTTGTTCAATCTCGTTACCGGCAAGTCTCTTTAGTCGTTCCGTAACACATCATCCCGTGATCAACTCCTTGGTCACATTGTGCACATTATGATGATGTCCTACCGAGTGGGCCCAGAGATACCTCTCCGTTTACACGGAGTGACAAATCCCAGTCTCGATTCGTGCCAACCCAACAGACACTTTCGGAGATACCTGTAGTGTACCTTTATAGCCACCTAGTTACGTCGTTACGTTTGGCACACCCAAAGTATTCCTACGGTATCCGGGAGTTGCACAATCTCATGGTCTAAGGAAATGATACTTGACATTAGAAAAGCTTTAGTATATGAACTACACGATCTTTGTGCTAGGCTTAGGATTGCGTCTTGTCCATCACATCATTCTCCTAATGATGTGATCCCGTTATCAACGACATCCAATGTCCATGGTCAGGAAACCGTAACCATCTATTGATCAACGAGCCAATCAACTAGAGGCTTACTAGGGACATGGTGTTGTCTATGTATCCACACATGTATCTGAGTTTCCTATCAATACAATTCTAGCATGGATAATAAACGATTATCATGAACAAGGAAATATAATAATAACCAATTTATTATTGCCTCTAGGGCATATTTCCAACATTTTTATGGGGAAACTACGTCCTTGAGCTCGAAGTCTGAATTTCTTCATAATAGTACTCCTACTAACTTTGGCTTTAGTAATAAATACACTCGCTTTGTCGAAATCCCTATAATGAGTAGCATTTGCGGCTGCCGAATAAACCAACTTTAAGATGGGATAAGATGCTCGATAGGGCATGATGTTTAGTATCATAACAGTTTCCTCGTAGTAACGCCAGCAAATCTCGTCAAGAACTCTTTGTGCTTTGAAAACTGACATAGGGATACGTTTTTGTGCTTTGAAAACTCTCTCGAACTTAAGTAGATGATCGGTTGGAACTTTCCTTGCGAGTTTCCTTGGCCCACTTTTCTTCTTCTTTATCCTAGGGATATACTTTACTAGTTTGAAACTTGTCATAAATAAGGTTATTCCCCGCCTACCTTTACTTTATTTTGAATCTTTTTTTCTTCTTAATCTTTCTATTCAGAATTTAGTTAACGACGAGTTTTAGTATCCTTTCTTGCATTTTCATAACTCGTGAAATGCCGAGTAGGCACGAATTCCCCCAATTTGCGACCTACCATAGGATTTGTTATGTAAATAGGTATATGTTCCTTTCCATTATGAATCGCGATTGTATGGCCAACCATTGTGGGTAGAATGCTAGATGCCCGGGACCACGTTACTATTGTTTCTTTCTCCTCCTTCATATTGACCTTTTCTATCTTTGCCAATAAATGAAGAGCTACAAAAGGATTTGTTTTTTTCGTGTAACAGCTGATTACTCCTTTTTTTCCTTTTTAAAGAGTGGCATTCTATGTCCAATATCTCGATCGAAGTACGGAGGTCAGAATAAATAGAATAATGATCAATGGAAAAAAGAAAAAAAATCCTTAGCTGGATAAGGGGCGGATGTAGCCAAGTGGATCAAGGCAGTGGATTGTGAATCCACCATGCGCGGGTTCAATTCCCGCCGTTCTCCCATCGCATTATTGCAAATTCCAAAAATGCAATTTTCCATATTCCTAGTTACGTATTTACTTACGGTGACGAAGAATAAAACTATCGCTATATTTTTCCTTTTCCTAGTTCTTCTTCCAAGCGCAGGATAACCCCAAGGGGTTGTGGGTTTTTTTCTACCAATGGGAGCTTTCCCTTCACCGCCCCCATGGGGTGGTCCACAGGGTTCACAACTACCCCTCTTACTACGGGGCGTTTACCTAGACAACACTTAGATCCGGCTCTACCCAAATTTTTTTGGTTCACCCCAACATTACCCACTTGTCCGACTGTTGCTAAGCAGTTTTGGGATACTAAACGGACCTCCCCAGATGGTAATCTTAAAGTGGCCGATTTACCCTCTTTTGCAATGAGTTTCGCTACAGCACCTGCTGCTCTAGCTAATTGCCCACCCCTTCCACGTGTGATTTCTATGTTATGCATGGCCGTGCCTAAGGGCATATCGGTTGAAGTAGATTCTTCTTTTCTCTCAAAAAACCCCTTCCCAAACTGTACAAGCTTCTTCCAAAGCATACGGCTTTCTAGATGTATATGACGATCTCTAGACAGATGGATCTTATATGAATCATATGATGAAGTACCACATGAGTGGATATATAGGAAAGGAATCCAAATCTGCCGAATCGCTCATGTTATGATCTTCTACATCCTAGGTCTCTGCGTTCCGTCATCTGGCTTATGTTCTTCATGTAGCATTCAGATCGAATGACTCTATGAAATTACGTCGATACTTCCACATATTATGGGTAACGTAGGAGACATCCCTATTTTCCCCCGGGGGTCTTAATTACCACTGCTTAGCTTTCAATTTGCCTCTGACCATCAAATTAAATGTGAATAACCCGTCCTCCTCTCTTTGAAACAAGGGGCGCTTCCGGTTCTGTGCGTGCTTCAAACAATTTTGTCTTCTCCATATTACCATATCTCTAGAGCCAATAATTTTCTATGAGGAACTACTGAACTCAATCACTTGCTGCCGTTACTCAACAGTTTTCTGTTGAGGTCTATCCCGTAGAGGTAGTCAAATTGGATCATTGATCGATTTCTAGGTTTCGTCGTAAACCTAATTGGTTACTTCCAATTACGTAAATCAATAGTTCAAACCGCACTCAAAGGTAGGGCATTTCCCATTGATATAGGAACTTTTGTACCAGAAACAATAGTATCTCCAATTATAGCCCCTCTGGGATGTAAAATATATCTCTTCTCACCATCCCCATAGTGTATGAGACAAATGTATGCATTTCGATTAGGGTCGTATTCTATGGTTACGATTCTACCAGATATGTCTTTTTGATTCCGTCGAAAATCTATTTTACGGTATAGGCGCTTATGACCTCCCCCTCTATGCCTTGCGGTAATGATTCCTCTGGAATTACGACCTTTACCACAACGGTGCCGTCCATGGATCAAATTATTTCGTGGATTGGATTTCACTTGCCTGTCGACGGTTCCCTTGCGTGTGCTCGGGATAGGTGTTTTGTATAAATGTTTCGCCGTATTATTAAGTATTCTCCTTTAGTTTTTTTCTCTATCTAGAAGTGGAATAGAATAACCCGGTTGAAGGGTAATGATCATACGTCTGTAATGCATTGTATGGCCCAGAATAGGTCCTATTCTTCTACCTTTTCCAGGTAGTCGATGGCTATTCACAGCTACCACCTTAACACCAAAGAAGAGTTCGACCCAATGCTTTATTTCTGTCTTAGTGAATCCCGATTCGACATTAAAAGTATATTGATTCTTTCCCAATAAACGAAGACTTTTTTCTGTAAATACTGCGTATTTGATTCCATCCATAAATCGACTTTCCCTCCTATGCTCTGAGTTCCAGTATCGATAAGAATTCGAGTTCTTATTGTTCTTATGTTATGGTATGAATATACCATACCAATTCGTTATGTATGGATGATGGATGAGATTCCATGGATAGAGAGCCAGTTCCAATAGACTTATGGAATGTTCCCGTTCGTGTGCATCCAGCAGGAATTGAACCCGCAAATTTACCAATTATGAGTTGGGCGCTTTAACCATTCAGCCATGGATGCTTAACAGGGATCATCGTACATCGTAAATAACCAATTTTCATATAGAAAGACATATCATAGAAAAATGAAATCGAAAATATTCCGAGATGGCAAATATTCGGATATGACTATGAAAACACCTCTCTGGATCCTTGAATTGAAAGAGAGATTGAGAGGGATCAAGAATCCTAATTCTCGCTATTTGGAATGGATCCAATTCTATTGAGTCTAACTCATAGTGATCATTTCTCTTTAGCAAAGAATGACCTTGGTTATCAAAGGATTGAACAACCGGGATCCATTTACTTATGATACCTAGTTGGCATTGATAACAAGGATCTAATGAATTATGAGTTTAATAGATCCTCTTTAGCAGAAGACGTATATTCCTTGCTCATTATCAGACAATCACTTATTCCCAAACCTCGTGTGGGACTAATCGTTTTCATTTACCATCTCATGGAAAACCCTTTTCGTTCCGCTTAGCCCTATCGGGTATTTTAGTGATAGGTTCTGTAGGAACTGGACGATCCTATTTGGTCAAATACCTAACGAAAAATTACGATTTTCCTTTCATTAAGGTACGAGGGCTTCCTATTCCACAAGAACGAAATCACCTTTTCATTCTTTCATATACTAGGGGTTTTACTTGGAAAAGAAAATGTTCCATACTAAAGGATTCGGGTCCATAACCACGAGTTCCAGTGCACTAGATCTTGTAGCACTTAGCAACGAAGCCCTATCCATTAGTATTTCACATAAGAAATCCATTCTAGAAAAAAATACAATTAGATTAGCTCTTCATAGACAAACTTGGGGTTTGCGAGCCAAGGTAAGATCGGCTCGGGATCATGGGACCCTTTTCTATCAGATAGGAGGGGCTCTTGTACAAAATAGACTTACTAAGTAATAACCCCATAGAATCTATCTATATAAAGATAAAGAGGCAATCGTGTCAGGAAGCGGGTTTTTCTTTGGCCAAAAGGTACTTCGAACTTGGAACGAGCATGAAGAGATTAACGAGACTTCTTTCTCTTTTGAGTTTTTCTGGCGGACCTGCCGCGCAAGATCTTTGGTCTTCCCCTGGAACCGATGAAAAAAAGTGGATCGCTTCTTATGTACTCGCTCAGAATGATTCTTCTCTATCTATAGTTCATGGCCTATTAGAAGTAGAAGGTGCTCTGGTGCAATCCTTACCGACAGAAAAAGATTGCAGTCAGGTTGATAATAGTCGAGTGACATTACTTCGTCGGTCCGAACTAAGGAATCTGTTAGAAATGTTTTGAAATGGATATTGTTCTCTCTTTGATCAGGGATTGCTATATGAAAATAAGTGGAGTTTGAAAAAGGGAACGGAATGCTCAAACCGGAACTGCTAGAGGAACAAATTTTCAATAGAATAACTTGGGCTCCTAGAATATGGCGCCCTTGGGACAATCTATTTGATTGTAGGGTTTTGTTCCGAAGCAAAGATATCCATGGAGGCCGGTTCGTTCGTCCTATTCTGATATTCAGGACCAAGAGGTACTGGATTCTCTTTCGGATAGGCCCTGAAAGGAGAAGAAAGGCTTAAATGCCAACGGACCTTTGTCTATTCTCTTATAAGCACCATAATTAGCAACAATCCTTAGGGAAAGGCTTTAGGTGAAATATAACCCAAGATAACTCCAATGATGATATTGATGGATTTAAAATACCTCATTCTTAACAACATGTGAATCATGAAACATGAACTCAAATTATCAAGAATGACATAATACCACCTCCAATGATACGGAAGAAAGGATGCACTCCGGATTGCGAGCAGAAGAAAACTTGAGCTCCTTAGAAAAGAATCTCGATGAACACTTCGAGAAGGAATTAACTCCTTGATGAACCATCATGTTGAGCCTCCATGAAAAACTCCGGAAAACAAAAGGAAGATCAAACGAAAAGAAAGAGAAGTTGAAAACACAAGGTGAATCCTTGTAACGATTTAGATGAATCTCCATGGTGATATAATTGAAAGAGGTTGGAACTCCGGGAAAAAGAAAGATGAGCACTTGAAACTAAGAATTTAATCATCGTGAACAAACTCCAGAAGAAAAGATTAACATATGGATGAAACAAGAATAAGAATTACATTATGCTTATCCTTCACCAATTTAATTGATGACAAACAATGGATTTGGCACACTACTTATTCTCGTGCACAGGATTAAGAGAGATATCGATTACTTGAGAAAATCTTGAACGACCCACCGGTAGAATTGAAACAATGAATAAATTGATATGATAAATGAAGGAAGAAGAATCTTGAGCAAACCACCGTAAGAATTAAAATGGACAAAGAAAAGATAAGGAAGACACCGGGAAGAATTATGAAATGAATGAAGAAACTTGAGAGAATTTAGATACATGAGAACGAAGAGATCACGAGCCGATTAAGGATCACTTGAACGAAGCACCGGTAAAATTTGGAGAATGATAGCTGAAAGCTGAGATGAATATTTCTAAGATGATGGCCTCCGGAGAATCAAACTAAAAAGACTCTTGAATTGCTCCGGATAGGTGAAAAAATTCTCACAATCCAAAAACAACTATGAGATGATGGCCGAGAATGGGGCAAGATTTGAGAGAAACTCTTCTTTGAACTTCAAATTATGAGAATTACGACGAGGAACACCACCAAATTATTTAGACGCTCCGGAAGAATCAAAACGAAGAGGTTGGGCCAACGATGAAAAGAATTCGACAGATCTTGGAGAAAAACATGAGACTGATGATAATTCATTCTTACGTCAAACTTCGAAAAGAAATTTGAGGATAGCTCCAAGAGAATAAGAAGAGTCAGGTAAGATCTTGGGAAAAGACCTGTGGGTTAGGGCCCACTCAAAAGAAACACCGTTGAACGATTCAAAAGAGGGAAAGCACTGGTTGAATAAAAGGCTTGAATGATATAACATCCTCGAAATAGCTTGAATGAAAGAAGAGTGGATACACGAATCTTCGAGATATCTTGAGCACTCCGGAACAATTGAATAGCGAGAAGTGGATGATTAAGAGGTGCACCGGCATGAGAAAACATTGAAACGAGGAAAGGATATGATCAACAAAGCTTGACTTGAAACCACCGGAGATGAAAAGAATGAAGAATGACGAACTTGAGGTTCCGTTAGGATCTTCATGAGAATCACCGGATAAGAATATTGACGGAAAAGAATGGAGAGGCTTCACAAGAATAAAAGGATACTTGATTAAGACATCGGATTCCTTAAAAAAAAAGGGGGGGGGGGGGGGGAAAAACAAAGGCAACTTGGGGATGGATGAAACAAACACCGTTCAGAAGAAACTGATACTTGATCTTGCGGATGTCGAAATGATCGGATCCACTTGAAGAGAGACATGCCGGTTGAAAAAAAAGAATTAACATGACAAACTCGATGATCCAAAAGGATTAGTATTCCCATAGGAATATGAGATCACCACTTAGACAAGGGGTGGAATCAACATTTGACTTCGAAGCAACTCGAATACCACACTCAAAACAAAACAAGGCTTGGCTTGCAGAATAAGCCAGAACAAACATATGATAGAGATTTCGTCCAAAGTTTTCGTGGTGGGGCCTACACGGGCTCGATCGTATAGCACCATCATGTACAAGGCAGTGCACATGACATACGAAGCGTCCCCGAGTCGGCATAGCCAAGGACTCTTTAAGACACAACGACACCACTGTAAAACCAACCGTGAATAGGCGGACCACTAGACGTCGAACCCCAATTTCATATCATACATCTGACGAAAAGATATCCTAAGAGCTACTTGAATTCCCACTTATAAACTCCCGAATTTTCCGGTTATGCAATCAGGTGTTGGGGATACAGGGGAAGCATAATATCTCACCCAAAACTAACAAATCCTACATCCAGTTGTATCCATCCTTCAACACATAACCAAGAAACCTTCGGAAATTGACTACCTCAACCTTCGAAAAGCATCCGTTATACAAGTTATGGCGATACTCCCGAACTCCCGCCCCAGTACTGGGTGGCGTCGAGGTTATCTCACCAACGAACTGCATAAAAGAGATTTTCGATGTCGGCGTACTAAACTCAAGTATTCCAGAACTGCAACGATAAAATTGTGACAACAACACCTCGGAGCTCAACTCCCCAGGACACTGCCACAACCCCTAAATGTCAGGAGGCACCAAGAACAATGTTCTCGTCACAAAACCATCGGAACGATTCCAAAATACCCGCGTGATCCTAAATTTTTTTTAGTGAAAATTTGAGAAGAGAAGAGTCAAAAATCTACGTCAGGATGCCTTACCAGAGCGATGAAGGGACTGGGGAGTAAAAAGAATCCCTAAACTCTCCGATATATAATTCCTAATGACTCAAAACATTTTTCTAGACTCAACAACGGCAGCTAATTCGATCAAGCAGTGGGGCTCCTAAGGTCGGGGAAGGCTCTGATTACCAACTTGTAACGCCCTCGATGCGGTTATATCTCCCACGTGTCGAAGCACGACTTAGAGGCATAACCGCATTGAAAGCAATGTCGCAAGTGAGGTAATCTTCACACAACCCATGTAATACATAAGGGACAGAGGTACATAGTTGGCTTACAATCGCCACTTCACACAATACATGAATAAAGCATTACATCATCCAGATACAATCAAGGTCCGACTACGGAACCAAAATAAAAGAAGACTACCCCAAAAGGTACACAGATCCCCGATCGACCCCAACTGGGCTCCACTACTGATCAACTAGAACGAAACAACACAAAGGACAAGATCTTCATCGAGCTCCTCCTTGAGCTTGGTTGCCTCATCTGCACGGTAAACTCGGCACCTGCAAGCTGGTTTTGGAAGTATCTGTGAGCCACAGGGACTCAGCAATCTCGCACCCTCGCGATCAAGACTATTTAAGCTTATGGGTAAGGTAAAATGTATGAGGTGGAGCTGCAGCAAGCGACTAGCATATATGGTGGCTAAACATACGCAAATGAGAGCGAGAAGAGAAGGCAAAGCACGACCGAGAAACTATGATCAAGAAGTGATCCTAGAACTACCTGCGTCAAGCATAACTCCAACACCGTGTTCACTTCCCGGACTCCACCGGAAAGAGACCATCACGGTTACACACGCAGTTGACTCATTTTAATTAAGTTAAGGTTCAAGTTATCTACAACCGGACATTAACAAATTCCCATCTGCCCATAACCGCGGGCACGGCTTTCAAAAGTTCAAATCCCTGCAGGGGTGTCCCAACTTAGCCCATGACAAGCTCTCACAGTCAACGAAGGATATTCCTTCTAGCGGGAAGACCCGATCAGACTCGGAATCCCGGTTACAAGACTTTTCGACAATGGTAAAACAAGTCCAGCAAGACCACCTGATGCGCCGACATCCCGATAGGAGCTGCACATATCTCGTTCTCAGGGCAACATCGGATAAGCAATCCATACAACTAAAAGCAGCACTCGAGTTTCCCCGAGGTGGCGCTGCAAGGGGCTCTAGTTTGGACCAACACTTAGACAAGCACTGGCCCGGGGGGTTTAAAATAAAGATGACCCTTGGGCTGGCCTAACCCAAGGGAAAAAAGGCTAGGTGGCAAATGGTAAAACCAATGTTGGGCCTTGCTTGAGGAGTTTTATTCAAAGCGAACTGTCAAGGGGTTCTCATTATAAACCAACTGCGTAAGGAACGCAAAATCCGGGAACATAACACCGATATGACGGAAACTAGGGTGGCAAGAGTGGAACAAAACACCAGGCATAAGGCCGAGCCTTCGACCCTTTACCAAGTATATATATGCATTAATTAAATAATATATATCATGATATTCCAACAAAATATCCATGTTCCAACATGGAACAAGCTTCAATCTTCACCTGCAACTAACAACGCTATAAGAGGGGCTGAGCAAAGCGGTAACATAGCCAAACAACGGTTTGCTAGGACAAGGTGGGTTAGAGGCTTGGTTTAACAATATGGGAGGCATGATAAGCAAGTGGTAGGTATCGCAGCATAGGCATAGCAAAAGAGCGAGCAACTAGCAAGCAAAGATAGAAGTGATTTCGAGGGTATGGTCATCTTGCCTGAGATCTCGCAAGGAAGAAGAATGAGTCCCTGAAGAAGACAAACAGACATAGTCGAATGGGTCCTCACAAACGCGACGTTACCGGAACCAACCCGAAGAAGCAAACACCGGAAAGAAGCACACAACATAGTAAACAACCAACACATAACATGATATGATATGCGGGATGCGGTATGCGATGCATATGCATGATTTGACAAGGAATGATTGAACCTGGCCTCAACTTGGAAATCCAAGTGTGCCACTGAAAAGGTGAGGTGAAATCTGTTGAAAACGATATAAAGAACGCCGGAATCGGAGTCACGGTTTGGAAATGGCAAGCAATTCAAATATGGCACCGGTCTGCGATATACAGCAAGTAGCCATCTAAATGCGACAAGATGGACATGCTACATCACTCAATCATGGCAACAAAATACATGGCAGGGATCCATTCATGATGCCTAACACAAGATGAACACTGAGCTACGGCCAACTCATCCATTAACAGGTTCAAACAAGCATGGGAAAAATGCATTTGGTAAACAGATTTCAGACTTAGTGAAATTAACACTTGTGTGGAATTTCAGATCAGGTAGCACACTTTGGAGCATGAAAACTATATGCTACAGGACCTGAACATGGCAAAGTAAAGCATGGCATGGAGCTACTCAAAGAGCTTAACAAAAGTCCCTTAGTGACCTTGAGCCAAAAGGGATCAGAAAATACATTTAGAAAAATGTGAACATGGCAAAAACATAATCAGATCACAGACTTAGTGAAAAACTGGAGCATGCAAATCAGATATCAAGTAGGCATGTTTACGAGCTCGATGCACTCACTACAGAGCAAGTCATGACAATCTAAGCATACTCCCACCAAGAATACACATTATACAAGCTAGACATGGCAAGAACAATAACATAGCATGCACGGATCAACTACAACATCCTCGGCAAAATCGCTAACAAGTAGACAAACTGCCAGATTCACGAAATGACAAAAGTAGAGCTCGATTGACTCAAGCTAGGGTGCTCCATTATTGCAAACAAAGACATGGATGGATAGAGCACTACAAGATTAACAAAACACCCTTACTGATCATCCTCAAAAGAGGCAAGGATCACTAGGAAACAACATGAACATATGGCATATTGATAAAAACAGATCAAGGACATAGTGGAAATGCTAAGTCGCTGAAATCAGCATTAACGAATGCTCCACTTTGCAAGCTTGTGCTAGTCACCACACACATCACAAAAATACATGGGTTGCACCTCTGGATAGCTGGCAAAGCATATAACAAAACACATGTAGAGCTCAGCGGCATATCATGCACACAATAATCATGGCAAAAATGACAAATATCTAATTGGAGCAGCAGATCTGACAATTATCTCAAATAGCATTCTTCCAAAAGCATTTCGGGCATCAAGATGAACTCAAATGAAAATGATGCAATGAGATGAAATGATGTGCTCTCTGAGACGAACATTTTGATATGCTATATGCCCAAAACGGAGCTACGGATGCGGATTTACGGCATGAACAAGAAGGCAAAATAATTATGGTTTCGGGGAGAAGTCAGCCGTCCAAAATCCTCAGATCCAGATCTGGCACGGATATCGAGGATTGACGGGTACTGTAGCTCGCCGGAGAGAGCTGTGGGCCTCGCCAGACTTGGGCGCGGCGGCCGGATCTGGGTGGCGACCTCACCGGAGCGGCATGGGAGGAGGAGGAGGAGGCTGGATCGGGCGGGCGCGAGGACGGGGAGCTCCGACGACGTGAGGCGTAAGGCGGCGGCATCGGAACCGGCGGCGAGGACGCGGGGCACCGGCGAACCTCGTTGGAGACGGCGGGGAACCGGCGGGCGGCGCGACCCTGGATCCAGGTGGCAGCGGCGGCGACGGGCGCGTCAGGCGCGGGGGCGCGGCGACTTGGGCCGCAGGAAGGGCCGGCCACGGGCCCCGGCGGGCCGGGCGAGGTGCGGGAGGAGAGAGAGGGCGGAGGGATGACGTGGCGCAGCCGGATTCGCCGGAGTGACGCGTCCGGCGGACATGTCCGGAGCGGGATGGACGTGTCCGGCGGCGCGAGGAGGGAGATGGCTAGGGTTTCGGGGAAAAGTTCCGAAAACGAAAATGAAGGGGTCTATTTATAGAGGTAGCGGGAGCTAGGAAGCTCCAAATGAGGTGCGGTTTTTGGCCACGCGATCGTTATCGAACGCTCTAGATGATGGAGAGGGTTTTGGTGGGACTTGGTCCAAAATGGAGGGGTGTTGGGGTGCAACACACACGAGGCCTTTTCGGTCCCTCTGTTAACTGTTGGAGCATCAAACGAAGTCCAAATGGTACGAAACTTGACAGGCGGTCTACCGGTAGTAAACCAAGGCCGCTTGGAAAGTCTCGGTCCAATCCGGAAATTTTTAACCCCCATACACGAAAGAAAGGTAGAAAGGGACACCGGAGGATATAGGAGCGCCGGAATGCAAAACAGATAATGGGGAAAATGCTCGGATGCATGAGACGAACATGAATGCAAATGCAATGCACATGATGACATGATATGCAATGCATGACACGCAAGCAATGACAATGCAACAACAGCGAATAACTGGAGGACACCTGGCACATCGGTCTCGGGGCGTTACAGTCCTGTACCTGGGGGGCCAGCTCAAATGTAACTGGTGTGACACCTGCATCCTCCATCTCTTTCTCAGACTTATCCCACTTAGGCATTGCCACCGCGTAGCCACCTGGCCTCAGCTTATGGAACTTATCCTTTTTTGCGGTATTGGCCTTATTTATTCTCGACCATTCCTTAGATAATTCTGATTCCTTGAATTTCACGAAATCGTCCCAATGAGCACTTTGCTTCTCTAGTGTTCCCTTGAATACTGGAGTCTTCTTTCCTCCCTTGACGTATTGGTCCCATACACGATTCTTGTGGTTGTTGAATGCAACCGCCATCTTCCTAAGAGCAGCGTCCTTAACTTTCTCCACATCTGCATCTGTGAAATGATCTGGTAGGGTGAAATGTTCCATGAGTGTTTCCCAAAGCAGAAGTTTTTGTCTGTCGTCAACAAAAGTAAGATCTGGACGTGGCTTTGCTGGCTCTCTCCATTCTTGAAGGGAGATCAGGAGTTGGTCCTTCACAAGAACTCCGCATTGACGAATGAACTTGTCCGCAATATTCTTAGGCGCTAATGGTTCGCCATTATGTTTGATGGCCTCGATATTGTACTTTACGCCCTCCTTCAAATTTTTGTTCGGGCCTCGTACTGTCCTGCTGCTTGAAGATTTGCTCGATCTGGATGGCTGAAAGAAGAAAGATCGATTCGTTAATATATATCTTCAAGTCATTTAAAACATGTGATGATCACCAGATGCATGCTTATATAAATATACCTCGCCGGTCTTTGTTGTTTCAAGATCAACATTTTCTTCGCCATGTTCATAGTTCATGACTTCATCAATTCGGTCGTCGCGATCGAATATCATATCACCCTCCCCGGTGTTGTTTATATATTCGGAGCCGTCATAATCTTCTTCATTCTGATCATCATCTGGCCCGCGAGGATTGCGTATGATATTGAACAGGGACTCTTCTCCCTCTCTGCCGGTATTGTCCGCCATAGGTTTTATTTAACTAATCCAAAAGAAATATATTCAAATTACAATGCATGGATGCAATCAATTAATAAGGAAAAACTGAATCAATCATAGTACATAATAAGCATCATCGAATATAATCTCGAATACGTCATCTCGAATAATAGATATAATCTCGAATACATCGTCTCGAATAATATATATAATCTCGAATAAATCATCTCGAATATTATATATCGAATACATCACTAGCTAGCTAGCTAGCTAATAAAGATCGAATACTAGAGAGTAATCTTGGCCACTCGCAGTTCCTGAGGCGCGGGCGGTGGACAATCAAAGTGAAGGAACCATCACTGGATCATAGCTCAAGTGATCTCCCGAAAGAACCTGCCAGGTATTGGAGAACCCGACGTCCATAGCAGCCATGTAGCGATGGACGTGCTCGTCCTCCTCCCTGACACGGCGACGTACCACCTCCGGCGGGGCCGGCTCCCTCCGCACCGAAATTGGCCCACGCGAACGCCACCAAAGGAGATCAGGGTCGACGACGGGACCTGGGGCCGGGTTCCTCACGAAGCGTCACGCCCCTGAAGGTAGCACCTCCCAGTGCCAGCCCGGCGGAGCCCAGTCCCGGACATGGGTCCTCTGAAGCAGGACGTCGTCGCGAACTGGTCGACAGCGAGGATGCGGGTCGGGCATCGTCGACAACAAGTAAAGTAACATTTTTTAAATGATGGATTGTGATTTCATATATGCAAATTCTAAATTTTATAACTAAAACTAACATTTCTAATATTTCTATAACTAAAACTAACATTTCTAATATTTCTATAACTAAAAAACATTTCTATATAACCAACATTTCTATATAACTAACATTTCTAATATAACTAACATTTCGATATAACTAACATTTCTAATATTTCTATATAACTAACATTTCTATATAACTAACATTTCTATATAACTAACATTTCTAATATTTCTATAACTAAAAAACATTTCTATATAAATAACATTTCTAATATTTCTATAACTAAAAAACAGAAAAATCACTAACCTTTCTATAACAATGTGTGTGTGTGTGTGGACATGGCGGCCGGGGCAGGAGCTCACCAGCGAGGTGCGGCAACGGGGGGCAGCGACGGGGACGGAGACGGGCGGTGATGACAGGGACGGGGACGGGCCGGGCGGGGACGACGGGAGGACGGGGCGGGGCGCGGCGACGGGGACGGGGGCAGGCCGGGCGGGGACTACGGGAGGACGGGGCGGGGCGCGACGACGGGGACGGGGACGGGCCAGGCGGCGACGAGGGGCGGCGGCGACGGGGCAGAGGAGAAAGAAGCAGAGGGAGAGATGAGAAACTGAATTTTTTTGAAGTGTTTTTTATATAGAACCCACCTTTAGTATCGGTTGGAGCCACCAACCGGTACTAAAGGTCTGTTTTGGACAGGCGAAGCGGCGGGAACCGCACCCCCTTCAGTACCGGGTCGTGGCGCCAACTGGTACTAAAGGCCCCCCTTTAGTACCGGTTGGAGCCACGACCCGGTACTAAAGGGTGTGCGCTGCCAGGCGAGGGGCGCAGAAGTTTAGTCCCACCTCGCTAGCCGAGGGGCACTCGCACCTGCTTATAAGCCCCGCCACCGCTGTCTCGAGCTCCTCTCTAAAGCAGGCCTTCTGGGCCTACCTCTGCTGCGATGCCCTGTTGGGCCTACTGGGCTAGCGGGCCTGCATCCTGGCCCAACTAGAATTTGGGTTTCTAGTCGTATGCAGGCCGCTATGGCCCAGTAGGTGGACTTTTTTCATTTAGTTTTTTTTTCTTTTCTGCTTTATTTATTTTTAGTTGTTTTTGCTCTATTTTGAGTTTCTTTGTGAATATTTTTGCTTTAGGTACAAAAAATTACAAACTTTTTGTTAGTGCCGGTAGTTTTCAAATTTGAATAGTTTAAATTTTGAATTATTTGAATTTTGTGTGAATCACTAGTTTGTGAATAACTTAACTTTGAAAATAGATTTTTCAGTGATTCTTTTTTTCTTATGTTTAATATTAGTGTGTTTTATCATTATATTCAATTTGGTAATGCTTAGGTTATTTAAAAAATGAAATGCCTTTGTAACGGATGAGTTTTCGTCCGAAACCCTGATACTTCGAAAGAGATTGTCCATTTTGTACACGAAGTGCATCCAGTTTTTGCGGTAACCCTCTCTACTTTTTTGCACATGCTATGTGGGTGAAATTATGATACCATGCCAACTTTCAACCTTTTTTGAGTTCATTTGAAATGCTTTTCAATTTCAGGGTCACGTTAATAAACCGACCATTTTGATTCTTTAGAATAACTTGATGAATTTAGTAGATCCTTTTAGGAGGCCCTCAATGACCATAGATCGAACCTATCCTATTTTTACAGTGCGATGACTGGCTATTCACGGACTAGCTATACCTACTGTTTTTTTCTTGGGATCAATATCAGCAATGCAGTTCATCCAACGATAAAACAAATTCCAACTATAGAATTATGACACAATCAAACCCGAATGAACAAAATGTTGAATTGAATCATACCAGTCTATACTGGGGTTTATTACTCATTTTTGTACTTGCTGTTTTATTTTCCAATTACTTCTTCAATTGAGAGAAAGAAAGAGACTAATAAGATTTCTCTTATCCCATTTGGAAGGATACCATCCTTATAACTACCCATGGCTGTTTTTGTCACTAGCATGACCAATTGATAAAATGTGGAGGAAAGTAGGGGAAATGGCCGATACTACTGGAAGAATTCTTCTTTGGCTGATAGGTACTGTAGCTGGTATTGATGTGATTGGTTTAGTAGGTGTTTTCTTTTATGGTTCATATTCTGGATTGGGTTCATCTCTATAGTAATCGGAGGGACTAGGTTGTAAACATGAAAAAGTAGGAGCTTAGCGGGTCCTTACCCCTGTTTATCTGATTAGAGCAGAAAGGGCCCGTGGAATTTTTACTATTATAACGTGAATTGAATCTATTCGATTCACTCTTATGA
>NC_053026.1:582765633-582844530 GCF_003073215.2 Triticum urartu
GCTAAGTGCTACAAGATCTAGTGCACTGGAACTCGTGGTTATGGACCCGAATCCTTTAGTATGGAACATTTTCTTTTCCAAGTAAAACCCCTAGTATATGAAAGAATGAAAAGGTGATTTCGTTCTTGTGGAATAGGAAGCCCTCGTACCTTAATGAAAGGAAAATCGTAATTTTTCGTTAGGTATTTGACCAAATAGGATCGTCCAGTTCCTACAGAACCTATCACTAAATACCCGATAGGGCTAAGCGGAACGAAAAGGGTTTCCATGAGATGGTAAATGAAAACGATTAGTCCCACACGAGGTTTGGGAATAAGTGATTGTCTGATAATGAGCAAGGAATATACGTCTTCTGCTAAAGAGGATCTATTAAACTCATAATTCATTAGATCCTTGTTATCAATGCCAACTAGGTATCATAAGTAAATGGATCCCGGTTGTTCAATCCTTTGATAACCAAGGTCATTCTTTGCTAAAGAGAAATGATCACTATGAGTCAGACTCAATAGAATTGGATCCATTCCAAATAGCGAGAATTAGGATTCTTGATCCCTCTCAATCTCTCTTTCAATTCGAGGATCCAGAGAGGTGTTTTCATAGTCATCTCCGAATATTTGCCATCTCGGAATATTTTCGATTTCATTTTTCTATGATATGTCTTTCTATATGAAAATTGGTTATTTACGATGTACGATGATCCCTGTTAAGCATCCATGGCTGAATGGTTAAAGCGCCCAACTCATAATTGGCTAAATTTGCGGGGTTATGTCCAAGAATATGCATTTTCATTTTATGCTTCCAACTAGCAAAATTAGTACCATCAAAGTAAGGACCTCTACGGTGATAATTTCCCTCGCTAGACGCCATACTCTCCTAGGTTGTGAAACCAAGGCTATGACCACCAAAAGCTATGGAGATCAAGCAAATGGAGACCAAAGCTCTGATACCACTTGTAGGATCGAAAGTATGTCTAGAGGGGGGGTGATTAGACTACTTGACCAAATAAAAACTTAACATTTTCCCAATTTTAGTTCTTGGCAGATTTTAGCTATTTTAGGACAAGTCAAGCAATCATCACATAATTCAAGCAAGCATGCAAAGAGTATATTGGCAGCGGAAAGTAAAGCATGCAACTTGCAAGAATATAAAGGGAAGGGTTTGGAGAATTCAAACGCTATTGGAGACACGGATGTTTTTCCCGTGGTTCGGATAGGTGGTGCTATCCTACATCCACGTTGATGGAGACTTCAACCCACGAAGGGTAACGGTTGCGCGAGTCCACACAGGGCTCCACCCAAGGGCAACGGTTGCGCGAGTCCACGAAGGGCTCCACCCACGAAGGGTCCACGAAGAAGCAACCACCCACAAAGGGTCCACGAAGAAGCAACCTTGTCTATCCCACCATGGCCAACGCCCACGAAGGACTTGCCTCACTAGCGGTAGATCTTCACGAAGTAGGCGATCTCCTTGCCCTTACAAACTCCTTGGTTCAACTCCACAATCTTGTCGGAGGCTCCCAAGTGACACCTAGCCAATCTAGGAGACACCACTCTCCAAGAAGTAACAAATGGTGTGTAGGTAATGAACTCCTTGCTCTTGTGCTTCAAATGATAGTCTCCCCAACACTCAACTCTCTCTCTCATAGGATTTGGATTTGGTGGAAAGAAGATTTGAGTGGAAAGCAACTTGGGAAGGCTAGAGATCAAGATTCATATGGTAGGAATGGAATGTCTTGATCTCAACACATGAGTAGGTGGTTTTCTCTCAGAACATATGAGTAGGAATGATGTGTGTGTTCTGATGGCTCTCTCATCGAATGAGAAGGAGGTGGAGGGGTATATATAGCCTCCACACAAAATCCAACCGTTACACAGATTTCCAATCTCGGTGGGACCGAATAAATAAACTCGGTCTGACCGAAGTAGTAAACCTAGTGACCGTTAGGAATTTCGGTGGGACTGACATGCAACTCGGTAGGACCGATTCGGTTAGGGTTTGGGCATAACGTAATCTCGGTGAGACCGATTACACAAACTCGGTGGGACCGAGTTTGGTAATTAGCTAACCAGAGAGTTGGTCAGGCAAACTCGGTGGGACCGATTTGCTCTTTCGGTGGGACCGAGTGGAACTCGGTGAGACCGAAAAGTTACAAAGGGGAAACACTGAGTTTACATTGCAATCTCGGTGGGACCGATTCGCTCTTTCGGTGGGACCGAAAAGTTACGAAAGGGAAACAGAGAGTTTGCAACCCCATCTCGGTGGGACCGAGATCCTTATCGGTAGGACCGAATTGCTAGGGTTTGGCAGTGGCTAATGACAATTGAAACTCGGTGGCGCCGGATAGGAAAAATCGGTAGGACCGAGTTTGGCTTAGAGTTTAGGTCATATGTGGATATGGGAAAGTAGTTGAGGGTTTTGGAGCATATCATTAAGCACATGGAGCAAGAGGCTCATTAAGCAACACCTCATCCCTCCTTGATAGTATTGGCTTTTCCTATGGACTCAATGTGATCTTGGATCACTAAAATATAAAATGAAGAGTCTTGAGCTTTTGAGCTTGAGCCAATCCATTGTCCTTAGCATTTTGAGGGTTCCACTTTCATATCCATGCCATGCCAATCATTGAGCTTTCCTGAAATAATCATCTTGGAATAGTATTAGCTCAATGAGCTATATGTTGTTATGAATTACCAAAACCACCTAGGGATAGTTTCACTTTCACTTTCCTGACGTTGCAGGCGTCGAGTTTGCCTTCAAAACCATTTATCTTGAACGATCTGCCAATGTAGGGCATCTGTTCACCATCATCAAGATACCTCCACGACCGCCGACAACATCCCACCCACAGCTCTCAAGTGTCTGTTAGTTGCATAAAAAAGAGACGACATGTCAAACTGAAAGTCCTCCTTGAAGTTGTGCAAAACTATGTCTACCTAGTTGTAGCAATTATAGTGTTTTAGGTGATATATCCAAACTGTCAATAAGATCATTTAACTCAGTTTAGTATCTACCTGGGATAGCGTTTTCGAGTTTGGGTATTGTTATGAAGCAACTCTTGCAAAACACATTCCTCTTTAAATAGCTAATGCAACCATTTGTTGAGTAAGCTTATTTTTTCTTCCTCCAATTTTGAGGTTTTAAATTACCAACCCACCTTGATCCTTAGGCATGCACAAAATGTCCCATTTAGCAAATATGTACTTGCTCCTCTCGCCCTCACATTGCCAAATGAACCTAGACCGACAAAAGTCTAGCCTTTTCAACACACATTTAGTTGTCTAAAAAACGACTAGTAAGGACAACGTTATTGAGGGTAAGTCGTTCTCCATATGACAAAAACACACCCTTACAGAATTTTTTTTGAAGTGGTCTTCAATAATTTTACATTCCTTGTTAGTGAGCTTACAGTGATGAATGGGGATTCTGAGGTACGTAAATGGAACAGATCCCAGATCACGGCCCAACAGTTGCCTGTAATGACTCTCCTCCTCTTTGGCCTTACCAAAATAGAAGAACTCACTTTTGTGGAAATTAATTTGGGACCCGATAGTTGATCGAAAAGATACATGATCAACTTCATATGAATCGCTTTTTGAAGGCCATGTTAAAATGACAGTGTCATTTGCATACTGGAGGATAGACACACCTCCATCAACCAGATGCAAAATAAGGCCCCCAACCATACCATCCTTCTTAGTCCTTGCTACGAGAATTACCAACGTACCAACAACAATATTAAATAAAATTGGCGACATGGGGTAACCTTGCCTCAATCCCTTGTGTGTGTTGTGGAAATAATGATCGATGTCATCACTACATTAACCCCAACACCATGGCCATAAACGTAAGAAGCACTTGTTTCCTCCATTCATCTGCAACACCTTTCATGCGAAGGGCTTTTTGAAAAAATGGACACTTTACTTTGCCGTAGGCCTTTTAAATGTCCACCTTAAAAATAAATACATCGAGTTTCTTAGTTTGGAACCATGGATTGTCTCATGAAGCATAACCCTGCCCTTAAGAATATTGTGTCCAGGCATAAAGACAGTCTACATTGGATGCATTACCATATGAGCAATAGTAGACAATCTATTAGTCCCCACCTATATAGAGATATTAAAACTAACGTTCAACAAATAGATGGGTCTAGATTACTCAATATGTATATCATCTACTTTCGTAGGTTAGCGTGTGATAATTTCAAAGTTGTATAAATCCTCAAACATTGCAAGAAGATCACCCTTAGTGACCCTCAACATTTCTGATAGAACTCGGTGAGGGACTCATCTGGTCCCAACACTTTATTACACTTCATCTGAGATATGATGTCAAATACCTCTTTTTTCAGGGCAGGTGTTGTCAACACAAAACTTCCTCAGTGGAGAGTTGAGGTATATCATCAATGGCATCTTCCACCATGGATGCAAAATTGGATTGTAGAGAGCCAAAAAGATGAGAAAGCTTGCTCTAGGACACATCAGCAGTCCCAGGGCCCAAACAAGATTTTGACAGCTACGACCGGGATCAACCAAGATCGACACGTTCATGATGCCAGATTTTGGGGTGTGAAGGTTAGGGATCGATTTAGACTAACCCTACAAAACCAAGGTTTAAAAGGGACATTGCACTTTTAATTTTGTACTTTTACTCATGTTTGTCTCATGAGCTGTTTTAAGAAATGACATGACAACCGAAATGGTCTTGTTTTTTTCTCTTCTTGGTATGTGTTTCATTTGTTTGCACTTTGACACCATAGAGGGGACACACAAAACAGCTATCTCTTTCAAAAACATCTGATGGAATGAGACAGAAAATATATAGATAAACTAGTATAGTAGAGATAATTAGATAGATAACACTCCAATTGCTTCAAAATCACTGCTCCAAAAAATGCCATTATGTACTTATCATCTTTTTCACGCTCCATTTTTGCATGGCCCAAATACTTCTGCACCGCTGCTATCTTCCCTCCACCACCAGGGTGTCCCCCCCTGACGTGATGGCACCCTACGTGCGCTATAGCATACCAAAAATTGTCAAGAAGATCATTTAAGCCAAAAGAAAATTTAACATATTGCTATTGAGCAAATCAATATTTTTACAGTACCTTCAACAACAAAAATACTCATGTTTGTACTTTTACTTTTGCAAGCCCAATTTTGTAGCTATTCGGGTTTATGATAATACAAGTTGTCTCTCATCAGTTGTGAATAATCCGTATAGACTTGGCACACCTAACTAGTAAGTACACACCGGTGATGTATCCTTTAACTTGTATTTTTTAGGGAGTTGGGGTTAATTTTCAGTATCTAATCTCAGTTAAGTTCTAGACTAGAAATGTTGTAACTTACATACAAATTCAGATTACACTTTTGTTGCTGCATTTCTAAATTTGTAATTCTTTATAGGAGGAGATCTACACCATGCGGAATACAAGATCAAGAACGTCTCTATTTGATCTGATTTGATTGTACGATTGATCTCTTGCATCTCAAACCTGCCTGCGATCCTGGTACGCAACATTTAGTTAATTACCCACCTGCAGGCTGCAGGCACTCCGGGCATTGCTTTCATTTCCATCATTTTGGGAGTTTATTTAATCTTGCCAAGAGTACATCGCAAATCACCGTGTCCAGACTGACCTCCACGGGTCCACCTGGCATAGTCGCCCGCACGGCCTTTTCCTTCCACTCCGCCGCACGCTTCCTCATCTCCTGCCCCTTCTCCCCCTCCATCACCTCCCGTATCATCGCCGCGAGCTCTGCCCTTTTCACCTCTCCGCCGATCTCCATCCCGTTCCCCCACTCGGTGCACTTGTACCGGCAGTTGGTTTGTTGCTCCGCGAAGAAGGGCCAGCTCAGCATTGGCACGCCGGCGCAGATACTCTCCAGGGTCGAGTTCCACCCGGAGTGCGTCAAGAAAACCCCCACCGCCTCATGGGCAATCACCTTCTCCTGCGAGCACCATGTTGTCAGCATGGAGCAGCCGCCGATGGCCAAAAGGAATTCCGGCGGTAGCACGGCCGTGTCGCCCTTCACGAGGTCTGGCCGGATGTTCCATATGAACGGGTAGCCGCAGTTGGCAAGCCCCCACGCGAACTCGAGAAGCTCCGCGTTCGTCATGACAGTGATGCTGCCGTAGTTGACGTACACGACGGAACGGGTGCTCTGTCCGTCGAGCCACTCCAGTAGGCCGTCCTGCTCCCTCCAAAGGTTGGACCCGAGGTCGTCAACCGAGGTGCCTGCCGGTACCACGAGGCTAGCGTAGCGGTGGAGCGGGCCAACGGTGTACATGGGTGGGAGGATGGCGCGCATAGCGTCCAGCACCGGCCCCTCGAGCTCATCGAAGGTGTTGAGCAACACCGCGTCCGGGAGCGATAACCGCTCAGAGATGTACATGATGAAGTTCAGCAGCACGTCCTCGCGGTCCGTCGTCCGTATGAAGTTAGGGAAATCGCGCAGGCGCATGCCATCGCACATGCCCTCAACGCCGTGCACCACCGTGTCAAGGTGTTCCTTGTCCGTGACCTGTGACTCATCTGGACGCAAGCCGCAGCACAAAACGCACTCATCAAAACACACACACATATATATGTCGATTCTGAAAACGGGACACGTACGTACCTTTGAAAGGAACGAAACCCTGCTCTATGAGCTGCCGATAGTGGCGGTACCCCATGTACCCACAGGCGCTAGACGTCCACAGCGCGGCGCATGGCACGCCGATCTCCTTCGTAGCATCATAGCCGAACGACATGACACCGTCAACGACGAGGCAGGTGACAGGCGGCACTCCGGAGCTGGGGTCACGGAGCTTGCCAAGAAGTGCCATGAAGTGGGGCAGGAAGGCTGTCATGATGGAGTAACATAGTCCACCGACTTCCTGGGTGGCGTCCTCGTCGGATGGCGGGAGCCCGTCCGGCATCGAATCGAAGCGGAAGTCCGGGAGGCCATTAAGCGCCGCTGGTCCGCGCGAGCGGAGCAGCCGGCGGTGGTTGAACTCGGTGTTGACGAAGGTGACGTAGAAGCCCCGGGTATGGAGTATCTTGGCCAACTTGAGCATCGGCGTTATGTGGCCCTGCGCCGGGGACGGCAGGCAAATGACGTGGGGCTTCTCGATGGCCTCCATAATAATTCTTGGCACTTGTTGCTGAGAGGATTCGTTAGAGCGTGGTCACTACTTATGGGGGTTAAACTAAGGTTCCAAGTAGATGTTTCCAAGTATACGATGGAACGTTGGATTTGTCTTCCGATGGATGTGTAGTTCGCACATTCCAAGGGTATCTGCCGCTGATGGTGGCCTGGCCAGTACTAGGTACTTGCCGCCCGATGTGCATTTGGTCCTTCTGGCGATTTTTATTAGAGATACTATTCACTTGCGCTTGTTACATGTGAGTGTCCTCGCCACACCTGGTCGTGACGATCTGTGTATGCGTGTCTTGTTTTTTTGGAGAAAAGGCGCCGGCCAAGTCTGAAGGGAGCTCGAACCTAGTCCGACTTTACGTAATAAAGTCATCAACTGGCCAGGATTATAGGGCAGCGACATACATAAAGAATAGGGGGAAATGAAAAAAGGGATACAAGGTGCTAAGTAGAACAACTCCAAGGCAAGGCCAAGAACAAACCGCATCATTGCCAGACCGCCGCTAGACCTACAACAACTAACCTACTAAGGCCACGTGAGGAGACTGTTCAGCGTGAATGATGAGCTATAAAAACGAAGGCCACAGGAGAAGGGCATCACCGTGCGAGTATTGTGTCCGCAACAAAGATTTGTCTCCACCGCCACAAAGGGACACTACCATTTCACCCAGGCTCGATGGGTGCCACTCTGGCGGACGGCAAAGTGGTTCCCCAAGAACCCAAATCAAGGTGTCCAAGCTACCCAAGGAGACACAACAAGAGCGGACCCAGACGCAACGGGAGCCCGACCACTCAAGCACCGTCATGAGCAGCGGCAAGGCAAAACAACAGAAGTGAGTTGTTGAACGAAGGCGTTGAATCACAGAGAAGGCCGAAAATAGAAGCACAATACATCGGTCAAGGATAGGAAGCGGAAGCCAAAGGCATAACACCGTCACCGAGAAGGACACCGATCCCTCACACCAATGACAGGGACCATCTGCACTAGGAACCAAGTAGGATGTCAGAGATGAAGCCTGGCCCACACACGCCATCATCGAACCGCCGCCAACTAAATCAAGTCACTCTTTTTTTTAATGTGTGTTTGCTTTTTTTTTCATTTTGTAAGTCATTTTTGTATTTCTTTCTTAATGTGTGTGTGTGCGCGCGCGCGCACGCCCGCGGAGGTAGGGGTGCGGGGTGCACGAGCGATATTATTATGAAATGCAATTCATCTTGAGATTTTCATTCATCTTCGACGTGTTCATATATGTATGTTATGTGGCAGGCAATACTACCAACATGAGAAATTCAATTAATCTTCTATGTATACCCGCAAGTACTATGTAATATCTGTGCAAATTATATTCAAGTCCAAAAAGCTGCACTATTATATATTATTCTTGCAAATTGTGAAAAATGTAGTTTTTTGTGTAAATAGTGTGTAAATTTTTGTCATCATTTTTTTAATTGTACCTTTCTTCTTGAAAGGTAATACCAATGCCATTCATTCACTCTTCCTTTGAAACATTAATTTTTATTGTTTAGTTTTTATTGTAGTTTCAATTTTTATCACGGCGCAGTAGCATCGAGGAGCATCCAAGTGGTTTAAAAAACAGGAAGGCGAAACGGCGGCGGCTCCCTGAAAATGGAGTAAAGGTCTCCCTGCCTAGCCCCCGATCCGGCGGTGCGTCCAGCATCGTTGGTGGGCGTGTAGAGGTGTGTTTTCGGTGGATCTATCTTTGGTGGATTTACTCGTATCTCGTCGTTGTTCGTCTATGTTCGTGTGTCTTAGGGATGGATTCTTCCGACCTACGTTATTCTACATCGGCGGCGGTTGTTGTTCTGATGCGTTGGTCCTATGGGGCCTTGGCACGACAACTTCTCGACTGTCTACTACAACAAGTTGTGCCTGACTCCGGCGATGGAGGAGCGATGACGGCAGCGTGCCTTCGGTTCGCTTCAGTGCTTGTAGTCGTCGCTAGGTGGTCTACGGATCTGGATGTAGTTTTTATTTCTGGTGTTCGTTGTACTGCAATGATTGAAGATGAATAGATCCAAAGTTTTTCAGCAAAAAAAATCTTGGTTTATCTTGTGATTCCAACTAAAGGATTTATCATCAAGATTGCTAAATGCAATAGACTGAAATTGAGTTCGTTATGCCCCTATATTAATCTTTATAATTACTATGCATGTGTAAAGTAAATATAGGTGTCAAAGCAAAGCGATTCTACGACGTTGGCCATGTACCCGCAACAAAAGTTAGATGGCTTCATCAAAACTGGCAGGGTCCCATGAGTACCTGAAGCTCACCGATGTACGCATGGGCTTTGTATGTGGGTTTCGCTTCACCGAATGGAATATTGAAAGTTGTTTAGGCGGTGTGTATGCACTTGGAGCGGGTGGCATAAAGTTTTTGCCGAACATAGCTGGCAGCATAACCTCGGGATCGATCCGCCTCCTTTGTCGAGATAGGCATAGTTTCGGTCCCATATGATTTTACTGTTGCCAATATATCTTTCCTTTTTTTTTACTTTGTCAGACTTTTTGTGGTCAGCATTATGCTTTGGATGGCTCTACCTCAAACAAAATTGTCAACAGTCTGAAAGCCACCCAGATGCGTGTTTAAGTAGCCACCTTAAGTTAACCATTAACATTGTTGAGGAAATCGTTAACTGGTAGCTGCTCGGTTGGCTAGCGAGTAGGGGATTAATTGGCTAATCGGCAAGTTAATCGGCCATTTAATCAATTAATCAGATGATTTTTCGGTTTATCGGCTACTCGGTGAACCTATGAGTAGGTATTAATCGGCAAGTTAACTGGTTAATTGGATGAACTCTTGAACAGGGACCATTAATAATAATCTCACATCTTTCATGGATACTCTCAAACCCAATCCATGTCTACGAGCATAGCATGGCAATATAAGCATCACGTAGAAGTAACTCCGAAGGTTTGATAATAAAAGGGCAATAGGTTCTACCTCATCATCTACTTCCCAAACCCACAAGTTAATCACATCCTAATCACGCAGTGTTTGAGGATTGTAACTAATGCATAAAAACAGGGTAATAAAGGGGTATGATCAATGTGTTACTTGCCTTGCTGATAATCCGCAAACCCTAGAGACTCGTAGTAGCATGCTTCGCACTCCGGAAATTCTATTGCAAACAAACAATGGCATACATAAGCCCTCAAGCATAGATGCAAGGGTAAAACTCAACTAAGAAGATCCAATCTGAAAGTTCAACTGAAGTGGTTCGATTTGCAAAAAGAATCAGTCAAAACGGAGCTACATAACTGAAACTACGATCAAAAGAATTTCGAAAACAAATCTGCTAAAAACCAAATTTTAAATTTTCAAAATCATGTTCAAGTTGATTAAACATAAAGAGGGCTTCGAGACGAAGATTTTGGCGTTGGTTTCACTGGATTTGGACAAACGGTTGAAAAGTTGCGAGGGTTTGAAGATCATGGGCTAATATGCGATAAAAATAATCGTAGATAGGTCCCTAGCGGAAAAGAAAACAAAAAAGAAAAAATCTATCAGACGAAGGTCCGCTAACAGAGGCAAACGGGCGAAAAGTGTTCGTTAAAACGAACTAACGAACGAACTTTCGTTAAATAGCCTAAACCGAGAAAAATCGAGAAAACCGAACCGATCTAAATTAAAAAAACAAACCTAGGGTTTAAAATAAAACCGAACGGTTTTTACCTAAACCAAAAAAAATCTGGGGCGGCGAGGTCAACGGCGGCGGCTCGGGTCCGGCGGCGGCGGCTCGGCGGGGCGAGGCGACGACGCGGCGCAGGCGGCGGCTGCGCGGCGGCGACGGGGCTGCGGCAGCGGCGCGGGGCGGCGGCTGCGGCGGCGGTGTGCAGCGCAGGCGGCGGGGCGGCTCGGGGTGGCGAGAGGGGCCTGGGGCTGCGGCTTATAAAGTCCCTCCCCCCCCCCCCCCCCCCGTGGTCTCTGACTTGGGAGAGGGGGCAGAGGCGGCGACGGCGACCCGGACTCCAGCGGAGTCCGGCGCGGACACAAGCGTGCGGCGCGGCCCGAAGCGGCCGGCTGGGCTGCGGCCGAGTGCGGTCCGAGAAAGTTTTTTAAAACATTTCCGCTGAAAGGAAAAATCCTAAAAAAATATTAAAAAAATTCTAAAAATGCCAAAAACAATTTTTACCATCTAAATAAAATATTTAGAACATAGTGAACATTTTCTTGGCCTAAAAATGCATATTTTTCTAATTCGAATAAAATAGCAATAAAAATCCAAATAAAATAATTATTTGATTTTAATATTTTTTCTCTAATATTTCCTTTATTTTGGAGAATCATATTATCTCCGCTCTTTATTTTGATATCGAAAATATTTTGGAGAGAAAAATAATTAAAACCAAATTGATGCTCTTTTCAATATTTGAGATAAATTCAAATATGAAAATAAATGAAATCCCCAAATCTCTCCGTGGGTCCTTGAGTTGCTTAGAATTTCTAGGATCAAAACCAAAATGCAAAATAAAATATGGTATGCATATGATGACCTATGTATAACATTTCAAATTGAAAATTTGGGATGTTACACAGAGTGACTTCGTGAGCACTTGATGGACTTACCTATGGTTGAAAAACCAATACCCTCTATCCTGATGAACTGTGATAATCAAATTGTGATCGTCAAGATAAACAGTTCTAAGGACAATATGAAGTCCTCAAGGCATGTGAAGAGGAGACTAAAATCTGTCAGAAATTGAGAAACTCCGAAGTTATTATGTTGGATTATATCCAAACGTCGAAAAATTTGGTAGATCCCTTCACAAAGGGTCTATCACGTAATGTGATAGATAATGCATCGATGGAGATGGGTCCGAGACCCACCACATGAGTTGTCCATAGTGGTAACCCACTCTATGTGATCGGAGATCCCGTGAAGCAGAAGTGGGAGACAAGCTGTTGGTCAGCTGGGAGGATAGTATCTCTATATTAACTATCCCACTCCGTGAAGATGCAATACTCTCCTGATCTGCATGGCAGTTGATACTTATCTTAATGTGTTCCAAGTGGCTTATTCGGGTAAGCAGAGATGTTGTCCTGCAGAACATCTTCTGAGGAACACACCTATATGAATTTGACTGTTAACGTCGCAGTCTGTGAGAATTGGGTGTTCTCTAATAAATTCATGAAAGGCCCTGGAATATTAATGTGGAAGCTTCCATTAAGAAAAAAGAAAGGCTCTCCTTGTGGAGTTTGATATTTTGGACATTTTATCTGAGTTCCAGCAATTATCTGTGGCTAATTTTGATAGGATGAAAAAGATCAAAAGTGATTTAGAACTTATCTAGAAAAATGAAGACAGTGCCTTTTGGCAGAGATTCGGAGATAGGAAAATCTTGGAAGGTGATCATAATAATGCCTATTTTCATGCTCTTGCTAACCATAGGCATAGGAAAAATCACCTTCCCGAGTTGGTGGGTCCTGGAGGTGTTGGGACATCCACAACCGACATGTTGGATGTTGCTACCTCATTCTACAAAGATCTTTTTGCCTTTGAACCTAAACCTGACATCCATCTAGATGGTGAGTTTTGGTTCGAGGGAGAAATGGTCACTGATGCTGAGGAAGAATTTAGAGAGATCCTTTTCTGAGGGTGAGAGTTAACAAGTTATCATGAGCTCTTATGCCAATGGTGCCCCTGGCCCCGATGGCCTTTCTTTTCTGTTTTATCGGACCTTTTGGGACCTAATTAAGGATGATTTCATGTGGTTGGTTAGGGATTTTGAGAATGGGGTGCTCGATGTGTATAGACTCAACTTTGACAGTATTACCCTTATCTCTAAAGTTCCCCATGCCAAGGACATGAAGAACTTTAGACCTATTAGTTTGAGCAATTGTGCTGTCAAAAAAGTTCCAAAGCTATGGCTACTAGGGTTTCCCCTTTATGTGACAGACTCATTTCTTCTAATCAAACTGCATTTATTAAAAGGAGATTTATCCTTGAAAGTGTGGTAATGGCTCGTGAGGTCATTCATGATGTTCATAGGTCTGGGTCTAGCGGTTTGATCTTCAAACTTGATTATGAGAAAGCCTATGATAGGGTGAGTTAGGACTTTTTGAAGGAAATGATCCTTTCTAGGGGCTTTGGTGAGAAATGGATTGGGTGGATTTACAGTACTTTACACAAGGTACATTCCAAGTTAGGATTAATGATACAAATGGCGGGCATTTTGTGGCGGGGGGGGGGGGGGGCGAGGGCTGAAGCAGGGTGACCCTCATTCACCTCTGTTGTTCAACCAGTTGGTGGCTAATGTGTTCTCTAAAATGCTATCTAAAGTTGTCAACCATGGGTTGATTGGTGATCTTCTACCTCAAGCTATCCCTGGTGGGGTAATTAGTTTACAATATGCTGATGATACTATTCTGTTTCTTTAGATTATGCTAGGAATTTGAAATGGATCTTGACTTTTTTTGAGAAACTTTATGGTTTGAAAATCATTTTCCAAAAAACTGATATGCATACTATCCATGTTTCTGATGCCATGTCCAAGGAATTTGCTCAAGTTTTTTGCTCTTGGTTTGGGGAGTTCCCATTTAAATATTTGGGGGGGCCCTACATTTTAAAAAACTTAGGAGGAAAGACCTCCAACCTATAATAGACAAAATCATCAAAAACAATTGATGGTTGGCTTGGTAAAAATCTCTCCTAGAGGGGCAAACTAATTCTTTTAACCACTTGTATTGCAAGTATCCCTACTTATTGCATGTCCATTATGAAATCCCCTAAATGGGCCATTGAGGCCATTTCCTCCCAAATGTCTCATTTCTTCTGGGGCAACATGGGGGATATCCATAAATATCACTTGTCTAAGTGGGGGCTTATCTCCATAAAGAAAGAATTTGGAGGTGTGGGAGTCCCCAATCTCAAAGAGTTTAATATGACATTGCTTGCTTCTCGGGGGGAAATATTCTATGATGGTAGAGACAATGACTGGAATAAACTCCTTTGTTATAAATATACATCTAATAAACACAACAATTTTTGGGCCAACCCTGCCCTGGGCTCTCCTTTTTGGAAGAGTGTTTAAGGACTTTTGATGCTGCAAAGATTTTTATAGATGGCCTCCTAGGAATGGGGAAAATATTGCCTTCTGGCATGATATTTGGATTGGGGAATGCTCTTTGAAAACTCTATACTGGGATCTGTTTGATATCTGCTAACAGCAAGATGCTACACTTGCTCAAGTGTGGGATGGTGAATGCCTGCACCTTACTTTTAGGAGGTGTTTTGATGATCCTACTATGGCTTGGTGGTTTAGTTTGGTGGTAAAGCATTTTGCTCCTTCATCTAATGTAGATAGACATTTTTGGACTCTTGAGCTTTCTAGTCATTCACTATCAACTCTTTCAACAAGATGATTAACTTTGGTGGAATTTCTTCTGACACCAAAGATTTTATTTGGAAAATTATAGTTCCCCCAAACATTCATGTTTTCTTTTGGCTGATGTTTAATAACAAAAGTTTAACAAGGGACAACCTGGCCAAGAGAAGACATGTAGATGATTTGTCATGTGTGTTTTGCAGTGAGCTTGAAACCATTCAACATATTTTCTTTGAGTGTATCGCTACTAAGGAGATTTGGTCAATTACTGCTGAGTCTTTTGGTATCTCTATACCTGATTCCTTTATGTCTTTATCTTCTTTTCAGAAGCAAAAAAGTCTCGAGAGGCGGTTAACACTGCTACTTCTGCTACCTTGTGGAGCTTATGGCTTTTGCGCAACCAATTTTTTTTCAGGGGCGAAAATGGCGATGTATACGTTGTGTCTTGGATCTGGTGGGGCCAATGATCAGGCAATAGAAAATTCTATGTACAGGCACCCAGGGTGCTCTTCTTCTCTGGTGCTTAAGGCTTTTAGATCGTCGAAGAGGAAATTGCTTACGATAGCCTGGAGTGGCTGATATCTGGTAGGGAGAACGTCTTGCATTCTATGATTTCAATGGCTTATCTGCGCATGTCATGTGTTCTTTACCCTGCGGCTGGAAAGATGTAATAGGGAAACTTTTTCTAGAACCCTTCTTAGTTGTATATGTCCCTGTGAGGTACTTTAGGTTGCCGCCGAGAGCTGTTGAACAGTTGCCTTGGCTTAATAAAGTAGGGGCTGGGGGAAACCCCTCTCATTTCAAAAATAAAATAAAGATAAGACTATTTTTTTAAACCTAGGGGGCGATCCCCCCCCCCCCCCCCCCCCCCCCCACACACACACACACCTGTGCATAGCTCCACCTCTAGGTGATTGTACTGAGTATGCTATAGTGCTATTACATTCGAATATGTTGTTGTGGACCTGGAGCTGTATTGTTTTCAGATCTAGCACTTTGTAGAAGGTTCATGTGAGGATGTGTATGCTGAGACGTCAAATTGTGCATAGCTCCCACCGCAAAAAGAATGTTCATCGCTTTTGCCTAGGAATTCCCAAATCTGTAATGTGGACAAGCTGGGAAAACTGTGTGGTGCTCGCATAACTGTGTTCTAAGTTGAAAATGTGCAACAAGAGCCGGTGCAAACCACTAATGAACTCATCCTGATAGTGTCACATATCATTCCGGCCATACAAGTGTACAACTCCCTTGAATTAGTATATCAAGCGCCTCCCTGGAGCTGGTAAGGCTGAAATTCATTTGCAGTAACATTTAGAAACTTTGGCAGCTTTTTGGATCTGCTCCTTGTGGTACAAACCTTCTACCAGCGGCGACAAATATTATGAATTCGGTAACAAGTTGCTAACACTGGCCCTTCTGAACAGATCTAGGGCATTCAAGAGTGATGCATCAGTTACTGTATGCTTAGACAGTGTAGTTACTACTGCCCATTTTTCCATGGACACTCCAGAAAACAACATGCTTAAAGGACAAATAAACAGAGGATCATCCAAAGACAAAACGACTGTTTTAAGGGATTACTTTTTGTTGAACAACGGTATATATTAATGTAATGGTAGTATAAAACAGATCGCAGGCACTAGAATATACAACAGCAGTGCATCATACAAGCAGCCAATATTTTTGACGAAAACGACGAGGAAATGTGTGGAAATCGTAAAAGTGCATGTTATTATTAAGAAAAATAGTCACTTAAATCTCATCAGCTAGAGGCCTTTCTAAGTTCCCATAACCCCAGCAATTGTAGGCTATCAGGAATTGGTCCTCTTTCTCTCTGTATTTGTTTCAGAGATGTGCAACTGAACTTATTCAGTCGCCATCAAGCAACATAGTACGTGTTCTAGAATGTAGTGATCTCAGGTGACATAACCCACTAGAGGAATATGCTTTTTTAGCTAGATAAGCTGGAAATTTGGTTTGGTGGTACTTGGCTTACACAAATATCTGAACCTGACCTCATACTACGCAGCAACACGTAAAATACAGGTTGGGGATACTCCTTGGCTTCTTCTCATCTTGCAACTCTGACTTTTAAGAGTTCCTAGTAACCAGACCAAGTGAATTTGTCAGATTCAAATGAGCAGTAAATATAATACGGAGGATTCATCCCACCACACAAATGTAAAACTTAAAAAAAACGGAGATATGAAACTACATAGCATTGCAAAATCATGAACTTTGGGATTTGGTATTACTTGACATACACATATGTCTGAACCTGAAATCATACTACGTGACAGGTAAAGTGCAGGTTGGGGATGCTCCACGGCTTCTTCTCATCTTGCAACTCTTGACTTTTAAGAGTTTCAAGTTACCAGACCAAGTGAATTTGTCAGATTCAAATGAGCAGTAAATACAATACAGGGGATTCATCCCAACACAGATGTAAAACTACATAGCATTGCAAAATCATGAACAGGCCGACAGAAATCGTGAACGCTGGGATTTGGTATTACTTGACATACACAAATGTCTGAACCTGAAATCATACTATGTGACAGGTAAAATACAGGTTGGGGATGCTCCACGGCTTCTTCAGCTTGCAACTGACTTATTAAAACAATGCCAAGTGAATTTGTCAGACAAACAATTGGTAAATACAACAATTCGTCCCACCCCGCAGATGCAAAACTCCATATAACAATGCAAAATCATGAACAGACGGGCGGACAACAGAGAAAGAATTTACTGTAAGTCAGAGAGATTTCTGACATTTTTCTTAAAGCAGAACAGAACATTACTACATCGACACCATTACCCAAACAGCGAACACTAATTCTACTACGAAGCACTGGACAGTAATCGACTAAGCCTTCTTGGGGGACTTGGGGGACTTGGGGGCCTTCTTGGGCGACTTGGGCTCCTTCTCGGCCGTCTTCTTGGGGAGCAGCACGGGGTTGATGTTGGGCAGCACGCCGCCATGCGCGATGGTGACGCCGGCGAGCAGCTTGCCGAGCTCTTGGTCGTTCCGGATGGCGAGAAGCAGGTGGCGCGGGATGATGCGGGACTTCTTGTTGTCCTTGGCGGCGTTCCCTGCGAGCTCCAGAAGCTCGGCGGCGAGGTACTCCAGGACGGAGGCGAGGTAGACGGGGGCGCCCATGCCGACGCGCTGCGCGTAGCGGCCCTTCTTGAGGAAGCGGCCGATGCGACCGACGGGGAACTGCAGCCCGGCCTTGACGGACCGCGCCACCGCCTTCTTCCTGGGGCCGCCGCCGAGCTTGCGCCCCACCACGTACTTCTTCGCCTTGGAGACGGCGCCGGTGGCAGAGGCGTCCATGGCGACTGGCTCTGGTTGGAGGAGGTGCGGAGAGATTTGGCGCGATGGGGGATTTGAGAAGGCGGGAGTGTATTGTGTTTGGACGACGGGTTTGGGCAGATATTTAAACGGCGCGGGAAGGGGGCAGTGTGGGGCCGTCGATCCGTGCGAACGGGCAATGGACGGTTGGATCTGTGACGAATGGACGGCTGCGATGCGGGCAGAGATGCCCCAGCTCAGCCTTGTGGGCTGCGGCCCGGTTAGAGCCCCGCGCCGGCCTAATTAATAACTTTATGGACGTAAAGCGGCACACCTATGTCTCGCTTACTATGAGACGGAGAAAAGTATATTTTCACTACTTTTTTTTGTTTCTTGGTCTGTTTTCATTAATTACTTTTTTGTTCAACACATGCCTAAATTTTTCCACTAAATCATGTATATTTTCAGTGTACATGTTACACATTTTATAAATATACAATGTACATTTTTCCTCAAATACATTTTTTGAACACTTATACGAATACACGGTCAACTTTTTATTGGGAACATTTTTTTAATAGCAATAAACATTTTTTTCACACACAATGTACATTTTCCAAATTCATCAGGACTTTTTATATACATGCTTGATATGGTTTTGATGTCCACTTTATTTAATGTACCTTGTACATTTCCCGTGTACATAACATTTTGTAGTAGATATTTATAATTTTTAAAATAACAGATTTACATTTTAAAAATAACTGATTTCCATTTTAAAAATATGTGTTTTGAGTTCTATTGATTGTGTTCATACATATCGAACATTTTTTATACAGTAGGAATTTTTTATATACTCTTTAAAAAATACAGGATTAGTTTTTGTCAGAATTTGTATTGATGTCTACTTTTTCCATACAAATTTTACATTTTTAGTATACCAAAGATACATTTTTATTATGCACCTTTAATTTTTTAAATACATGATTAACATTTTTTTTCCAATTTATATATTTTGATGCCTACTTTTTTCATACAGATTGCACATCTTGCATATAAATAAGAAACACTTTTCTTATACACGTTAACAGTTCTCAAGTACATGACTTTTTCAAATATGCATTTCGATGTCTATGTTTTTAAACATATTGTACATTTTTTATACGCATGAAACATTTTTTTATGCGTGTTTAATATTTTCAAACACATGATTATCATTTTTGTATACATTATGCATTTTTCATATACAGGTTACAAAAATTTTATTGGCATTAAACATTTTTCAAATACATGATTAACATTTTTCAATGGTATGAACATTTTTCACCCGAGTTAATCGTCCAACACCAAGCTAGAACCCGACAGTCACCTGCCAGGAAGAAAACAACTAAAGCCTACGCCGAGCATGGTGCTCGCCCGAGTTAATCATCCAATGTGGAGTCGTGTGCAGGTTGGGCAAAGGATTGCGCCCTTCAACGATTTAATTTCTGCAAACATAAGTTTTAAGTATTTCACCGACGAAGCTTTGTTTGTCTTAAGAGTGGATTTCATGTTTTTGAATAATGCCAAAGATACATAGATGGGATATCTGAGTTACAGTTTATAGCTTGGGTTCAGCCAAACCTTTTCCAATTCATAAACAAAGAGACACACTCTTGTAGTTTCGAGGGCACATACACCCATCGGCATAATCTCCGGAACGGTCCACCATCTCTTTTGACATGGGCATAGTGTTGGTCTATGGACTCTATTGTTACCGAATTGTCGGCCTTCTATATTTCTGTTTTGTCAGACTGCTGGTGTTTGACTGTGTGCGTCCAAGTTATGCAGAGGCAGGGTGATACTTGTAATGCTTTGTATCCACTTGATGCTACTTTTTGAGATAATAAAAGCGTCCTTTATAATAAAAAATACACCTGGCAGCATAATTCAGTTTTTTGTACTATGTCTTTGGTTATGGAAGATACTCTTTCCAAGTCTTAATCACGTGAACTCTCATCTCATGTCAAGACATACAGAGTTCTTGATTATATGCATTAATTTGGTCTCTTGGGGACAAATAGTACACTTGTTTCATTTGCAGCGAGAAGGTGGGTGCTAGACTGTTAGCTATCTCCTATGATTTGTAATTATACCAAGAATATTAATTGCTCACTCGTCTATATATACACTCATTCACTCAATTATTTCAATTCACCTTCTTCACTCTGTCAATGTCATTGTACTCCATATCGATAAAGATAAGGTACGTGAATGAACTATTCCCAATATCGTGTTGATATAGAAGCATAGGCATATATGCTTAACTTGAAGGACAATGAGACAGAACCTTGAGAATAGAAGGCGTCGGGAAGAAAATTTAGAGTCCTTTGGGGCTCCAAGGTAGGTTAATTTGTACGTGAAGGGTTCTTTCTACTTTCTATCTCTTTCATCACTCGGTACTGCATAGTGCATACCAGTAATGACTCTTAGACTGAAGCGTCCCTTCTTGAGTTGCGTCTGGAATTGTATCCCTCCATCGTACAGATGCCTTGTACGTATGTAATAAAGGAAGTAAAAACCCTTGCTTCAGGACTTGTTAGCAAACCCATGATCAATCTCACGACTTGAGCAATCCAAAGGCCCAAACAAGATTTTGACAACTAAAGGCCATGATCAAACAATAGTGGCACTACCAAATTCAGTGATAGGAAGGTTGGGTTCAATTTAGACTTTACCCTTTAAATTTTTTATTCTTAGTACAAGTTCAAGGTTTCAAACAAACTTTCTACCTTTTCTACACGTTTGATGATAAGCTGTTTTAAGCAATGTCGGCAACCAAAATGGTTCTCTCTTTTTTACTTACAACTTTGTCCGTGCTCTTTCAACACCATAAAGTGGACATGCGAAGCATCTATCTCCTACAAAAACCTATGTCATAATGGGACAAAGCAAATGTACAAATGAACTAGTATACCAGAGATAATTGGATACATGACACCCCAATTCCTTCCAAATTACTGATAAAAAATGCTATTATGCTCATATGTTGTCCATTCTTCCCACGCCGATCAAAATAGTGATCGACGACCTACAACAACGATGATATCCGCACCAACCATATCTTGACATCGCAAGGCCATCGCGGAAGAATCGTGTCCCTGTAACACTACACACAACATTCTAGCACCTCCAACAGTATGTAGCTCACATTGTCGTCATGAGTTGTTTGGAAGGCATTGTCAACTTCTCTGTGGAGCTGTAGGGTTTTTTTTGCTAGACTCACATAACGGGTGAGGTACTTCTGAATTAAGTACCAAATTACTAACATTGGCCCTTCTAAACAGATCTCCCTCGTTCGAATTATGAAGAACCAAGTATGTTGACTAGGATAAGGGGTGAATAAGAAAGGGATTTCTATTTTCATGTCCCTCATCGCTTAGTTTTCCTCAGTTTTGCCCACGCTCTTTGGCAGTCCTCACTTTTCCCTTCCACCGCGCGGCCCACCCTCGGAAAAACCTAAACGGGGGTTTGTCGTTAGGTCAAAGTCGTTGACCATTACTAGGCGTGGTTACTGACGCATGGGACACCCCTGTCAGCGGCTTCCTGCTCGTAGATACTCGGCGCATATACTGACTAGTGAGACACCTCTGTCAGCGGCTTCACGGTCATAGGTGGTGGGCGCCGTTACTGGATTGTGGGACACCTTTGTCAGCGGATGCGTCAACCGAAAAAAGAGGTGGCTTATTAAGCCAGAAAGAGTACTCGAACCCGAGACCACACGCTCAAAGAGAGGCGCAAGAGCCAACCAACCAAGTATGTGTACGTGACTTTTGAAATAGTCCTCACCATTTTATGAACTAAACGAAGCAAAGGATAAACGAACCGTTTAGTCACTATATGTAGTATACCATCGGGGTGTTAATAGTTTTGTTCAAACCATTTGGTGCGGCAGATGCACTTTAGTTAACCAAATTAGTTTAGTCCTGAATATTGGTTTGGTGAATGAACATGGGACAAGCAAAGTAACAAAAGTAAGCCACAAAAATTAGTTTAGTCCTGAATAATGTCCACAAAAATGACTTCTTTGTGAAGGAAGTGCCTCAAATAATTTTGAAATTTGTACATTTTATTTTTCATAATAAGCAGGCCACATTGGATGGCCACTGACTAGGTTTCAACAATTTCAGAGTAATATTGCTATATTCCATACATTTAGTTGAGTTTTAGTGAATTGTCAGAAAAGGCCCAAATTTGCACTGCAACTATGATGTAAATTGGTCCTGAATATTTCCAAAAATTATTTTGTGCTACAATATTGGTGGTAGATGAACTTGGGATAAATAGAGTAGAAATCTGAAACCATTTTGTGTGAATGGTCAACGCTGCAAGTTTCACCCCAATTTGCAAAAAAAACTAAGAAAATGAAAAACGGCTCAAAAATTAAAATGCCTTTGCATTGAGCCATCTTATGTGCACAAGTCTGTGGGAACAAAATATTAAACTTGCAATACAACTAGTTTGAAGCAAAAAAAAACTTCACAAAATGGCCTATGTAGAATGAACTTGTGTGGATTTCAAGGCATATGCACATGGAAATGGCCACATACATGGCAAAATCCATGATAAAATGCCTAATTTTGGCACAATTATTGGTGTTACCATTGTAGACAATGTTTCATAGGAATTTGCAATTATTTTGTAACAAAAATAAATTTTGCATTTTCCAAGCCCAGAAATGACTTTTTGTGAAGGAAGTGCCTCAAATAATTTTGAAATTTGTCTCGATTAATTTTTCATCAAAAGTAGGCCACATTGGATGGCCACTGACCAGGTTTCAGCAATTTCGGAGTAATATTTCTATATTCCATGCTTTCAGTTGAGTTTTAATGAATTATTAGAAAAAACCCAAATTTGCATTACAAATGTGATGTAGATTAGTCATGAAAATTCCCAGCAATCATTTTATGCTACATTATTGGTGGTGGATAAACCTGGTACAAGGAAAGTTGAAATTCCAAAACATTTTGTATGAATGGTCAACACTGCAAGTTTGACCCCAATTTGAAAAAAAAAACAAATAAATGACAAAAGGCTCAAAGATTCAATCTTTGCACTGAGCCATCTTATGTGCACTAGTTTGTGGGAAAAATATTAAAACTGGCAATACAACAAGTTTAAAAAGCCTTCACAAAATGGCCTATCTAGAATGGACTTGTGTGGATTTCAAGGCATATGCACATGAAAATAGCCACATACATGGTCCATGATAACATGCCCAAATTCGGCATAGCTATTGGTGTTACCATTATAGACAATGTTTCATAGGAATAAAAATAAGTTTATCATTTTCCAAGCCCTATAAAAGACTTTTTGTGAAGGAAGTGCCTCAAATAATTTTGAAATCTGTCCCATTTCATATTTCATCAAAAGTAGGCCACGTTGGATGGCCACTGACCAGGTTTCAACAATTTTAGAGTAATATTTCTATATTCCATGCATTTAGTTGTGTTTTAGTGAATTATCAGAAAAGACCCAAATTTTCACTATAAGTGTGATGTAGATTGGTCCTGAAAATTTCCAAAAAAATCATTTTATCCTACATTATTGGTGGTGGATGAACTTGGGACAAGGAAAGTAGAAATTCCAAACCATTTTGTATGAATGGTCAACACTTCAAGTTTGAACCCAATTTGAAAAAATGAAGAAAATGAAAAAGGCTAAAAAAATTCAAATGCCTTTGCATTGAGCCATCTTATGTGCACTAGTTTGTGGAAAAATATTAAACTTGCAATACAACTAGTTTGAAAAAAAACCTTCACAAAATGAACTATTTAGAACGGACTTGTGTGGATTTCAAGGCATATGCACATGAAAATAGCCACATACATGGCAAAATCCATGATAACATACACAAATTTGGCACAACTATTGGTGTTACCATTGTAGACAATGTTTCGTAGGAATTTGCGATTTTTTGTAATAAAAAAATAAAATTTCCATTTTCCAATCCATAGAAATGACTTTTCTGTGAAGGAAAGTGCCTCAAATAATTTTGAAATTTTTGTCCCATTTCATTTTTCATCAAAAGCACGCCACATTGGATGACCACTGACTAGGGTTTAGCAATTTTAGAGTAATATTTTTATATTCCATGCATTTAGTTGAGTTTTAATGAATTTTTTTACGCATGATAATACAAAAGGTGTATTGATACGTCTCCGACGTATCTACTTTTCCAAACACGTTTGCCCTTGTTTTGGACTCTAACTTGCATGATTTGAATGGAACTAACCCGGACTGACGCTGTTTTCAATAGAATTGCCATGGTGTTATTTTTGTGCAGAAATAAAAGTTCTTAGAATGACCTAAAAATTAACGGAGAATTATTTTGGAATATATAAAAAATACTGGAAGAAAGATCCACGTCAGGGGGCCCACCACCTGTCCACGAGGGTGGGGGCGCGCCCTACCCCCCTGGGCACGCCCCCCTGCCTCGTGGGCCCCCCTGACGCTCCACCGACCTCAACCTTGACTCCATATATTCACTTTCGGGGAGGAAAAAACCAAGGAGAAGGATTCATCGCGTTTTATGATACGGAGCCGCCGCCAAGCCCTAAACTCTCTCGGGAGGGCTGATCTGGAGTCCGTTCGGGGATCCGGAGAGGGGAATCCGTCGCCATCGTCATCATCAACCTTCCTCCATCACCAATTTCATGATGCTCACCGCCGTGCGTGAGTAATTCCATCGTAGGCTTGTTGGACGGTGATGGGTTGGATGAGATTTATCATGTAATCGAGTTAGTTTTGTTAGGGTTTGATCCCTAGTATCCACTATGTTCTGAGATTGATGTTGCTATGACTTTGCTATGCTTAATGCTTGTCACTAGGGCCCGAGTGCCATGATTTCAGATCTGAACCTATTATGTTTTCATCAATATATGAGAGTTCTTGATCCTATCTTGCAAGTCTATAGTCACCTATTATGTGTTATGATCCGTTAACCCCGAAGTGACAATAATCGGGATACTTACTGGTGATGACCGTAGTTTGAGGAGTTCATGTATTCACTAAGTGTTAATGCTTTGGTCCGGTACTCTATTAAAAGGAGGCCTTAATATCCCTTAGTTTCCAATAGGAACCTGCCGCCACGGGAGAGTAGGACAAAAGATGTCATGCAAGTTCTTTTCCATAAGCACGTATGACTATATTCGAAATACATGCCTACATTACATTGATGAACTGGAGCTAGTTTTGTGTCACCGTAGGTTATAACTGTTACATGATCGATCGCATTCGGCATAATTCTCCATCACCGATCCAATGCCTACAAGCTTTTCCTATATTGTTCTTCGCTAATTTACTTTTCCGTTGCTACTGTTACAATCACTACAAAACCCAAAAATATTACTTTTGCTGCCATTACCTTTTGCCACCGTTACCACTACTATCATATTACTTTGCTACTAAATACTTTGCTGCAGATATTAAGTTTCCAGGTGTGGTTGAATTGACAACTCAGCTGCTAATACTTGAGAATATTCTTTGGCTCCCCTTGTGTCCAATCAATAAATTTGGGTTGAATACTCTACCCTCGAAAACTGTTGCGATCCCCTATACTTGTGGGTTATCAAGAACATTTTCTGGCGCTGTTGCTGGGGAGCATAGCTCTATTCTTTGAGTCACTTGGTATTTATATCTGTTTATCACTATGAAGAACTAGAAAGATCAAAGAACCAATATTTTTCCCTCAACTAGGAGGGGAGGTAAGGAACTGCCATCTAGCTCTGCACTTGATTCACCTTCTGTTTTGAGTAAGCTTGCGACACCTAAACCTGCTTCTGCTATTAATTCTGATGTGTCGCATGTTATTGATGATGCCACTTCTGCTATGCATGATACTTATGATGAAACTACTTCTATGCTTGACACTACTGTGCCACTAGGTGAATTTCTTGATGAACAACTTGCTAGGGCTAGAGAGAATGAAATTATTGAAACTGATAATATTGATGATAGTGATGATGAAGATTCTCCCCCAGATATGAATTGCCTGTTGTTCCAGAGGGTTATGTTATGGATGAAGAAACGGCTAGAGACTTTCTTGCTTGCAATGATAGAAGTGATCTTAAGAAATTATTAGCTAAGCTGAAAGAAAAGACTTTGAATGCTAGAATGAAATATGATCCTGCTTATGCTACTTCACCTATCTTTATTACTGATAAGGATTATGATTTATCTGTTGATCCTGAGTTAATTACTTTGGTTGAATCTGATCCTTTCTATGGCTATGAGTCTGAAACTGTTGTGGCACATCTTACTAAATTAAATGATATAGCTACCCTGTTCACTAATGATGAGAAAACTTGCTACTATTATATCCTTAAATGATTTCGTTCTCATTAAAGGGTGATGCTAAGATATAGTTTAATTCTCTTGATCCTGGTTGTGTGCGTAGTCCCCAGTATATGATTTACTACTTCTCTGCTAAATATTCCCCCGCTCATAAGAAACAAGCTGCTTTAAGGAAAATATATAATTTTTTGCAAATTGAAGAAGAGAGTCTCCCACAATCTTGGGGGAGGCTTCTCCAATTACTTAATGCTTTGCCTGATCATCCTCTCAAGAAAAATTAAATACTTGATATATTTTATAATGGACTAACCGATGCTTCCAGAGATTACCTGGATAGTTGTGCTGGTTGTGTTTTCAGGGAAAGAACTGTTGATCAAACTGAAATTCTATTGAATAATATGTTGACTAATGAAAATAATTGGACACTTCCTGGACCAACTCGTAAGCCAACTCCGAAGAAAAGGGGCATTCTATTTCTCAGTCCTGAAGATATGCAAGAGGCAAAGAAATCTATGAAAGAAAAAGGTATAAAAGCTGAAGATGTTAAGAATTTACCTCCTATTGAAGAAATACATGGTCTTAATTCATCACCTATTGAAGAAACACATGGTCTCGATAACCCGACACAGGTAGTAAAGGTAAATTCTCTCTATAGATATGATAAAGCTGAAATCCCTCCTGCTAAGTTTGCTAGCCAATGTTTGGATGAATCTGATAACTTAAGCAAGAAGATTTTAATGCTTATGTTGGTAGACAATTGAAACATAATGCTTATATGATTGAACACTTGAGTGATTATATGGCTAATGTTAAGGGTGAACTTAAACTTATTAGTAAACATGCTTCTATGGTTACCACTCAAGTAGAACAAGTACTTAAAGCTCAGAATGATTTGCTCATTGAATTGAATAGTAAGAATAATGACTTTTCTGTTAGAGTTGCAACTAGAGGAGGTAAAGTGACTCAGGAACCTTTGTATCCTGAAGGCCACCCTAAGAGAATTGAGCAAAATTCTCAGATAATTAATATAGATGCACCTAGTCCTTCTAAAAGGAAGAAAAAGAAAAATGATAGGACTTTGCATGCTTCTAGTGAACCTGTTGTAGACACACCTAAGAATCCCAATGATATTTCTATTTCTGATGTTGAAACACAACCTATTAATGAACATGAACCTAGTGATAATGTTAATGATGATGTTCATGTTGATGCTCAACCTAGCAATGATAATGATGTAGAGATTGAACCTGTTGTTGATCTTGATAACCCACAATCAAAGAATCAACGTTATGATAAGAGAGACTTTGTTGCTAGGAAGCACGGTAAAGAAAGAGAACCATGGGTTCAGAGACCCATGCCTTTTCCTCCTAAACCATCCAAGAAAAAGGATGATGAGGATTTTGAGCGCTTTGCTAAAATGATTAGACATATCTTTTTGCGTATGCGTTTGACTGGTATGCTTAAAATGCATCTTTATGCTAAATATATGAAGGAAATTGTTACTAATAAAAGAAAGATACCGGAAGCTGAAATTTCCACCATGCTTGCTAATTATATTTTTAAAGGTGGAATACCAAAGAAACTTGGAGATCCAGGAGTACCAACTATACCATGCTCCATTAAAAGAAACTATGTTAAAACTGCTTTATGTGATCTTGGAGCCGATGTTAGTGTTATGCCTCTCTATTTATATCGTAGACTTGATTTGAGTAAGTTGACACCTACTGAAATATCTTTGCAAATGGCTGATAAATCAACTGTTATACCTGTCGGTATTTGTGAGGATGTGCCTGTTGTGGTTGCAAACGTTACTATTTTAATGGATTTTGTTATTCTTGATATTCCCGAGGACGATAGTATGTCCATTATTCTTGGAAGACCCTTTTTGAATACTGCAGGGGCTGTTATTGATTGCACCAAAGGCAATATCACTTTTCATGTTAATGGTAATGAGCGTACGGTGCATTTTCCGAGGAAACAACCTCAAGTCCACAGTATCAATTCTATTGGAAAATTTTCAACAATTACTATTAGAGGTTCTGAATTTCCTCTTCCTGCTGTCAAGAAGGAATATGATATTCTTATTGTTGGGGACATGCATATCCCCGTTGAGGTAACCTAGTGTTATTCCAAAATTCTCTGGTTTCATGTTATTCTAAATGAATTTGTTAACAAGACCTGATCAACCTTGTTAGTGGATTCCTTTTGATGAGCATGAGATGGATGAAGTTAGAAGGCACAACTCTCCGTACCCTCTTTTTACTTTCTGTTATTTATATTAAATAAAGTAAAATAGTATTTTTCTGTCTGTTTTCTGAATTATCAATGCAATAAAAAATACCCCGAAAATAAAAGTTCTCCAAATGCCCTGAAATTTAAATATGATTTTTCTGGAATATTTGAGAATATTTGGCACTGAAAACACAGCAGGGGGAGCAGCCACGTGCCCACGAGGGTGGAGGGCGCGCCCACCCCCTGCCTCATGGACCCCACGTGGGTCCCCTTGATACGTCTCCAACGTATCTATAATTTTTGATTGCTCCATGCTATATTATCTACTATTTTGGACATTATTGGGCTTTATTATCCACTTTTATATTATTTTTGGGACTAACCTATTAACCGGAGGCCCAGCCCAGAATTGTTGTTTTTTGCCTGTTTTAGGGTTTCGAAGAAAAGGAATATCAAACGGAGTCCAAACGGAATGAAACCTTCGGGAACGTGATTTTCTCAACGAATAAGACCAGAGAGACTTGGACCCTACGTCAAGAAATAAAACAGGAGGCCACGAGGTAGGGGGCACGCCCACCCCCACCAGGCGCGCCCTCCACCCTCGTGGCCCCCCTGTTGCTCCACCGACGTACTCCTTCCTCCTATATATATCCACGTACCCCCAAACGGTCAGAACAGGAGCCAAAACCCTAATTCCACCGCCGTAACTTTCTGTATCCACGAGATCCCATCTTGGGGCCTGTTCCGGAGCTCCGCCGGAGGGGCATCGATCACGGAGGGCTTCTACATCAACACCATAGCCTCTCCGATGAAGTGTGAGTAGTTTACCTCAGACCTACGGGTCCATAGTTAGTAGCTAGATGGCTTCTTCTCTCTTTTTGGATCTCAATACAATGTTCTCCCCCTCTCTTGTGGAGATCTATTCGATGTAATCTTCTTTTTGCGATGTGTTTGTTGAGACCAATGAATTGTGTGTTTATGATCAAGTCTATCTACGAATAATATTTGAATCTTCTCTGAATTCTTTTATGTATGATTGGTTATCTTTGCAAGTCTCTTCGAATTATCAGTTTGGTTTGGCCTACTAGATTGATCTTTCTTGCAACGGGAGAAGTGCTTAGCTTTGGGTTCAATCTTGCGGTGTCCTTTCCCGGTGACAGTAAGGGCAGCAAGGCACGTATTGTATTGTTGCCATCGAGGATAACAAGATGGGGTTTTCTTCATATTGCATGAGTCTATCCCTCTACATCATGTCATCTTGCTTAAGGCATTACTCTGTTTTTAACTTAATACTCTAGATGAATGCTGGATAGCGGTCGATGAGTGGAGTAATAGTAGTAGATGCAGGCAGGAGTCGGTCTACTTGTCTCGGACGTGATGCCTATATACATGATCATACCTAGATATTCTCATAACTATGCTCAATTCTGTCAATTGCTCAACAGTAATTTGTTCACCCACCGTAGAATACTTATGCTCTCGAGAGAAGCCACTAGTGAAACATATGGCCCCCGGGTCTATCTTTATCATATTGATCTCCTACTACTTACTTATTTCCTTTGCTATTTACTTTGCCTTTATTTTACTTTGCATCTTTTATCATAAAAATACCAAAAATCTTATCTTATCATATCTATCAGATCTCACTCTCGTAAGTGGCCCTATAGGGATTGACAACCCCTATTTGCGTTGGTTGCGAGGATTTATTTGTTTTGTGCAGGTGCGAGGGATTCGCGCGTAGCCTCCTACTGGATTGATACCTTGGTTCTCAAAAACTGAGGGAAATACTTACGCTACTTTGCTGCATCATCCCTTCCTCTTTGGGGAAAACCAACGCAGTGCTCAAGAGGTAGCACCCCTCCACTTATTCCAGCCACTACGCACTCCTTCTTCCTCCCAAAAAAATCACCAAACAGCTCAAACCCGAGTTCTAGCTCATCTTGCTGCCATTTTCGATCTCCTAGCTCAAAGCTCCATTCACAAAACTGCTTTGGGGGATTTTTCTTTGGTATGTGACTCCTCCAATGGTCCAATTAGTTTTTGTTCTAGTGCTTTATTTATTGCAATTTTTTGCTGCTTAGGTGACCCTGTTCTTGAGCTTGCATGTCAAATTTATGTGGTCAAAAGTAGTTCTAATGCATGATATAGTCTCTGGGCACTTGTAGGAGTGTTTGCTATCAATTTTGTTGAGTTTGGTTCACTTTTATTTTGAAGTTACTAAAAATTTCATAAATTTTCAGAAAAAAGATGAAGAGATTTTTGAGGGGCTCATTGAGCCGAAGCTCGAAGGATAAACAAAGTGAAGACAACAAGAAACCCAAGTATAATCTCCCTCGCACCATGGAGGTTCGGCCGTGTGAATGGCCTTGTGATGATTTCTTGAGAGCAGCCGGGATTTATGATGATTTCTATGAGTTGGCTGAGAATGCAGGCCTCACCGCCTTCCTCCATGACCAACGCGAACAGTATCTCTTACTAACCAATATCTTTGTGCAAAACTTTCATTTCCATGCTAGGAGCTCACCACCTACAGTGGAATTTTATTTATATTATGAGCATAAGGAGATGTCACTTCGTGATTTTTGTCGGGTTTGTTTGATACCTTTTGAGGGCAGCATAGAGGAACCACATCGTGACGATGTGTAAGGGTTTATTGATACAATTGCTGTAGGGGAAACGAGGAAGGTTTCCGATGCAAGAATTACTAGCATACATTTTCCTGTTATTACTTTGCAATATTTTCTAGTAGATGCTTAATTGGTCACGGAAACTGTGGTAACCTTAGTGCCCCTGATATTGTTATTTTGTGCCATGCCTTGTTCCGTGATGACACATTTAGTATGGGTGCTATTGTTGCAAAGCGGTTAAATCTTAACCGTACTAAGGGCCCCATCTTGGGAGGTATCTTTGCCTCGTGCCTCACTGCACACTTTAGCATACCTATTAGGCATTATGAGAAGGAAGAGAAGTTTCTGCCTCCTGTTTTTCTAGACTATAAGAGTATAGTAGCACATGATTTTATCGTTAAGAATAAGGAAAAGATGCTTAAGTACAAGCTGATATTTGATAAAAATCACCCTGAGACTATTACTTTGCCTGCTCCTTCCTTGTTTGACTTATCTGCAGGCAAGTACCTTGTTCCGTCGGAGGCCATTCACGCCTACCAAAACCCCACACTAGCTACAGAGCCAGAGCCGGAACCACAATTTGATCCTCACCGGCAGTCAGTTTATCAGTGGAATCCGGAAGAGATCGCCAACCAGTGGCACCAGGGGGATCCTTCTCAGTACGACCCTAGTTACAACTTTGGATATCCGCCAGCCCAGCCATGGCCATAGACCAACTTAGGCCAAAAGCCTAAGCTTGGGGGAGTACGTATTTCTCACCAACATTACATTCCTGTTCACACACTCAAGCTAGTTGTCGGTGCTCATACTTTTTCACTGTATTATCCATGCTAGTTTATTTCCCTTTTTATGCTTTCTTCTTGTGTGTTGGATAAACCTTAAGAAAAACAAAAAAAATTAGTTGTAGCTTTTAGCTAGTTTACTTTCCATGCCTGTAGTGGTAGTAATTAAAAAGAAAACCCCAAAAGATTTCTCGTTCTTCTTTTGCTTGTTGGGAGCTTTCCCGTGTAAATAGTTTTGTTTCTTTTCTTTCCTCTGGGGGTCGAGAGGAGAAGACCATGATGAAAATGTTGAGTGGCTCTCATATGCATTATTGTTGATCTAAAAAAGAGCCCATATTACCTTGTCTTCTCTCTTGAATTGAATGCTTCCAGATTCCAGCTTAGTCCAATGCACGTGCACAATTATTAATAGCCACACTATTCGGTCGTGCAAGTGAAAGGCAATAATGATGATTATATGATGAACTTATTGAGATGAGAAAAGCTGGTATGAACTTGACCTCTCTTGTTTTTGTAAATATGATTAGTTCATCGTTCCTGATTCAGCCTATTATGAAAGAAACATATTTGCAATGACAATTAGAGATTATAGTTGCTTATGCCATGCTTAATTAGCTAGGAGCTTATAATGGTTTACCTTGCGTGCCAACATGCTATTAAAATGGTTGTGATGTGGTATGATAGGGTGGTATCCTCTTTTGAATGATTCGAGTGGCTTGACTTGGCACATGTTCACGCATGTAGTTGAAACAAGATTAACATAGCATCTATGATATTTATGTTCATGGTGCATTATATCCTACTCATGCTTGCATTCGGTGTTGATTAATTTTAATGCATGTTCATGATTGTTGTCGCTCTCTAGCTGGTCGCTTCCCAGTCTTTTGCTAGCCTTCACTTGTAATAAGCGGGAATACTGCTTGTGCATACAATTCCATAAACCCCAAAATTATTCCATATGAGTCCACCATACCTACCTATATATGGTATCTACCTGCCGCTCCAAGTAAATTTGTATGTGCCAAACTCTAAACCTTCAAATAAACGTTCTGTTTTGTATGCTCGAATAGCTCATGTATCAACTAGGGCTGTCTGTATCTTCCATGCTAGGCGGGTTATTCTCAAGAAGAGTGGACTCCTCTCTTCACTCATGAGAAAATGGCTGGTCACCGGGATGCCCAGTCCCATGCTTTATGCAAATCAAATCAAAATAACTGCAAACAAAACTTCCCCGGAACTCTTGTTAGTTGGAGGCACTCGTTGTTTCAAGCAAGCCATGGATTGGTGCTTGTTGGTGGAGGGGGAGTATAAACTTTACCATTCTGTTTGGGAACCTCCTATAATGTGTGTAGCATGGAAGATATCGAGATCTCTCGGTTGTTATGTTGACAATGAAAGTATACCGCTCAAAATATTATTCATATCTATTTCAAAACCGAGCTCTGGCACCTCTACAAATCCCTGCTTCCCTCTAGGAAGGGCCTATCTATTTACTTTTATGTTGAGTGATCATCCTCTTATTAAAAAAGCACCAGTTGGAGAGCATCGCTATCATTTGCATCCATTATTGTTAATTTATATTGAGTATGACTTGACTGGATCTCTTTTACCATGAATTACAATGTCTAGCCAGTCCTTGATCTTTAAAGGTGCTCTACATTTATGTTTTGCGGTCTTAGAAAGGGCTAGCGAGATACCATCTTGTCATATCATATTATGATTGTTTTGAGAAAGTGTTGTCATCCGAGATTTATTATTATTGCTTGCTAGTTGATTATGTCATTGATATGAGTAAACATGAGACCTAAGTGTTATTGTGAATATGGTTAGTGCATAATCTTTGCTGAAAACTTGAATGCTGGCTTTACATATTTACAGCAACAAGAGCAAACAGAGTTTGTAATTTTTTTTCTTTATCACTTTCAGTTTATCAACTGAATTGCTTGAGGACAAGCAAATGTTTAAGCTTGGGGGAGTTGATCCGTCCCCGTCGTATCTACTTTTCCAAACACTTTTGCCCTTGTTTTGGACTCTAACTTGCATGATTTGAATGGAACTAACCCCGGACTGACGTTGTTTTCAGCAGAATTGCCATGGTGTTATTTTTGTGCAGAAATAAAAGTTCTCGGAATGACCTGAAAATCAACGGAGAATTATTTTGGAATATATAAAAAATACTGGAAGAAAGATCCACATCAGGGGGCCCACCACCTGTCCATGAGGTTGGGGGGCGCGCCCTACCCCCTGGGCGCACCCCCTGCCTCGTGGGCCCCCTGACGCTCCACCGACCTCAACCTTGACTCCATATATTCACTTTCGGGGGAGGAAAAAACCAGGGAGAAGGATTCATCACGTTTTACGATACGGAGCTGATACGTCTCCAACGTATCTATAATTTTTGATTGCTCCATGCTATATTATCTACTGTTTTGGGCAATATTGGGCTTTATTATCCACTTTTATATTATTTTTGGGACTAACCTATTAACCGGAGGCCTAGCCCAGATTTGTTGTTTTATGCCTATTTCAGTGTTTTGAAGAAAAGGAATATCAAACGGAGTCGAAACAGAACGAAATCAACTGGAGAAGTTATTTTTGGAAGGAAACACACCTGATGGACTTGGACCCCATGTCAGAAGATACAGGAGCTGCCCACAAGGGTGGGGGCGCACCCCCTGCCTCGTGGGGCCCCCGTGGCTCCCCTGACGTGCTTCTTCTGCCTATATAACTCCATATACCCTAAAACTTCCAGAACAAGGATTAGATCGGGAGTTCCGCCGCCATAAGCCTCTGTAGCCACCAAAAGCCAATCTAGAGTCGTTTCGGCACCCTGCTGGAGGGGGCAATCCTTCCCCGATGGCCATCTTCATCATCCCGGTGCTCTCCATGACGAGGAGGGAGTAGTTCTCCCTCGGGGCTGAGGGTATGTACCAGTAGCTATGTGTTTGATCTCTCTCTCTCTCTCTCTCGTGTTCTTGAGATGATACGATCTTGATGTATCGTGAGCTTTGCTATTATAGTTGGATCCTATGTTTCTCCTCGCCCTCTTCTCTCTTGTAATGAATTGAGCTTTCCCTTTGGAGTAATCTTATCGGATTGAGTCTTTAAAGACTTGAGAACACTTGATGTATGTCTTGGTGACCATTTCATGACATTGGGAACCTATGCATAGGGGTTGGCACACGTTTTCGTCGTGATTCTCCGGTAGGAACTTTGGGGCACTCTTCGAGGTCCTTTGTGTTGGTTGAATAGATGAATCTGAGATTGTGTGATGCATATTGTATAATCATACCCACGGATACTTGAGGTGACATTGGAGTATCTAGGTGACATTAGGGTTTTGGTTGATATGTGTCTTAAGGTGTTATTCTAGTACGAACTCTAGGGCTGTTTGTGACACCTATAGGAATAGCCCAACGGATTGATTGGAAAGAATAACTTTGAGGTGGTTTCGTACCCTACCATAATCTCTTCGTTCGTTCTCCGCCATTAGTGACTTTGGAGTGACTCTTTGTTGCATGTTGAGGGATAGTTATGTGATCCAATTATGTTAGTATTGTTGAGGGAACTTATGCTAGTGAAAGTATGAACCCTAGGCCTTGTTTCCACGCATTGCAATACTGTTTACGCTCACTTTTATCACTTGCTACCTTGCTGTTTTTATTATTTCAGATTACAAATACCATTATCTACTATCCATATACCACTTGTTTCACCATCTCTTCGCCGAACTAGTGCACCTATACAATTTACCATTGTACTGGGTGTGTTGGGGACACAAGAGACTCTTTGTTATTTGGTTGCAGGGTTGCTTGAGAGAGACCATCTTCATCCTACGCCTCCTACAGATTGATAAACCTTAGGTCATCCACTTGAGGGAAATTTGCTACTGTCCTACAAACCTCTGCACTTGGAGGCCCAACAACGTCTACAAGAAGAAGGTTGTGCAGTAGACATCAAGCTCTTTTCTGGCGCCATTGCCGGGGAGGCAAGGAAAGCGGCACTAACACACCCCGTCAACTAAGATCTTTTCTGGCGCCATTGCCGGGGAGGTGAGTGCTTGAAGGTATATCTTTAGATCTTGCAATCGAGTCTTTTAGTTTCTTATTTTATCACTAATTTAGTCTATAAAAGAAACTATAAAAAAATGGAATTGAGTTTGTCTCATACGCTTCACCTTTCTAATATCTTTCGTGAGTATGATGGAAAGGATAATTGTGCTCAAGTGCTAGAAGAAGAAATCTATAAAATGTTTGGCACTAAATATTTGAATGATGAGCATGATTGCAATGTTGTTAGTATGAATTCCTTGAATATCTATGATGCTAATGATATGCAAAGCCACAAGCTTGGGGAAGCTATGTTTGATGAAGATGATATTTTTGTTCCCCAAGTTTTGATGAGAAAATTTATTATGATGATAGCATGCCTCCTATTTATGATGATTATGTTGATGAAAGTGGTTTCGGAGAGGTCATGACTTTATTTTGTGATGAATCCACTATTTCGGAAGAGGTTCCAATTGATTATGTGAACAAAGTTGCTATATATGATGATTATTGTGATGACTTGTATGCTATAAAGAATAATGATATCCATGAAACTTGTCATCATGATTTTAGTTTTCAATTGGATTATGCCTCACATGATAATTATTTTGTTGAGTTTGCTCCCACTATTATTCATGAGAAGAAATTTGCTTATGTGGAGAGTAATAAAATTTCTATGCTTGTAGATCATGAAAAGAATGATTTAGGTGCTGGTTATATTGTTGAATTCATTCATGATGCTACTGAAAATTATTATGAGGGAGGAATATATGCTTGTAGGAATTGCAATAATATCAAGTTTCCTCCCTATGTGCTTAAAGTTTGGAAGTTATGCTTGTTTTACCTTCCTATGCAAGTTGATCCTTGTTCCCACAAGTTGTTTGCTCATAAAATCCCTATGCATAGGAATTATGTTAGACTTAAATGTTCTAGTCATATTCTTCATGATGCTCTCTTTATGTTTCAATTCTTATCTTTTATGTGAGCATCATTGAAATCATCATGCCTAGCTTGGGCGTTAAACGATAGCGCTTGTTGGGAGGCAACCCAACTTTATTTTTGTTCTTTGCTTTTTGCTCCTGTTTAGTAATAAATAATTCATCTAGCCTCTGTTTATATGTGGTTTTATGCTTTTAATTAGTGTTTGTGCCAAGTAGAACCTTTGGGAAGACTTGGGGAAAGTCTTGTTGATCATGCTGTAAAAAACAGAAACTTTAGAGCTCACGAGAATTGCTGCCATTTTTATTTGGAAAGTGCTATTTAGTTAATTATTTTTGCATATGATTAATATATAAATTCCTCAGGTCCAGAAATTTATTTGAGAATTTTATGAGTTCCATAAGTATAAGTTTGATCCAGATTACTACAGACTGTTCTGTTTTTGACAGATTCTGTTTTCAATGTGTTGTTTACTTATTTTGATGAATCTATGGCTAGTAAAATAGTTTATAAACCATATAGAAGTTGGAATACAGTAGGTTTAACACCAATATAAATAAAGAATGAGATCATTACAGTACCTGGAAGGGGTGATTTATTTTCTTGTACTAACGGAGCTTACGAGTTTTCTGTTAAGTTTTGTGTTGTGAAGTTTTCAAGTTTTGGGTAAGGATTCGATGGACTATGGAATAAGGAGTGGCAAGAGCCCAAGCTTGGGGATACCCAAGGCACCCCAAGGTAATATTCAAGGATAGCCAAGAGCCTAAGCTTGGGGATGCCCCGGAAGGCATCCCCTCTTTTGTCTTCGTTCATCGGTAACTTTACTTGGAGCTATATTTTTATTTACCACATGATATGTGTTTTGCTTGGAGCGTCATGTCATTTTCTTTTCCTTTGCTTGCTGTTTGAATAAAATACCAAGATCTGAAATTCTTAAATGTTAGAGAGACTTCATATAGTTGCATAATTATTCGACTACTCATTGAACTTCACTTATATCTTTCGGAGTAGTTTGTTGTTTGCTCTAGTACTTCACTTATATCTTTTAGAGCACGGTGGTAGTTTTATTTTGAAGAAATAGATGAACTCTCATGCTTCACTTATATTATTGTGAGAGTCTGAAATAGCATGGTAAATTGCTTAAAATCCTAATATGCTAGGTATTCACGAATAATAAAATTCTCTTATGAGTGTGTTGAATACTAAGAGAAGTTTGATGCTTGATGATTGTTTTGAGATATGGAGATGGTGATATTAGAGTCATGATAGTTGAGTAGTTGTGAATTTGAGAAATACTTGTGTTGAAGTTTGTGATTCCCGTAGCATGCATGTATGGTGAACCGTTAAGTGATGAAGTCGGAGCATGATTTATTTATTGATTGTCCTCCTTATGAGTGGCGGTCAGGGACGAGCGATGGTCTTTTCCTACCAATCTATCCCCTAGAAGCATGCGCGTAATACTTTTCTTTGATAACTTGTAGATTTTTGCAATAAGTATATGAGTTCTTTATGACTAATGTTGAGTCCATGGATTATACGCACTCTCACCCTTCCACCTTTGCTAGCCTCTCTAATACCGCACACCTTTCGCCGGTATCATACACCCACCATATACCTTCCTCAAAACAGCCACCATACCTACCTATTATGGCATTTCCATAGCCATTCCGAGATATATTGCCATGCAACTTTCCACCGTTCCGTTATTATGACACGCTTCATCACTGTCATATTGCTTTGCATGATCATGTAGTTGACATCGTATTTGTGGCAAAGCCACCGTTCACAATTCTTTCATACATGTCACTCATGCATCATTGCACATCCCGGTACACCGCCGGAGGCATTCATATAGAGTCATATCTTGTTCTAAGTATCGAGTTGTAATTCTTCAGTTGTAAGAAAATAAAAGTGTGATGATCATCATTATTAGAGCATTGTCCCAGTGAGGAAAGGATGATGGAGACTATGATTCCCCCACAAGTCGGGATGAGACTCCGGACGAAAAATAAATAAAAGAGGCCAAAGAAGCCCAAATAAAAAAAGAAAAAAAAGTGGCCATAAAAAGGGAGAAAGGCCCAAATATAACAAAATATAAAAAAATGAAAATGAGAGAAAAAGAGAGAAGGGACAATGTTACTATCCTTTTACCACACTTGTGCTTCAAAGTAGCACCATGATCTTCATAGTAGAGAGTCTCTCATGTTATCACTTTCATATACTAGTGGGAATCTTTCATTATAGAACTTGGCTTGTATATTCCAATGATGGGCTTCCTCAAATTGCCCTAGGTCTTCATGAGCAAGCAAGTTGGATGCACACCCATTTAGTTTCTTTTTGAGCTTTCATATACTTATAGCTCTAGTGCATCCGTTGCATGGCAATCCCTACTCACTCACATTGATATCTATTGATGGGCATCTCCATAGCTCGTTGATATGCCTAGTTGATGTGAGACTATCTTCTCCTTTTTGTCTTCTTCACAACCACCATTCTATTCCACCTATAGTGCTATGTCCATGGCTCATGCTCATATATTGCGTGAAGATTGAAAAAGTTTGAGAACATCAAAAGTATGAAACAATTGCTTGGCTTGTCATCGGGGTTGTGCATGATTTAAATATTTTGTGTGGTGAAGATAGAGCATAGCCAGACTATATGATTTTGTAGGGATAACTTTCTTTGGCCATGTTATTTTGAGAAGACATGATTGCTTTGTTAGTATGCTTGAAGTATTATTGTTTTTATGTCAATATTAAACTTTAGTCTTGAATCTTTCGGATCTGAATATCCATGTCACAAGTAAGAAGAATTACATTGAAATTATGCCAACTAGCATTCCACATCAAAAATAATCTTTTTTATCATTTACCTACTCGAGGACGAGCAGGAATTAAGCTTGGGGATGCTTGATACGTCTCCAACGTATCTATAATTTTTGATTGCTCCATGCTATATTATCTACTGTTTTGGGCAATATTGGGCTTTATTATCCACTTTTATATTATTTTTGGGCTATTAACCGGAGGCCCAACCCAGATTTGCTGTTTTATGCCTATTTCAGTGTTTTGAAGAAAAGGAATATCAGACGGAGTCGAAACAGAACGAAATCAACTGGAGAAGTTATTTTTGGAAGGAAACACACCTGATGGACTTGGACCCCATGTCAGAAGATACGTGAGCTGCCCACGAGGGTGGGGGGCGCGCCCACCCCCCTAGGGCGCGCCCCCTGTCTCGTGGGGCCTCCGTGGCTCCCCTGACGTGCTTCTTCTGCCTATATAACTCCATATACCCTAAAACTTCCAGAACAGAGATTAGATCGGGAGTTCCGCTGCCAGAAGCCTCCGTAGCCACCAAAAGCCAATCTAGACCCGTTCCGGCACCCTGGCAGAGGGGGCAATCCTTCCCCAATGGCCATCTTCATCATCCCGGTGCTCTCCATGACGAGGAGGGAGTAGTTCTCCCTCGGGGCTGAGGGTATGTACCAGTAGCTATGTGTTTGATCTCTCTCTCTCTCTCGTGTTCTTGAGATGATACAATCTTGATGTATCGCGAGCTTTGCTATTATAGTTGGATCCTATGTTTCTCCTCCCCCTCTTCTCTCTTGTAATGAATTGAGTTTTCCCTTTGGAGTAATCTTATCGGATTGAGTCTTTAAAGACTTGAGAACACTTGATGTATGTCTTGGTGACCAACTTGCGGGTTTCGTGACATTGGGAACCTATGCATAGGGGTTGGCACACGTTTTCGTCGTGATTCTCCGGTAGGAACTTTGGGGCACTCTTCGAGGTCCTTTGTGTTGGTTGAATAGATGAATCTGAGATTGTGTGATGCATATTGTATAATCATACCCACGGATACTTGAGGTGACATTGGAGTATCTAGGTGACATTAGGGTTTTGGTTGATATGTGTCTTAAGGTGTTATTCTAGTACGAACTCTAGGGCTGTTTGTGACACCTATAGGAATAGCCCAACAGATTGATTGGAAAGAATAACTTTGAGGTGGTTTCGTACCCTACCATAATCTCTTCGTTCGTTCTCCGCTATTAGTGACTTTGGAGTGACTCTTTGTTGCATGTTGAGGGATAGTTATGTGATCCAATTATGTTAGTATTGTTGAGGGAACTTACGCTAGTGAAAGTATGAACCCTAGGCCTTGTTTCCACGCATTGCAATACTGTTTACGCTCACTTTTATCACTTGCTACCTTGCTGTTTTTATTATTTCAGATTACAAATACCATTATCTACCATCCATATACCACTTGTTTCACCATCTCTTCGCCGAACTAGTGCACCTATACAATTTACCATTGTATTGGGTGTGTTGGGGACACAAGAGACTCTTTGTTATTTGGTTGCAGGGTTGCTTGAGAGAGACCATCTTCATCCTATGCCTCCTACGGATTGATAAACCTTAGGTCATCCACTTGAGGGAAATTTGCTACTGTCCTACAAACCTTTGCACTTGGAGGCCCAACAACGTCTACAAGAAGAAGGTTGTGTAGTAGACATCAGGAGCCGCCGCCAAGCCCTAAACTCTCTCGAGAGGCCTGATATGGAGTCCGTTCGGGGCTCCGGAGAGGGGAATCCGTCGTCATCGTCATCATCAACCTTCCTCCATCACCAATTTCACGACGCTCACCGCCGTGCGTGAGTAATTCCATCGTAGGCTTGTTGGACGGTGATGTGTTGGATGAGATTTATCATGTAATCGAGTTAGTTTAGTTAGGGTTTGATCCCTAGTATCCACTATGTTCTGAGATTGATGTTGCTATGTGAAAGATCGTGGATGTCGCCTAGAGGGGGGGGTGAATAGGCGCTTTTAAAATAATTACGGTTTAGGCTTGAACAAATGCGGAATAAACCTAGCGGTTAATTTGTCAAGCACAAAACCTACAACAACTAGGCTCACCTATGTGCACAAACAACTTATGCTAAGCAAGATAAGCTACTAGGTGATAGCAAGATATATGACAAGAAACAATATGGCTATCACAAGGTAAAGTGCATAAGTAAAGAGCTCAGGTAAGAGATAACCGAGGCACATGGAGACGACGATGTATCCCGAAGTTCACACCCTTGCGGATGCTAATCTCCGTTTGGAGCGGTGTGGAGGCACAATGCTCCCCAAGAAGCCACTAGGGCCACCGTAATCTCCTCACGCCCTCGCACAATGCAAGATGCCGTGATTCCACTAAGGGACCCTTGAGGGCGGTCACCGAACCCGTACAAATGGCAACCCTTGGGGGCGGTCACCGAACCCGTACACTTTGGCAACCCTTCGGGGCGGTCACCGGTACCCGTCAAATTGCTCGGGGCGATCTCCACAACCTAATTGGAGACCCCGATGCTTGCCCGGAGCTTTACACCACAATGATTGAGCTCCGAACACCACCAACCATCTAGGGCGCCAAGGCACCTAAGAGGAACAAGCTCTAGGGTGCCCAAACACCCAAGAGCAATAAGCTTCTCAGACTTCACTTCCATGTATCACCGTGGAGAACTCAAACCGATGCACCAAATGCAATGGCAAGGGCACACGGAGTGACCAAGTCCTTCTCTCTCAAATCCCACCGAAGCAACTAATGCTAGGGAGGAAAATGAGAGGAAGAACAAGAACGAGAACACCAAGAACTCCAAGATCAAGATCCAAGGGGTTCCCCTCACATAGAGGAGAAAGTGATTGGTGGAAATGTGGATCTAGATCTCCTCTCTCTTTTCCCTCAAAAACTAGCAAGAATCCATGGAGGGATTGAGAGTTAGCAAGCTTGAAGAAGGTCAACAATGGGGGAAGAACACGAGCTCAAAGGATAAGGTTCATTGGGGAAGAAGACCCCCTTTTATAGGTGGGGGAAAATCCAACCGTTATGCTCACAGCCCACACCGAGCGGTACTACCGCTCCAAGGAGCGGTACTACCGCTAGGGTGGTAGTAGCCCTTTGAAACACAACAACGAGGAGGCAAAAAAGCCAGAAGAACCGTCGGAGCGGTAGTACCGCTTGACCTCATGGTACTACCGCTAGGGGTAGCTGTACTACTGCTAAGGGTAGCGGTACTACTACTTGCGAGCGGTACTAAAAAATTACATCTGTGCCTACCTCCGCTGGACTTGTGATGAGTTTTTGGTCCCAAGCGGAAGTAGCCATGGAAGTAGCCGCGGTAGTACTGCTCCAAGCAGTAGTACCGCTCCCAAGAGCGGTAGTAAAAAATTACATCCGCTCCTGTCCGCGGTAGTACCGCTGCAGCCTTTTCAGAACACCAAAACTGACACAACTTCTGCAAACGGACTCCGAATTCTATGAAACCAAGTTTGTTGGAAAGCTAGAGACAAGGGCTAACACAATATTGAAATAAATATCAATAAGAAGCTAATTAGAAAAGGCCCATAAGAAAATGGTGAGAACCCTTCCTCGGATAAGACCGGTAAAACCTCCAACACCGAAAACATCATAGAAGACGCATGCGAACTCCGTTTTCGATGAACTCAAGCTTGTCATAAAGATGACCATAATATCTAAGACTCACAAAGAGAAACAAACAAGAACCAAGAAACATGATGCAAGGATGCAACGGTTTGAGCTCTCTACTAACGATACGATCAAGCCACCAACTTGAGATCCCCCCTTGATAGTACGGCAAACGATCCTATAACCCGGTCTCCCAACTACCACCACGAGACCGGTAAAATAGAAAGCCTATCGAGGGCAAACCTTTTCCTTGCACATGGTCCACTTGAGCTAGATGATGATGATCTTGAATCCCTCAAGTTGGACCACCTTTCTTGATTGCGTTGGCTCGATGAAGACTAGATGATTGCTCCCCCATACTTCACTATGGGTGAGCCACTCTTCGGCACATCTTCACAAGTCCATTGACACCTCAATGGATGTCAAGCTTCAAGAACTTGATCTCTTCGTGGTGCTCCACCTGAACTTGCACACGGCAATCTTGATGACGATCACCACTTGATGTCATTCTTTCCATGGGTTGTATGATATCTTCCTCTTGACGCAAGCCCATGGACACGTACCTAACCCCACATAGAACTCTCACATAGACCATGGGTTAGTACACAAAGTGCAATGGATAATGCTTACCATACCATGGGATCACTTGATCCCTCTCAGTACATCTTTTACGCTTTGTGAGTTGATCAACTTGATTCACTCTTGACATAGTCTTGATCAACCTTGAATATTTCCAACTCTGTTCGTTTGGATGATGTCATGAAGGTAAACATGAATGATCACACAAACTTCTTCTTCAAGACATGCTTGCAATAAGCTCAACACTCACATGACCAATCTTTGGATAATTCCTTAATAGCACCTTGGTCAACACATAAACTCCTTGAAACCAACACATGGACTTCAAGAAATGCCTATGGACAAATCCTTAAAATATAACTCAATGCAATCATTAGTCCATAGAGAATGTCATCAATTACCAGAACCACACATGGGGGCACCACATGTCCTTTCAATCTCCCCCATTTTGGTAATTGATGACAATCACTTTCAAGAGAGTTATATAAGGAATTATGCATCACCATGCTATGCAACAACCAATAATGCATGCGTAGGAGATGCGTATGCTTAGGGACAAAGCAAAGCTAGAAGAGACAACTCTCTAAACTTCTCCACAAAACTCTCTGAAACTTCTCCCCCATTGGCATCGATTGCCAAAATGGGCGAAAAGCTTAGAAGGCCAATATAAATTGTGGTCCTCCATAAATTGTGTATTTATCAACAAGAGAGTGGAATGCCATACACATATGAAAAGGTAATACTTGGAGGAAGACCAACTATATTGAGGCCCAAAGATTGCAAAAGGAAGATATGCCACAAAGACATAATCAAAGAGAGAAACAAGCAATCAAGCAATCAAAAGATACCAATTGAAGCAAGCTAGCAAAAGATACCAATTGAACCAACTAGGCCAATGATCCTACGAGCCACATGAATAAAGGATATTATGATAAGAGCGGACCAGTGTTCTAAAGAAACTAGAGAAGCTCCCCATGATTTGTGCACATCAAGAATTTTTGTATTTGGATACAAAGTGCACAAAATAGGATCATAGCTCCCCCAAAATCAATAGAAACTTACAACAAGTGCAAGAGAGCATATAGGAAACTAAGCCTAGTACTTGCAACAAACACATGGTTGAGCAACAAGTAAGAGAGGCAACTTAAGAGTGGGCTCAACCAAAAAGATGTGTGTGAGTCAAGGCAATGCACTTGAGAAGACTAATGTACAGAAGAGCATTAAGCATCAATAAAGTCTTCAAAGAATGAGGCATACGGTGCAAGGCCTATCATTCCCACACACAACTAGCAAATGGGTTCACAAGCTTATTAATAAGCATATAGAGAACCTATGATTGTGACAACCCGCGGTGAAGATAGAAGATGAAAGGCGCATCAAGACGAGGGATGCCAATTAAGATGGCAAAAACCTCGTAAAGATAAGCATGAGGAAAATAATGTTCACCACACAAGAGCGCATCAAGATGCAACGATAGAAGACACACACTCAAGGCAAAAGCTTTCACGGAGCCACCAAAGAAATAACATAAGAAAGACAAGGTGGACGTGAAAGAAAGGATATCATCTAGATATGCAACTTCTCTCAAGTGTATAAGATTCCAGGTAGACGAAATCATGATATATATATATATCTACAAAGAATGATGTACACCCGAAATAGTTACAACATGAAGGAACAAGATATCCAAAAGGAAGTCATACATATACCAATAAGATATTTGCTTGAGAGCATATCACATGGCTAGATATGGTCTTATTGTATATAAATGATTTCCAACCACACGAACATCAAAGACATCACAACTAGCAACAAGACATCATTGTTGGGATGCTTTGAGAAAGGAAACAAGTATCACAAGAAAGAATGGATAACATGCCATGATACAACCTACACAAGGTTGATGCAAGAAATGTGTGCATGAAGTATATGAAGATACTTGTTACCGAGATAACATTGGATGGATGTAGTAGATACCAATTGAAGGTACAAAGTAGTTCATTGATCATCCTAGCTTGACTCCAATAAGCACATGGTGACAACACCTTCCTTGTGAGTGAGCCGAGCATCCAATGCATCTCCAATTGTTCCTAGAACAACAACACAAACAAAATGGTACCCAAACTCCCATAGATAAGGAAATGAATTTCACGCACAACTCATCCAATTTGAGACTTGGTGGAGTTTCCCCTATATATTGGGTCAAAGAAAGAAAGCATGCCAAAGATACTACACGAAGTTAATATGCATGCTCATGACTTTCAAGAACCGATACCAAATGACAAAGAAATACCAAGAGAAGAAAAGATACCAAATGAATAACTCATCACTTGAAAGATATCAATTTAAAGATACATCAAGGAATGACATATCCATTGATACACACAAAAATAAAGATGTCGAACTCCCAAAAGAGAGAATGGTTCCAAACAAACCAAGCCCTCTACAAAGTTTCATAATGGCACAAAGTACCAAAAGAGATGGCTTGCCTTCCACAAACACACACTTGATAAGGATCACAAGATGAGTGTTTTATAGAGAATATGATAGCTCCCCCAAGACTAGTGAATTATAGAGAATTTGCATTTGAATACAAAATGCACAAGGTGGGATCACCACCTTCACTATATTTAGAAAACACTAGACAAGGTCAAGAAATTAACAAGATCCACAAGTGGTATGGAATACAATGGGAGTTGACACAATCCTAGGCAATAGATAAATCAAATAAAAGCAAAGGCCAATGTAAAGATGATCAATAATTTCTACCACACATAAGTGAGTACCAATTGTCAAAAGACAAGAAGTATTTGGAAATAATTCCCGGTGGTAGATAACAAGGATATCCGACATCACCTTCACACCAAACAAAAAGCAAATTGCAACTCGTAGAGCTAACATGCCACCTAGGAACAAGATAATTTACAATATCAATTCTAGGTGATAGTATCTCAAATGTACACATTTCCTAGGCTAGTAATATACACATAGCATATTACTCCCCTGAAAGTGCGTTATATCGACTAGAGGGGGGGGGTGAATAGGCGATTTTTATGAAAGTCTTTAAAACGTGGACGTTATGAAGACAAACGATAGAAATAAACCTATTATCCTGCAGCGGAAGGTAGACTACACTAGGCAAGCCATAGTCAAGTATTCAATAGAGTGAAAGCACAATGACTAATAGCAGCAATGTAGTAAGGATCAGGTAGGAAGATATTGTGAAGCCACACAGAACATGCAGTCACTCAGTGAAGACAAAAGATAGTGCGAACATACAATGACTTCACAAGGAGTAACAGTAAGTAAAGGGAAGGGAAGATGAAACCAGTGACTCGCTGAAGACAGTGATTTGTTGGACCAGTTCCAGTTGCTGTGAAAACTGTACGTCTGGTTAGGGCGGCTAGGTATTTAAACCTTAGGACACACAGTCCTGGACACCCAGTCCTGAACACGCAGCTCAGGACACCCAGTCCTCACCGTATTCCCCTTGAGCTAAGGTCACACGGACCTCGCCCAATCACTCTGGTAAGTCTTCAAGGTAGACTCCCAAACCTTCACAGACTTCGTTCACCGGCAATCCACAATGTCTCTTGGATGCTCAGAACGCGACGCCTAACCGGCTGGAGGATGCACAGTCCTCAAGTGTAATAAGTCTTCAGATCACACAGACAAGAAGACTTAAGTGATGCCTAATTCTCTTTGGCTCTGGGTGGTTAGGGTTTTATCCTCGCAAGGAATTCTCTCTCAAAGGCTTCGAGGTGGGTTGCTCTCAAACGACAAAAGCAGTACTCTGAATCTGAGCAGCCAACCGTTTATGGTTGTAGGGGGTGGGCTATTTATAGCCACTTGGCAACCTGACCTGATTTGTCCGAAATGACCCTGGGTCACTAAGGAACTGACACGTGTTCCAATGGTCAGATTTCAAACTCACATGGCAACTTTACTTGGGCTTCAAGCAAAGCTGACTTGCCCGACTCTGGACAAGATTCGCTCTCAAAGTCTTCACTCGAAGACATAGGTTTTGTTTAAGCATCACTTCGGTCATTCTGACTGGTTCTCTTGGACCCCACTTAACAGTACGGTGGTTCCTATGACTCAATACAGAAGAAAGAGAACTACGAAAGATCTAAGTCTTCGAGCTCCATAGGCTTCATGTGGTGTCTTCTCTTGTCATAGTCTTCAATGTGAATATCTTCATATACCACCTTTGACTTCAATGTCTTCATACATTTTTAGGGATCATCTCTAGTAGGAAAACCGAATCAATGAGGGACTTCTACCTGTGTTATCCTGCAATTCTCACAAACACATTAGTCCCTCAACTAGGTTTGTCGTCAATACTCCAAAACCAACTAGGGGTGGCACTAGATGCACTTACAATCTCCCCCTTTTTGGTGATTGATGACAAACTAGTTGAAGTTTTCAACGGGTAATATAATCTGTGAAATTGTAAAGGATAAGGAATTGTCTTCATAAGTTGCAAGGGCTCCCCCTGAAGATGTGCATATAAGTAATTTGCTTTTGGAATGCAAATGCACATGGCAGGTTGTACTTGTGGAGATCCACTTCAACTTATGATGACAATCCACTATGCATGTGAAAGTATATGAAGAAAATGACATGCATAATGGAAAATGGACGTCTGCAGAATGATCTAAGTGCGGAATTTATCATCGCACATGCGGAATTTATCATCGCAACACAAGGTGGCCAATAAGTAGCAGACGACCATCGAGTTTAAGTGTTACAACTCAAAGAACCAAATGTAGCAAAATGAGAGTTGTAAGCACGAAGCAAAATATAAAGCACCCGCCCATATGGACCCGCTTGAAGACTATCAACCTCATATGCTTCTCCCCCTTTTGTCAGTAAGGACCAAAAAGGTTTGAAGACATAGAGCATCTACTCGTTCCCATGAGGAGTAGGTGAAGCAGCAGGGTCGTTGGTTGTGTTTGGCGGTGCTGAAGAGCTTGGAGCAGAGTCGAAGCGTGCTGAAGGAGGTGGCGGTGAAGTAGCATCATCTTCATCCTCGATTACTCTGGCATTCACAGTTGCAGCAGAGGAAGAGAACTCAGAGTCTTCAAGGGATGGAGTTCGTTGCAGCACAGCCCTTCGAGGAGGTGTGTAGTCAAACTTGAATCGCTTAGTGAAGCCATCCTCTTGAAGATCATCTTCAGAACACATCAGTGTTAGCCCTTTCCATGTGCGGCGAGAGGTTTCATGGGCAACAAAAGCATTCTTGGTGGCAAGATTGCGAATGCGATTAACATCCACCAAGAGGCTTTGCATCTGACGCTTCAGCCAGTCATGATGCCTATCCTGTTTCTGATGAAGAGCCACAAGAAGCTCTCGGTCGTTGAGAACACGAGTGCGCTTCTTGGGTCGTGGAGCAGTTGTACTGTCAGTGGCTTCAGTGAGAGCAGGATGCGGTGCACGTGTAGTGCCAGCCAAAGGATACACACGAGTTACGGCTTCAACGCCTTCAACGTTCTGAGTGAAACTTTGATGCCCTGCATTCTGAAGACTGTGAGGTTCCTTGGCAGGCTCAGGATAGATGGCTTCAATAGACATATCCACATCAGGAAAAAGGATCCGATGGTTGCGGGTCGAGGGCTGATATGAGATAGCGGAGTGAAGTTTGATCAGCCGCATCACCCAAGGGACGTAGAACTTCAAACCAAACAGATCAGAGCCAGATGCAGCAAGTTGGCGAATGAAGAAATCCTGTGTATTGAAGCATTTTCCATGAAGAATGTAGAAGACCAAAGTCTTCATTTCACCTTCCAGCTTGGCATGGGGAGAATGTCCTTTGATTGGCCAGAGAGTTCGCCTTATGATGTGATAAATGGTTCTTGGCAGATACTCAAGGTCTTCAACGAAGAACTCCGTGGGATAAGCAGCATCTTGTGGCAATGGCTTCATCATACTGAGCATCTGACTCATATTAGGTTCAATCTTCTAAAAGATGCTCTCAATAGCTTCACTATGAAGCTGACAGCCATGCTCGTAGAGATCGCCAGGAGTGGGCAAACCAGTGATGTCAAAGGCTTTGGCTTCGTGATGAACGTTTCCTGTCATCCACTCCAGGACCCAAGTCTTCGGATCTCTGCTATACCCGCGGATGTGAAGTGTGGCATAGAATTGGAGCAGCAACTCTTCATTCCAATGCTCTTGGTCAGTGACGAACGGCAGCAGTCCAACCTCTTTGAAGCAATCCAGAGCTTCTTCCAGACAGGGCAGACCAGCTATTGCTTCAATGTCAAGGCGCTTGTGTGGGAAGATGCGACCTTGGATGTAAAGAACACATGAGTAATAGCTTCACTGCGGATAACTCCAGAACCGATCAGATGATATTCTTTCCCTGGAGTAGGGGTTCCTGGAGCTGTTGAAGAATGTGTTGTCTGCTCTGAAGCCATTGATATTGAAGGAGCCAGGTGCTGATGCAGGACCTAGGAACCTTGGCAATCTTGGGATTGGCTTCTGTACCTGAGGCCTGTGCTCAACATGATAGTCGAATTGGGGACCGGCAGCAGACGCAGGAATAGAAGCAGCGGGATCAGTGGCTTCGCTGATTTCTGGTGCTTTTGTTGGTGAGGGCTCCACATTTTCTTCAGCCATGACAGCGTCAGTGGCTTCAGTGGTGTTGGTGGTGGCAGCCGCAAGATTTTCAACCTCCACTTGACGAGCTGGAGGGTCGCTTACGATCACGTTCTCCTTGAGAACTGCTTCTTGGTGGGATAGGGGAGTAGCAGCTTGTGGTACTTCTTCTTCATCGGCTGATGCAGTCGGAATGTCTTCAGCAGTTTTAGCTTCAGACGTAGAGACTTGAGGCCTTGGACCTTTGCGAAGCCTGCGCAACGCGGGCGACACCTGTGGAGTTTGTGTTGGCTGGGCCCAGAGTCTTCTTTCTCTTGTGGGCGATCCGCCCATGAAGCATCCTGTGCTATTGGTGTCAGTGGACGACCAATGCTGATGAGTTCACTGTGCGTGAGCACAGGCGATGATACCTGTTCGTGCTCTAGCTGAGGAAGGGCTGCATCATCTTCAACATGGTCATGGTGACCAATGTCCTCAGCAGCGAGGGGATCAGCTGCTGGAAAGTCTTCAGCTTCATGAGCCTCTATGAAAGCAGGCTCATGGACAGTCAGTTGACGTTCTTGTGGATCGGCGTCGGGGTGAACCATGGAAATGGGTTCAACAATCAACGGCTCTGTGGGAGCAGCCCGTTCCTTCTTGGTCATTCTTTTCTTCTTGGCGGGGGCAGTAGCAGAGGCTTTAGGATGTTTTCTCTTCCTTGCTTCAGCCTCAGCAGTCCTGGTCTTCTTCAGTTCTGAAGCGGTTGACCTGGCCTTTGGCTTCGGGCCAGTCATGCTAGTTGGGAAGACAAGGGGATCTGCCTCCTGCCTTGGTGCTTTAGGTTCAGCTATAGCGGGCTTCTTCTGCTTCTTGGCAGCCATCCTGGGGTCGATGCCAGGACGCCCAAGGGCCTTGCGCTTCTCAGCCTCATTGTAGGCTTGCACACACCTATCAGCCAGGACCTTCATGCACTCACGAGAACCCTGAGCTTCTGCACGTTTCTTTAGAAAGGCTTCCTTGAGCTCGTGCAGCATAATCTTGAAATTCTTCACGTCTTGCACGCTGAGCTTGGCCATATGCTTCTTGAACTGAGATTTCTCAAAGTTAATCTTCTGCTTCAATTCAATAATGCGCTGGGCGATAGCTTACTCTGAAGCAATGGCGCCATGGAAGGCGACACTGAGGCCAATGGGTAGTTGGAGATCGCCGAAGCTGATGTTTGGCGTGTCAAACCATTCATCAATGAAGTTGTGAATGACTGTTACATCAAAGAGAGGCGGATCATTGAAGATTTCTGCTTCTTCTTTGCTCTTGATGAGTTGCTCAAGAGCGTCATCTGCAAGATCTTCATCACTTGACAGATCAATGGCATCATTGCGCAGAATGGCAGCAGCTATTAGCTCTTGGCCGGTGTGTGGCAGAGGCATCTTGACCTTCTGGGGCTTGGAGATGCGTGATAAATCTTCGGACTGCACACTATCTTCAAGAGGTGCAGTTGCCAGTGGCTTCGCTCGTGAGATTTTTGGTGAAGGGGCAGGCTTTGAAGCTTTAGGCTTCTTCAACTTCTTTGGCTTCGACGCTGCAGGCGCTTCATCTGATTCAGCGTCAGCTGCAGGCTCATTCACTGCAGTCCCTTGAACCAAGATATGGGTGATGAGGCCTTCAAGGTTGTAGAAAGGACCGACGACATTGGGTTCTGCATCTCGTGTGCCATCAGCCCTTGGAGCTGAGGGACCAGGGTTGAAGTCTAGTCCCAATGTCTTCTTGTTTTGCTTCGCTGAGTTCTGGGCAAACTGGAAGTTGCGCTTGAACAGAATGTCGTCACGACACCATAGTAGTGACGATGGGTGTGCATCAGCAGGCTGTGGCCCACGGACCATGCAGGGATAGAAGCCTTGTTCAATGGCTTCATCTCTGGACCTGGGTTGAAGATTCTTGTATAGGATGTCTCCCCACGGTCTCTTGATGGCATTTTTCTCAGCATATTCCTGGGTTACAAATCGGTATTTGAACCATTGTTCTGCCCAATATCTTCGAATCCATTGGATTCGGGTCTTGCGCTGATTGTAATCCTCTTCAGGATCTGTCTTGTACAGTTCTGAGAGGTCATCTGGCAGATCTCTAGATGTTTCTCCACGACGCTTTCTGCCACCCTTCCTTGCTGATTTCTCTGAAGCCATGAACTTTAAACTGAAAGGCTTCAACACGTTCAAAGGCTTCAAAGATTTTCGCTTGCTGGACAAACAGGAACTTGCTTCGGGAGAATTTATATGATGCTGTAAGAATTCTGCAAATGAATGCAGACTATGAGAACCAAGGGATTCTCCCACGGACATGTACCTGTGACAGCATTAAGGTGCGAGGGAAGGGGAAGAGGTCATATGCATTCTCAGAAGATTTTGAATATAAATCAGTTTAGAAGACATTGACCTCATCGTGCGAAGACATTCACTCATAGATAAGGAGTTGGTTCCAGATTTGTACGAATCCAGAGATCAGTACAAGTGAGGAATCTAACTACTTTGTGAAGCATAAGTGAATATACTAGGCATGTTATGAGATGCAGCATGAGAGAGATCTAACTTGTGTGAATAGAAACTGCTTGTGGTAGAAAGTGACAAAGCCATAGGATCAACGGTGCCGTAAAAAGGAAGTTTTATTTACCACACTAAGAACTGCTAGACGGAGTGGAAGATGAGGCCGAGCAGTTCGATCTTCCGTGCCCTAACTTGGCGACGGAGGACACCTACGGCGACGGCGGAGAGGACGATGTCTGCGGTCGGCGTGAAGATGGCGTCGGAGAGGTTGCGGCAGCGAAGCGCTTCGTCGCCGGCGTCGTCGAGGGCTAGCGGTGGCGCTAGGGTTCGTGCGAGAGTGGAAGAAAGAGATAATGACCGCCGTGAAGTGTGTATTTATAGGTACAGGGGCGGCACTGCGTTATTACACAGGTGCTCCTGGCGATTCGCATCCGAGGAACACGTGGCCATCATGCAGAATTTTGGGGTTTGTTCCACGTCCCACGCACGCCTGGATTGTCGGGTGGTCGTTCCTACTTCTCCGGGTTTCATGTGGAGGAATGAGCATTGAAAGTGGACTTAAGGTTTGTCTTTGTATCTTCTGCTGACAAGGACGCAGAGAAGACATTCAACAGTTTCAATAGAATGCATATGATTTGGAGAGATAGAGTTTGAGATAGATAGCATAGAGAGGTTAGGGTCCGATCACATTCACTTAGTTCAAAAGATTCAACAAGAAGACATAGCTATAAGTGAATGCTGTAGAGGACAGAACACTAGTATATATATAATCAACATAGTGAAGATAATCATGAATACATGTTGAGATTGAAGCCAAACCAAATGTGAAGACATAGCAAGGTAACGCCATGAGTGAAACACTTCAAAATAGAACATTTGGTGGTGGCGTTACCCACCGTATAGGAAGTATTAGACCCAGACACGGCGCACAATTATCGTGGCGCTCCGAAGTCAAATTCCACATTAATGTATTCACACTTAGAATGTATGTCTTCATTGATTGAAGATATACTTTACTTCGTGTGTTGCACATCTAAGTCATCAATATGCATAAGGGTTAGGATGTGTGCCTGATCACAGGACATTTGAGGATTCCAGGATATTTAGCTCACACCGTAACTTGCAGAATCTCCTCTCATCCAAGGGCTTGGTGAAGATATCTGCCAATTGCTCTTCAGTGTTGACGTGTATGATATCAATATCTTCCTTCACAACATGATCTCTGAGAAAGTGATGACGAATTTCAATGTGCTTTGTCTTCGAGTGCTGAACTGGGTTGTTGGTAATCTTGATGGCGCTTTCGTTGTCACAGTAGAGTGGCACTTGCTTCAGATGAATGCCATAGTCCTTGAGCGTTTGCTTCAACCACAGAAGCTGAGCGTAGCAAGATCCAGCAGCAATGTATTCAGATTCAGCAGTGGAGAGAGATACACAGTTCTGCTTCTTTGAAGACCAACATACAAGTGATCGTCCCAGAAAGTGACATGTGCCTGATGTAGACTTGCGATCAACTTTGTCACCAGCATAATCAACATCCGAGAATCCAACCAGATCAAACTCTGAGCCCTTTGGATACCATAATCCTAGAGTTGGGGTGTGAGCCAAATATCGAAGAATTCGCTTCACAGCTAAGTGATGCGACTCCTTTGGTGCCGCTTGGAATCGAGCACACATGCAAACACTAAGCATAATATCTGGCCTAGATGCACATAGATAAAGTAAAGAACCAATCATGGAGCGGTATACCTTTTGATCGAACTCTTTACCATTGTCGTCAGGACCCAGATGATGCTTGGCTGGCATTGGCGTCGTGAAGCCTTTGCAGTCTTGCATATCGAACTTCTTCAGGCAATCTTTGAGATACTTCTCTTGAGATATGAAGATGCCATTGCGTTGCTGTCGTATTTGAAGACCGAGAAAGAACTTCAGCTCTCCCATCATAGACATTTGATATTGCTCTTGCATCATATATCCAAACTCTTCACTGTACTTCTGATTGGTGCAGCCGAAGATAATGTCATCCACATATATTTGGCACACAAACAGTTCACCATCATATGTCTTCGTGAAGAGAGTGGGGTCGAGAGAACCAGGTATGAAGCCTTTGCTCTTCAGGAAGTATTTGAGTGTGTCATACCAGGCCCGAGGGGCTTGTTTGAGGCCATACAGTGCCTTGTTGAGCTTGTATACCATGTCAGGATGTTTTGGATCTTCAAAGCCAGGAGGTTGTGCAACATACACTTCTTATTCAATCTTGCCATTGAGGAAGGCGCTCTTCACATCCATTTGATAAACAAGTATGTTGTGATGATTTGCATAGGCCAGCAGTATGCGTATGGCTTCAAGTCTAGCCACAGGAGGAAATGTTTCATCGAAGTCAATGCCTTCCACTTGAGTATATCCTTGAGCAACGAGACGAGCTTTGTTTCTAACAACTTGACCATGCTCATCTTGCTTGTTGCGGTATATCCATTTGGTGCCTATTATGTTGTGCTTCCGAGGATCGGGACGCTTGACCAGTTCCCATACATTATTCAGCTCAAACTGTTGAAGCTCGTCTTGCATAGCTTGAATCCATTCAGGTTCCATGAAGGCTTCTTCAACTTTCTTGGGTTCTGTTATTGAGACGAATGCGAAGTGCCCACAAAAATTTGCTAGCTGAGTTGCCCTTGAACGAGTGAGTGGACCGGGTGCATTGATGCTATCAATTATTCTTTCAATCTGCACTTCATTGGCAACGCGAGGATGTACAGGGCGAAGATTTTGCTCTTGCTGATCATTGTCGTTGTTAGAAGGAATGTCTTCAAGCTGAGCATTGTCTTCATGTTGATCAGGTGCTGAGATGATAAGTTCTTCTTCAGGATGAGCTTTAGAAGGTATAATTTCTCCAGTTCCCATTAGCTTGATTGATTCACTGGATGGAACTTCATCTAGCACATTTGGCAGTTGCTCTCTTTGTGAACCGTTGGTCTCATCGAACCGCACATCCACTGTTTCAACCACTTTGTAATGAAAGAGATTGAAGACTCTGTAGGAGTGCGAATCCTTTCCATATCCAAGCATAAAACCCTCATTTGCTTTTGGTGCAAACTTTGAGGTGTGATGTGGGTCCTTGATCCAATACCTGGCGCCAAATACTCTGAAGTAACTGACATTTGGCTTCTTGCCAGTAAGGAGCTCATAAGATGTCTTGTTCAGAAGCTTGTGAAGATAAACACGATTGATTGTATGGCATGCAGTATCAATGGCTTCAGGCCAGAATTTTCTTGGAGTCTTGTATTCATCTAGCATTGTTCTGGCCATCTCAATGAGTGTTCTATTCTTGCGTTCGACGACCCCATTCTGCTGTGGCGTGTACGGGGCTGAGAATTCATGTGTGATTCCCAAGGTATCAAGATATGTATCAAGGCCAGTGTTCTTGAATTCAGTGCCATTGTCACTTCTGATATGCTTTATCTTGGCGCCATAGTTGTTCATTGCTCGATTGGCAAAGCGTCTGAAGACATCCTGCACTTCAGTCTTGTAAAGGATTATGTGCACCCAAGTATATCTAGAATAATCATCAACAATGACAAAGCCATAGAGACAAGCAGTAGTAGTAAGAGTTGAGTAATGAGTGGGACTGAAAAGATCCATGTGAAGCAGTTCGAAGGGTCGAGTAGTGGTCATGATTGTCTTCGAGGGATGTTTGGCCCTCGTCATCTTTCCTGCCTCACAGGCACCGCATAAGTGATCTTTCTTGAACTTGATGCCCTCGATGCCTATGACATGCTTCTTCTTTGCCAGGGTGTGGAGGTTCATCATGCCAGCATTCCCAAGCCTCCGATGCCAGAGCCAGCATTCTGAAGCTTTTGCTAGAAGACATACGGCAAGCTATGGTCCTGCTGAGAAATCTACCACGTACAAATCATCTTTTCGATACCCTTCAAATACTAGAGACTTGTCAGATTCCATTAGAACAAGGCAACGATATTTTCCAAATATTATGATCATGTTTAAATCGCAAAGCATTGAGACAGACATTAAGTTGAAGCCAAGGGATTCAACAAGCATGACTTTATCCATGTGTTGATCCCTTGAGATTGCAACTCTACCTAGACCCAATACCTTACTTTTACCAGTGTCAGCAAATGTGATGTGGCTCTTGTCGGATGGACGTAAGGTTGAGTCCATAAGAAGGCTTCTTTTGCCAGTCATGTGATTTGTACACCCACTATCAATAATCCATTCTGAAGACGCTGGTGTCGTACCCTATAGTGCAGTTAGGGGGATAGGCTTCACGAAGAGCATTGTGAAGCAAAAACATTTGACGAACCAGTGGGTTATGAAAGCTTAGATCCAGATTAGGACTAATAGGGAGAGTAGCAAGCGATTCAGGAACAAAGTACATAGTAAGACCATTCGGGCATTTGATCTTGCGCCCTACAAGATGTTTAAGGTCCCCAGCAATAGCGTCAGACGATTTTGGTTTTCTGCTGGAGACCCTTCCCTGCAAAAGAGAGTTAAGCTTTCTTAGCCACCCACATCTTCAAGGGTGGCTTAGAAGCAATAAGTCTAAGTGCAGCATCTGAGAACTTTGGCTTTGGATCCCTAGCAAACAGTCTTGCAGGCGGACAATAGTACTCATAAGAATAAGCAGAATAGTTCTTGGTCTTATGAACATGGCGGTTTGATGAACCGCTCTCATATTCATATGCCTGAGTATGGTTTCCCTGCAAAACATTTGCGTTAGTGCGACTCAGGTGAGTCCTCTGTTTGTATGAAGCCTTTGGACCGTATGAAGCCTTTGGTCTGAGGTTTGTCTTCTTCACGTGAGGTGTCATGATGACATTCACAGGAAGATTCTCTAGACACCTTTTCGGAACCCAGATCTTCTTCATAGGCGGTCCATTCCTGCAGTTAGTACCAATGTACCTGGCAAACACTTCACCACTCTAATTCTTAAACAGTTTATAGTTTGCATCAAAGGATTCATCAATGACAATGGGGTTAGCACAAGTGAACCCAGATAGAGTGGATGGATCTGCTGAAAATTCCTTTGCAGCAACCCATGTGGTTTTGGGGTACTGCTCAGGTTTCCAGTAAGAGCCATCAGCATTCATTTTCCTTACGAACCCAACACCCTCTTTCCTCGGGTTTCGGTTCAAAATCTGCTTTTTGAGGACATCACATAGTGTCTGATGCCCTTTAAGACTTTTGTACATCCCTGTTTCAAGCAATGTCTTCAACCTAGCATTCTCATCAGCAATAGCAGTGGAATCCTCAGCAGAGGGGTTAGTTCCCACATCAACAGTTGAAGATATTGCAACAGTAGCAGCAGTAGAACATTCAGCAACAGTAGTAGCATTATCACGCTCAATGCATTTAAGACATGGTGGTTCAAATCCTTCCTGAGCGGAGCTGATCTGTTCGGCGTGAAGTGACTCGTTTTCCTTTTGAAGATCTTCATGAGCCGCTCTCAATTTCTCAAGATCTTGCTTCCTTTGAAGATAATCATAGGAAAGCTTTTCATGAGTTGTTGAGAGAGTTTCATGACGACTTTCAAGTTCCTCATACTTAACATGAAGATTTTTCATGTCTTCAATTAAGGATTCAGATCGAGTCATTTCAGCACCTAACAGATCATCGCTTCTGTCTAACAGTTTTTGAATATGTTCCATAGATTTCTGTTGTTCAGTTGCAATTTTAGCAAGTGTTTTGTAGCTGGGTTTTGAACCACAATCAGAGTCATCGTCACTAGATGTTTGATAGTGAGTATTGCGTGTGTTTACCTTGGCACCACGTGCCATGAAGCAGTAGGTAGAAGCGGAGTAGTCCTTGTCATTTGCATCGGTGTCGGTGATGAAGTCATTGTCTTCAGTGTTGAAGATGGACTTGGCAACGTATGCTGTAGCCAGACTTGCGACGCCTGAATCGAACTCCTCCTTAGACTCCACCTCTGCCTCCTCAGAAGCGGACTCCTCTGAATCCATTTCCTTGCCAACAAACGCACGTGCCTTGCCAGATGAGCTCTTCTTGTGTGATGAAGACTTTGAGGAAGACTTGGAAGAAGACTTTGAGTATTTCTTCTTCTTCTTGTCGTCAGAGTCATATTCCTTGCTCTTCTTCTTCTTTTTGTTCTCATTGTCCCACTATGGACACTCAGAGATGAAGTGGCCAGGTTTCTTGCACTTGTGACATGTTTCTTCTTGTAGTCGTGAGCAGAAGCTTCATCATTCCTTGAGCTTGATCGGGAAGACTTTCTGAAACCTTTCTTCTTGGTGAATTTTTGGAACTTCTTCACAAGCATAGCAAGTTCCCTTCCAATGTCTTCAGGATCATCTGAACTGCTGTCAGATTCTTCTTCAGATGAGGAGACAGCTTTTGCCTTCAAGGCACAAGTTCGCCCATAGTTTGGACCATAGATATCTCTTTTCTCAGAAAGCTGAAACTCATGTGTGTTGAGCCTCTCAAGTATGTCAGACGGATCGAGTGTCTTGAAATCAGGACGTTCTTGAATCATCAGGGCTAGGGTGTCAAACGAACTATCAAGTGATCTCAGTAGTGTCTTGACGACTTCATGTTTGGTGATCTCAGTAGCGCCGAGGGCTTGAAGCTCATTTGTGATGTCAGTGAGTCGGTCAAATGTGAGCTGGACATTCTCATTGTCATTTCGCTTGAAGCGGTTGAAGAGGTTGCGAAGGACACTGATTCTCTGATCTCTCTGGGTTGAGACGCCTTCATTGACCTTGGAGAGCCAGTCCCAGACTAGCTTAGATGTTTCCAAAGCACTCACACGGCCATACTGTCGTTTGGTCAGATGACCACAGATGATATTCTTGGCAGTAGAGTCCAGTTGAACGAACTTCTTGACATCAGCAGCAGTGACACCTTCTCCAGCCTTGGGAACGCTGTTCTTGACGGCATACCATAGGTCAACGTCAATGGCTTCAAGATGCATGCGCATCTTATTCTTCCAGTAGGGATATTCAGTTCCATCGAAGACGGGGCACACAACGGAGACTTTAATTATCCCTGCAGTCGACATAGCTAAAACTCCAGGTGGTTAAACCGAATCACACAGAACAAGGGAGCACCTTGCTCTGATACCAATTGAAAGTGCGTTATATCGACTAGAGGGGGGGGGGTGAATAGGCGATTTTTATGAAAGTCTTCAAAACGTGGACGTTATGAAGACAAACGATAGAAATAAACCTATTACCCTGCAGCGGAAGGTAGACTACACTAGGCAAGCCATAGTCAAGTATTCAATAGAGTGAAAGCACAATGACTAATAGCAGCAATGTAGTAAGGATCAGGTAGGAAGATATTGTGAAGCCACACAGAACACACAGTCACTCAGTGAAGACAAAAGATAGTGCGAACATACAATGACTTCACAAGGAGTAACAGTAAGTAAAGGGAAGGGAAGATGAAACCAGTGACTCGCTGAAGACAATGATTTGTTGGACCAGTTCCAGTTGCTGTGACAACTGTACGTCTGGTTAGGGCGGCTAGGTATTTAAACCTTAGGACACACAGTCCCGGACACCCAGTCCTAAACATGCAGCTCAGGACACCCAGTCCTCACCGTATTCCCCTTGAGCTAAGGTCACACAGACCTCGCCCAATCACTCTGGTAAGTCTTCAAGGTAGACTCCCAAACCTTCACAGACTTCGTTCACCGGCAATCCACAATGTCTCTTGGATGCTCAGAACGCGACGCCTAACCGGCTAGAGGATGCACAATCCTCAAGTGTAATAAGTCTTCAGATCACACAGACAAGAAGACTTAAGTGATGCCTAATTCTCTTTGGCTCTGCGTGGTTAGGGCTTTATCCTCGCAAGGAATTCTCTCTCAAAGGCTTCGAGGTGGGTTGCTCTCAAACGACAAAAGTCGTACTCTGAATCTGAGCAGCCAACCGTTTATGGTTGTAGGGGGTGGGCTATTTATAGCCACTTGGCAACCCGACCTGATTTGTCCGAAATGACCCTGGGTCACTAAGGAACTGACACGTGTTCCAACGGTCAGATTTCAAACTCACACGGCAACTTTACTTGGGCTTCGAGCAAAGCTGACTTGCCCGACTCTGGACAAGATTTGCTCTCAAAGTCTTCACTCGAAGACATAGGTTTTGTTTAAGCATCACTTCGGTCATTCTGACTGGTTCTCTTGGACCCCACTTAACAGTACGGTGGTTCCTATGACTCAACACAGAAGAAAGAGAACTACGAAAGATCTAAGTCTTCGAGCTCCATAGGCTTCATGTGGTGTCTTCTCTTGTCATAGTCTTCAATGTGAGTATCTTCATATACCACCTTTGACTTCAATGTCTTCATACATTTTTAGGGGTCATCTCTGGTAGGAAAACCGAATTAATGAGGGACTTCTACCTGTGTTATCCTGCAATTCTCACAAACACATTAGTCCCTCAACTAGGTTTGTCTCAATACTCCAAAACCAACTAGGGTGGCACTAGATGCACTTATTACATCCCCCATAATGTGATACCAATTAAGGATAAACAAGAGGCAAATAAAAGGATCCAACAAGAGATAATTAATGGACTATTTAGAATTTTGAATTTCTCATGAGAAGACATACCACATAGCGACTAGATAATCTTGAAATATCAATACTAGATGGTATTACTCATGTACACACATATATAGGATTGTGAGGTGCACAAAGCACATCACTCCCCCATAATGGGATATTCCATTAATCTCTCACAAGAGCCAACTAAGAAAAGAACAAGATGCAAAAGGCTCAATGCATGACACACACGTACATGATGTGCAAACCAACACACACATACTTGATTGCTCAAGATAATCAAGTTGGAAGCACAACATATACAAACACATGCAAGGAACAAAACCAAACATGCAAAGGGGTAAGTAACTATCAATGTAAACACTTTAAGCACGAGTTACCGCATGGAGAAACATTGGATATAAGATAGAAACTTGATAATTTGAATAACTTGGCTTGAGACAATTAGAATGATTAAGTCCCCTTAATTCTTCATAAAGTAGCCAAGTCTCCAATGCCCTCCAACAACACCTATTGATCAAGTTTGAGCTTGTTGGTCCCCAACCAAGTTGGGTCCTAAGAGGTTAGTCACAATAGGCTTGGCTACCCAAATGGTTCTCTTCTTGACACCACTTTGAGTACCAACAACTTTGGCAAACACATTGCCAACCTTATCCTTACCAAGATAATAGATATCATCAATAATAATTGGGTTGGATAAGTTACCGCTAGTGCATGAAGAGGCGAGGTGACCTTTCTCACGACATAATTAGCAACGTCTACTCTTCACTTTCTTCTCACTTGATTTCTCAACTTGAGAAGCATTAGCTTGAGGATTCTTGGGAAGAGGACTTTCTTCAACTTGGGGTTGAGCATGAGATCGAACTTGTGGCCGCTTCCCTTGTTGCTTGTCACTAATGGCCTTCTTCTTCAATGGGCAAGATCTAACATGATGCCCTTATACTTTGCACTTGAAGCAAACAATCTTGGCTGAATTCTTGACTTTTTCTTGGCCCTTCTTTTTGTTCATCTTGGACTTCTTCTTCTTCTTGGAGTTGAATCCAAGTCCACCTTTGTCATTGGGGGATTTTTGCACACTCAAGATATTGTTGAGTGTGAATTTTCCTTCATGACTCTTTTCCAAGTCTTTCTTCAAAGAAGTGACTTGGGCCTTGAGCTCTTTGATTTCCTCTACATGGTTAGTCTCAACACAAGTACTAGAGGAAGTATAAGATTCATTGTTAGAGCAACAAGGCAAGGAAAGCAATTCATCACAAGACCAACATTGTGAGTAGATGAATTACAAGGACTAGCACATGGCAACATAGCATTTTGACTAGAAGTAGTGCTAGTATCCACATGAGGCTCACTAGATGTTACCTTAGCAATCATGGCCTCATGAGCTATCTTTAGCACATTATGGGATACTAGAAGATCATCATGAGAGCTTGAGAGCTTTTCATGACTTTCTTCCAATTTCCCATAATTGCTAGATAGCAACTCAAGTTGAGCCCGTAGCTCAACATTCTCCTTCAAAATGGATGCTTCACAAGTAATAGAGTTAGTAGCACAAGCATCATCATTAAGAACAAGAGGAGAGGACAACTTGGAAAGCTCTTTTAAATAAGAAGCTTCAAGTTGAGCATGAGACTCGATGAGTTTGATGAGCTCACCCTTAATGACCCTTGAGCCATTTTCGAGGTGCTCAAAATCCTCAAGGAGTCTAGTATGAGCAACTTCAAGCTTAGCATTTTTAGTTTCAAAATCATTGGCAACCACAAGAGCTCTATCACGAGATTCCCTCACTCTAGATAATTCTAGAGCAAAAGTCTCCTCAAGAGATTCCTTGATGGTTTGTTCAAGTTCAAGAGATTGAGAGAGGTCCGCAATCTCATTAGCGTAATCACGCTCATGACCTTCCATTTTATTAATGGTGACCTCATGCTCCTCAAGACGAGATTCCAACTCATCAATATATTTCTTGCCCTCGGTAGCAATAGACATGATTTCCATGAAGTTGGAACGAGCAATTTTATTCTTAAGAAGAGCTTTAAAAATCATTTCCCCCTTAATTTTTAAGGAGGCAATATCATCATTCTCTTCATCATAATCAACATCATCATCACTCTTGCCATCATCAATATCATGACAAGATATATTGGGATTCAAAGTGGGAGATACCTTTGAATCCTTGGCCATAAGGCAAAATGCAATAGATGATGATTTAGGATCCCTTGAAGCACCATCCAAGACCACATATTGTTCCATGGAGTGTTGGGTTTCCTCTACATTGTTAGCACAACAACTCGAGGAAATACATGCATTTTCATCATGGCAACACGATATAGCAAGCATATCATCATGAGATTTAGTCAAGCAATTTCTACATGATATGCAAGGACTATCAACACAAGCATGTGAAACATTTGGAGTGCTTGAAGTGCTAAAGTCCAAAGATGAAGCATTGCAATAAGAAAGTGATGAAGGATTATCAACAATGAGCCCACTATCATCATTGCAATGAACACCACTACTCACCATGTCATTACCTTGTGGCAAACCACACGTAGGTGAAGTAGAAGAAGTTGAGAACACAACACGGCCGGAGGTGGAGGGAGAACAATCATCCCCACAAAACTTGGACACGCCATATTTATCTTGAAGCTTTGTCCACAACTCATGAGCATCCCGGAACGACATGAGTTGAAATATAACTACATTGCTCAAAGCATCGAAAAGTGCATTAGAAGCTTGAGCATTGAGATAAGAATTTTTCTCATCCTCTAAAGATAATCTTAGGGGATCCTTTGGAGGAGAAAAACCCATATCTACAATTCGCCCTAAATTTGGGTCCATGACCCTAAAGAGATTAAGCATGCGAATTACCCAAACATCAAAATTTGTGCCATCGAAACTAAGAGTGTCAGAGAATCCTAATCCCCTAGTCGAAATCTTTACTCTCTAGGTGGTTAAGCCTAACAAAGATAGATGAGGCTCTGATACCAATTGAAAGATCGTGGATGTCGCCTAGAGGGGGGGTGAATAGGCGCTTTTAAAATAATTATGGTTTAGGCTTGAACAAATGTGGAATAAACCTAGCGGTTAATTTGTCAAGCACAAAACCTACAAAAACTAGGCTTACCTATGTGCACAAACAACTTATGCTAATCAAGATAAACAACTAGGTGATAGCAAGATATATGACAAGAAACAATATGGCTATCACAAGGTAAAGTGCATAAGTAAAGAGCTCGGGTAAGAGATAACCGAGGCACGCGGAGACGATGATGTATCCCGAAGTTCACACCCTTGCGGATTCTAATCTCTGTTTGGAGCGGTGTGGAGGCACAATGCTCCCCAAGAAGCCACTAGGGCCACTGTAATCTCCTCACGCCCTCGCACAATGCAAGATGCCGTGATTCCACTAAGGGACCCTTGAGGGCGGTCACCGAACCCGTACAAATGGCAACCCGTGGGGGTGGTCACCGAACCCGTAGACTTTGGCAACCCTTGGGGGCGGTCACCGGTACCCGTCAAATTGCTCAGGGCGATCTCCACAACCTAATTGGAGACCCCGACGCTTGCCCGGAGCTTTATACCACAATGATTGAGCTCCGAACACCACCAACCGTCTAGGGCGCCAAGGCACCCAAGAGGAACAAGCTCTAGGGTGCCCAAACACCCAAGAGTAATAAGCTTCTCAAACTTCACTTCCACGTATCACCGTGGAGAACTAAAACCGATGCACCAAATGCAATGGCAAGGGCACACGGAGTGCCGAAGTCATTCTCTCTCAAATCCCACCGAAGTAACTAATGCTCGGGAGGAAAATGAGAGGAAGAACAATAAGGAGAACACCAAGAACTCCAAGATCAAGATCCAAGGGGTTCCCCTCACATAGAGGAGAAAGTGATTGGTGGAAATGTGGATCTAGATCTCCTCTATCTTTTCCCTCAAAAACTAGCAAGAATCCATGGAGGGATTGAGAGTTAGCAAGCTCGAAGAAGGTCAACAATGGGGGAAGAACACGATCTCAAAGGATAAGGTTCATTGGGGAAGAAGACCCCCTTTTATAGGTGGGTAAAATCCAACCGTTATGCTCACAGCCCGCACCGAGCGGTACTACCGCTCCAAGGAGAGGTACTACCGCTAGGGCGGTAGTAGCCCTTCGAAACACAACAGCGAGGAGGCAAAAAAGCCAGTAGAACTGTCGGAGCAGTAGTACCGCTTGACCTCACGGTACTACCGCTAGGGGTAGCGGTACTACTGCTAAGGGTAGCGGTACTACTGCTTGCGAGCGGTACTAAAAAATTACATCCGTGCCTACCACCACTGGACTTGTGATGAGTTTTTGGTCCCGAGCGGAAGTAGCCGCGGTAGTATTGATCCAAGCGGTAGTACCGCTCCCAAGAGCGGTAGTACCGCTCCCAATAGCGGTAGTAAAAAATTACATCCGCTCCTGTCCGCGGTAGTACCGCTGCAGCCTTTTCAGAACACCAAAACTGACACAACTTCTGCAAACGGACTCCGAATTCTATGAAACCAAGTTTGTTGGAAAGCTAGCGACAAGGGCTAACACAATATTGAAATAAATATAAATAAGAAGCAAATTAGGAAAGGCCCATAAGAAAATGGTGAGAACCCTTCCTCGGATAAGACCGGCAAAACCTCCAACACCGAAAACATCATAGAAGACGCATGCGAACTCCGTTTTCGATGAACTCAAGCTTGTCATAAAGATGACCATAAGCTCTAAGACTCACAAAGAGAACCAAACAAGAACCAAGAAACATGATGCAAGGATGCAATTGTTTGAGCTCTCTACTAACGATACGATCAAGCCACCAACTTGAGAGCCCCCCTTGATAGTACGACGAACGATCCTATAACCCAGTCTCCCAACTACCACCACGAGACCGGTAAAATAGAAAGCCTATCAAGGGCAAACCTTTTCCTTGCACATGGTCCACTTGAGCTAGATGATGACGATCTTGAATCCCTCAAGTTGGACCACCTTTCTTGATTGCGTTGGCTTGATGAAGACTAGATGATTGCTCCCCCATACTCTACTATGGGTGAGCCACTCTTCGGCACATCTTCACAAGTCCATTGACACCTCAATGGATGGCAAGCTTCAAGAACTTGATCTCTTCGTGGTGCTCCACCTGAACTTGCACACGACAATCTTGATGACGATCACCACTTGATGTCATCCTTTCCGTGGGTTGTATGATATCTTCCTCTTGACGCAAGCCCATGGACACGTACCTAACCCCACATAGAACTCTCACATAGACCATGGGTTAGTACACAAAGTGCAATGGACAATGCTTACCATACCATGGGATCACTTGATCCCTCTCGGTACATCTTTTACGCTTTGTGAGTTGATCAACTTGATTCACTCTTGACATAGTCTTGATCAACCTTCAATATTTCCAACTCTCTTCGTTTGGATGATGTCATGAAGGTAAACATGAATGATCACACAATCTTCTTCTTCAAGACATGCTTGCAATAAGCTCAACACTCACATGACCAATCTTTGGATAATTCCTTAATAGCACCTTGGTCAACACATAAACTCCTTGAAACCAACACATGGATTTCAAGAAATGCCTATGGACAAATCCTTCAAATATAACTCAATGCAACCATTAGTCCATAGAGAATGTCATCAATTACCAAAACCACACATGGGGGCACCGCATGTCCTTTCACTATGACTTTGCTATGCTTAATGCTTGTCACTAGGGCCCGAGTGCCATGATTTCAGATCTGAACCTATTATGTTTTCATAAATATATGAGAGTTCTTGATCCTATCTTGCAAGTCTATAGTCACCTATTATGTGTTATGATCCGTTAACCCCGAAGTGATAATAATCGGGAGACTTACCGGTGATGAACGTAGTTTGAGGGTTCATGTATTCACTAAGTGTTAATGCTTTGGTCCGGTACTCTATTAAAAGGAGGCCTTAATATCCCTTAGTTTCCAATAGGACCCCGCTGCCACGGGAGGGTCGGACAAAAGATGTCATGCAAGTTCTTTTCCATAAGCACGTATGACTATATTCGAAATACATGCCTACATTACATTGATGAACTGGAGGTAGTTTTGTGTCACCCTAGGTTATGACTGTTACATGATCGATCGCATCCGGCATAATTCTCCATCACCGATCCAATGCCTCAGTAGTGCAGAACCGGGCAATAGCACCGGTTCGTAAGGCCCTTTAGTGCCGGTTCGGTAACCGACACTAAAGTGTGGGCACAAAAGGCCACCCCCCTTTAGTACCGGTTCAGCATGAACTGGTGCTAAAGGGCAACCACGTGGCACGAGCCAGCTCCGGGGGCAGGGAGCCCTTTAGTACCGGTTGGTGACACCAAACGGTATTAAAAGGTTGGGGGGTTTTGGGTTTATGATTTCTTTTTCATTTAATTTTGTGTTTTCCATTTAATTATTTTTCGTTTGCTGGTATTTTACGATACTACATATTGTACACGTTATGCATATATATATAAATAGAATTTCTAGTAGAACCGATCATATATATATATATATCATCGAATGTCTCACAACCACCATTAATTCACACATATATACACACATGTATATATATACAATTAGCTAGCTATATACAATTTCTCCTAATTGGTGCCTTCAGAGCCAGTGACATTAGCCTAATTGGTGCCTTCGGAGCACGATGACAATTGGAAGTGGTTGATGGGGGCGGTAGCGGGTAATAGTATTCTCCTTTGGGATCTATGACCTGGTCGAGAAAAAATCCCGCTATTTCCTCTTGAATTGCTTCTATGCGCTCCTCGGCTAGGAGCTGCTCCCGCACCTCTCTGAACTATTAAGAATGAGATCAATATGCATGTGTATTAATTGTGTGACTAGATATCGATAATGGTGTAAAAATTGTGAATAGTGTTCTGACAAACGTACCCAGTCCTGTCTTTGAGATCTGCTCCTTTCGGACGCCATCATGCGAATGTTCTCGCAAACGTAGTATGCACACAGATTATTCCCCGGCGCTTGCTTTAGGGCCTTTACGAGAATGGAATTTGATCAGATAATAATTAATCAAGCATGATAATTAAAGAGATGGCAGCTAGCTAGCTAGTACTACTTAATTACTTACCTTGGGTCGATACCATTTCAGCTTTCGTTTCCATTGGCCTGTAGTGACGCTGATGAACTTTGCCCAAGCCCTGCCCGCTGACAAAGAAAATGAATAAAGGGGTTATTAAATAGTTCATATCAGGAAATGACGAACTAAATAGGCCGAGATATAGTTAATAATGATTGAAATTACCTGTTGACTATCCCAAACAAGATGGTGTAGTCACTTTATTTTTTAAGTAGTGAGTCCAGTATTTCAACTGTTCCTTCATCAACTTTAATGATTAACAAGATCCAGTGAAATCTGCATGCACACACGTTTGCATGTCTTAATTAAGTGGGCATATGTAAGCAAAAACATGTAGCTAGCTAGTAGGCAAAAACAGAATTTGTAGTACAAGACAGTGTGACTCACTCGAAGTTGTAAGGAAGTAGTATATCTTCATTGGTATTGAGGCGCTTGAAGAACTCTAGCATGCTTTCCTCTACACTTTTTTCATAATATGCATCTAATTTCCATGTGTATTCATTAATGGTATTTGGGTCAATGAACCCAATGCCATAGCGTCCACCTTTTTTCATTTCATACATCTTCATCCTGCATAATACCACAGAAAAGAATATAGTGAGGATAATTACAGGTAATGATTGATCAAAATGATCACTACAGCTAGCTTGAGTCTTAAATTACAGAAAGAAATCACTTACAGACAATAGCAACTGACGATAGATTTGTCGAGTGCGTCTTGATTGTATAACTGAAATAGTTTTGAATACTCAACGGACACATCTTTCTCATGGAAGTAATGATCCTTCTTGACATTCACCATGAGGGACTCTCGATTGGAAATCTTGGTAATGTCCATGTACCATTGATGCAATTCATACATTCTCGTTGGGAGCTTCTTGACCTCGTCTGGCTCGACCAAAGGTTGGCCCCGGACATATTTCCGTTTTATTTCCTCCTCTCTAAGCAGAGACATGGGCTCAATAACGAGGAGTTGTCCAACAGTGATCACTAGTAGAAAAAGGGTCAAACGTGAAGCACATTAGTGCCGGTTTGATTTTGGCCCGGTACTAATGGTACCATTAGTGCCGGTTCGAATGGATTTGCATTAATGCCGGTTCATGTTGAACCTTTAGTACCGGTTCGTGGCACGAACCGGTACTAAAGGGGTGGTGGCAGGCTGGCGTCAGGCCGGGGCCCCACGATCACCTTTAGTACCGGTTCGTGGCACGAACCGGTACTAAAGGTCTAACCTTTAGTACTGGTTCGTGCCATGAATCGGTACTAAAGGGGTCTGACCTATAGTACCGGTTTGTGACACAAACCGGCACTATAGGGCAATTTTCAAACTCTACCCCCCGGTGTGTCGCCATTTCAGTTCTGAAAAAATCAAAAGAAAATGATAAAAACTTCAAAAAATAAAATCCTTCGAGAGGTAGTTATATTACTACATCTACTAGTTAGGAAAATTTAAAAACTACAATTTGGACATGTTTTGCAAAAAGTGTAGGGAAAATGTAAAACGTCTATAACTTTTGCATACGATGTCGGAAAAAAAGTATAATATATCAAAAAATTCAGCACGAAAATCCGCATCCGATGGAGACCGCCTATGGCCTGTTTGGAATTTTTTAGAAATCCTCAAATTCCAAAAGGAAAAAAAGATATGGTCAAATTTCAGTTTGTTTAAAATTTTTTGGTTAAATCTGGTCAAACTACTTATTCAAGAAGTATTAATGTTACTACATAATTATTCAAGAATATTAGTGTTACTAAATAATTATTTCAATTTTTTGAATTTTGGTCAAATATGGTCAAACTGTGGTCAAACTATGGTCAAACTTATTCAAGAAATATTAGCGTTACTAAATAATTACTGTTTTTTTGAATAATAGTTTCAAACTCAAATGGTGAAATGTGTGACTTCATGCTCAAGCTAAACTCCTGAGGGTTAATAGGATTGACATCTTACTATTGTCAGGAAAACAACAAGTGCAGACTCGGAAACGAAGGAGAATAGAACCCGAAAGTTAAGCGTGCTTGGGCTGGAGTAGTGAGAGGGATGGGTGACCGGTCGGGAAGTTAGATGATTTGGAATGTGAGTGATCCACACTTGAGCAGTTAAGAGAGGTGATTAGAGACTAAATCATCAAATAATTCAAAAAAATTAAAAATAAAAAAAATTCAAATTTTTTTTCCAAAATTTTCAAATTTTTTTTCAAAAAAAACCTTTAGTACCGGTGCCCCATACCAGGGCGTGAGCTCACGCCACGTGGTGGCACTTTAGGGCCGGTTCGTGATGATTTGGAATGAGTGATCCACACTTGAGCAGTTAAGAGAGGTGATTAGAGACTAAATCATCAAATAATTCAAAAAAATTAAAAATAAAAAAAATTCAATTTTTTTCCCAAAATTTTCAAAAAAAATTTCAAAAAAAAACCTTTAGTACCGGTTGGTAACACCAACCGGTACTAAAGGTGCCCCATACCAGGGCGCGAGCTCACGCCATGTGATGGCACTTTAGCACCGGTTCGTGATGCCGAACTGGTACTAAAGGGGGGGGGGGGCTTTAGTGCCCACCCTTTAGTGCCGGTTATGGAACCGGCACTAAAGGCCCTTACGAACCGGCGCTAAAGCTCCGTTTTCTACTAGTGGATCATGAGCCTTTCAGCCTGCTCAATATGCTCCTCGGTTATTACCACATCGCCCAGCCTGGGAACGTTAATGGTTTGCCCACAATAATATTGGGCGCGCGTACTCTCATGTGTTGTTGGCACAACAAGTGGGGGGATTGATTGCGCCGCCTGTTCTCCCAGCTGGGGAACGGTTTTACCGCTCCTTTTGCCAGCTGATTTGCTCGAGCTCAAGCTCGCCTCTTTCTGTAGACGTGCTCGATTTAACTTCCTGAGGTGGCTCTCATAGTCTGTGTCAACAGGCTTGGGAGCTGGTGGTCTAGCCATACGAATGAAGTGCTCAATCTTTTCCTCAGGAACTTTCTCCCTTGGCGGCGGTGGCGGTTTCGGTGCAAAATGAGCTTCCACCTCGGCCCTCTATATGGCTGCGTTTTTCTCCTCGGACTTGTCGTAAGGCCTCTGCAGAAGAGGCGTGAGGCTGCTTGGACCATATTGAAATGCTTGCCTCCGCCTGTACCTCCAGTACTACCTCGACTTGTACCGCTACACACCATAGCTGCGGCGGCTCTCTTCCGTGATTGCTAAGGCGGCGAAGACGGCTGATGTGGCTGAGTTGGAGGAGGAGGAGTGGCCTGAAGCTGTGCCGGACTTGGAGGAGGAGTGGCCTGACACTTTGCCGGACTTGGAGGAGGAGGAGTGGCCTGAAGCTGTGCCGGACTTGGAGGAGGAGTGGCCTGACGCTTTGCCGGACCTGGAGGAGGAGGAGTGGCCTGATGTGTTGGTGGACTTGGAGGAGCGGGAGTCTGCTGACTCGGTGGCGGACTTCGACGAGGAGTCGCCTGACGCGGTGTCGGTGGCCTTCGAAAGATGATGCAATCCTTTCTCCATAGGATGATACGATGGTTGGCCTCTCCCAGTGTGTGCTCCTCGTTACCTCCAGGAATGTCAAGCTCTAGCCCCGAATATTGGTCCACCACCTCATCAACCAAGACACGAGCATAGCCCGCTGGAATCGGGTTGCAATGGAAGGTTGCCTCGGGGGGATTTGTAAAAGCAATGGCGTCTGCCACCTTCATGGATATGTTCTTCATTTTGAAGTGTAGCTCGCAGTTAGTGTTCTCCATGATGTCATCCACTGGGTAGCTATCCAGCAATGCATCGCCCGGGGCGAAACCCATGCTGCTTCTCGGCATGGATGGGACGGTGCTATCCAATGCTGGATCATCCGCTAGCTGCTGAGACCCCCTTTGCTGGCTAAGTGAGTCGATCTACTCCTGCTGCCGCTGGAATTTGACTGCCAAGTCCACATGCGTTGATTCTAGGCCTTTAAGGCGTTCATAGTCCTGCTTCCTCTGCTCCTCCTCCATCTTCCTCTTCTTCTCCTCCACAATCTTCCTTCTCGCACGTTTTCTGTAGTCGGCGTTCCAGTCCGAAAACCCCTCATACCACAGAATAACGCCCTTGCGTCGTGTTCTTCCCGGGTGTTCAGGATTTCCCAGGGCACGCGTAAGCTCGTCGTTCTCTCTGTTGGGCTCGAACACCCCCGATTGAGCCTCTTCTATTGCAACAAGTATCTTATCTTCGGCTCCGTTCAGACATGCCTTCCTCGAAACTAAGCCTGTCTTCGGGTCCAACTCCCCCCCATGCACATAGAACCAAGTCCTTGTAACGCCCTCGATGCAGCTATATCTCCCACGTGTCGAAGCACGACTTAGAGGCATAACCGCATTGAAAGCAATGTCGCAAGTGAGGTAATCTTCACACAACCCATATAATACATAAGGGACAGAGGTACATAGTTGGCTTACAATCGCCACTTCACACAATACATGAATAAAGCATTACATCATCCAGATGCAATCAAGGTCCGACTACGGAACCAAAATAAAAGAAGACTACCCCAAAAGCTACACAGATCCCCGATCGACCCCAACTGGGCTCCACTACTGATCAACTAGAACGAAACAACACAAAGGACAAGATCTTCATCGAGCTCCTCCTTGAGCTTGGTTGCGTCATCTGCACGGTAACCTCGGCACCTGTAAGCTGGTTTTGGAAGTATCTGTGAGCCACGGGGACTCAGCAATCTCGCACCCTCGCGATCAAGACTATTTAAGCTTATGGGTAAGGTAAAAGGTATGAGGTGGAGCTGCAGCAAGCGACTAGCATATATGGTGGCTAAACATACGCAAATGAGAGCGAGAAGATAAGGCAAAGCACGACCGAGAAACTATGATCAAGAAGTGATCCTAGAACTACCTGCGTCAAGCATAACTCCAACACCGTGTTCACTTCCCGGACTTCGCCGGAAAGAGACCATCACGGTTACACACGCAGTTGACTCATTTTAATTAAGTTAAGGTTCAAGTTATCTACCACCGGACATTAACAAATTCCCATCCGCCCATAACCGCGGGCACGGCTTTCGAAAGTTCAAATCCCTGCAGGGGTGTCCCAACTTAGCCCATGATAAGCTCTCACGGTCAACGAAGGATATTCCTTCTAGCGGGAAGACCTGATCAGACTCGGAATCCCGATTACAAGACTTTTTGACAATGGTAAAACAAGTCCTGCAAGACCACCCGATGCGCTGACATCCCGATAGGAGCTGCACATATCTCGTTCTCAGGGCAACACCGGATAAGCAATCCGTACAATTAAAACCAGCCCTCGAGTTTCCCCAAGGTGGCGCTGCAAGGGGCTCTAGTTTGGACCAACACTTAGACAAGCACTGGCCCGGGGGGTTTAAAATAAAGATGACCCTTGGGCTGGCCTAACCCAAGGGAAAAAAGGCTAGGTGGCAAATGGTAAAACCAATGTTGGGCCTTGCTGGAGGAGTTTTATTCAAAGCGAACTGTCAAGGGGTTCCCATTATAACCCAACCGCGTAAGGAACGCAAAATTCGGGAATATAACACCGATATGACGGAAACTAGGGAGGCAAGAGTGGAACAAAACACCAGGCATAAGGCCGAGCCTTCCACCCTTTACCAAGTATATAGATGCATTAATTAAATAAGATATATCGTGATATCCCAACAAAATATCCATGTTCCAACATGGAACAAGCTTCAATCTTCACCTGCAACTAACAACGCTATAAGAGGGGCCGAGCAAAGCGGTAACATAGCCAAACAATGGTTTGCTAGGACAAGGTGGGTTAGAGGCTTGGTTTAACAATATGGGAGGCATGATAAGCAAGTGGTAGGTATCGCAGCATAGGCATAGCAAAAGAGCGAGCAACTAGCAAGCAAAGATAGAAGTGATTTCGAGGGTATGGTCATCTTGCCTGAGATCCCGCAAGGAAGAAGAACGAGTCCCTGAAGAAGACAAATGGACGTAGTCGAACGGGTCCTCACAAACGCGAAGTTACCAGAACCAACGCGAAGAAGCAAACACCGGAAAGAAGCACACAACATAGTAAACAACCAACACATGAACATGTTATGATATGCGGGATGCGGTATGCGATGCATATGCATGATTTGACAAGGAATGATTGAACCTGGCCTCAACTTGGAAATCCAAGTGTGCCACTGGAAAGGTGAGGCGAAATCGCTTGAAAACGATATAAAGAACGCCGGAATCGGAGTCATGGTTTGGAAATGGCAAGCAATTCAAATATAGCACCGGTCTGCGATATACAGCAAGTAGCCATCTAAATGCAACAAGATGGACATGCTACAACACTCAATCATGGCAACAAAATACATGGCAGGGATCCATTCATGATTCTTAACACAAGATGAACACTGAGCTACGGCCAACTCATCCATTAACAGGTTCAAACAAGCATGGCAAAAATGCATTTGGTAAACAGATTTCAGACTTAGTGAAATTAACACTTGTCTGGAATTTCAGATCAGGTAGCACATTTTGGAGCATGAAAACTATATGCTACAGGACCTGAACATGGCAAAGTAAAGCATGGCATGGAGCTACTCAAAGAGCTTAACAAAAGTCCCTTAGTGACCTTGAGCCAAAAGGGATCAGAAAATACATTTGCAAGCATGTGAACATGGCAAAAACATAATCAGATCACAGACTTAGTGAAAAACTGGAGCATGCAAATCAGATATTAAGTAAGCATGTTTACGAGCTCGATGCACTCACTACAGAGCAAGTCATGACAATCTAAGCATACCCCCACCAAGAATACACATTATGCAAGCTAGACATGGCAAGAACAATAACATAGCATGCACGGATCAACTACAACATCCTCGTCAAAATCGCTAACAAGTAGACAAACTGCCCAGATTCACGAAATGACAAAATTAGAGCTCGATTGAGTCAAGCTAGGGTGCTCCATTATTGCAAACAAAGACATGTATGGATAGAGCACTACAAGATTAACAAAACACCCTTACTGATCATCCTCAAAAGAGGCAAGGATCACTAGGAAACAACATGAACATATGGCATATTGATAAAAACAGATCAAGGACTTAGTGGAAATGCTAAGTCCTGAAATCAGCATTAACGAATGCTCCACTTTGCAAGCTTGTGCTAGTCACCACACACATCACAAAAATATATGGGTTGCACCTCTGGATAGCTGGCAAAGCATATAACAAAACACATGTAGAGCTCAGCGGCATATCATGCACACAATAATCATGGCAAAAATGACAAATATCTAATTGGAGCAGCAGATCTGACAATTATCTCAAATAGCATTCTTCCAAAAGCATTTCGGGCATCAAGATGAACTCAAATGAAAATGATGCAATGAGATGAAATGATGTGCTCTCTGAGGCGAACATTTTGATATGCTATATGCCCAAAACGGAGCTACAGATGCGGAGTTACGGCATGAACAAGAAGGCAAAATAATTAGGGTTTCGGGGAGAAGTCAACCGTGCAAAATCCTCAGATCCATATCTGGCGCGGATATCGAGGATCGACGGGTACTGTAGCTCGCCGGAGAGAGCTGCGGGCCTCGCCGGACTTGGGCGCGGCGGTTGGATCTGTGACACCCCAAAAATTTGGCCTTGTTTTAATGAATTAAAAATTCTACCGGGTATTAAAACTTTGAATATCCGAGCTCCATTTTGATTTTTAAATCCTTTCCTTCCCTGTTATGATGAGTTTTTCCCAAAGAGAAACTTTTCAAATATGTCATTGGACATATTTAATCTCTCAAGAGAAATTTTTCCTTATTTAATATAACTAATTAAATAATTAAGTTGCTTGATCTTTACTTTCTTGAAAATGGTTTTTCAAGGTTAAATGGCCATATTTGAACTACAACCATTTGATAAATTCACTTAAAATTCTCACAAAAATTTGGAGATGTCATGTAATGTTATTCAATAACTTTTGTGCAAAAACATCTTTATTTTATGAAATATTTTGAGCTCTACACTCAATTTTCCTTCTCTGGTCCATAGTGCAATTTGCACTACAACCCATTTAAATATTTCTTTCTAGCCTCCACCAAAATTATGGGATGATGGTAATGGCCTAATATTCCACATTATGCAAAAACCTTGTGCTGTCCTTTGAAAAATTTGAGTGAATCAACCTCATTTTCATTTTGGACCAACTTGATGGTTTGTACAGCAACCATATTTTTGCTTGCTCTTTAACCCTTGATTATTTCTCCTACTTGTAGTCCTCCATGTTAAACCCTTAAGTCCAGGAGCATGCACCTTTTGGATCATTTTTGGTTCATGAAATAATGCTATTTATTTCCTGTCCAGAATTGAAGTTTTGTAAAACTTGCACTAACAAGTTGCTGCATTTGACCAACTAACCCCACCACCCTCTTGTACATCTGAAGAGACCCCAATCTGAAAGTTTTGGCCACCCCAAGAGTTGCCTAGGTGCATGTGGCATTCTATCGAGCACCCTGTAGGCATGACCAGTTTTGACATGAGTTTTGGCATTTCACTGTGAGCTTGCACCTCTGATCAAACTAGCATGTCCACTAGACTCCCAGTTGCTACTAACCTCGATCTGGTAAACCCCAACCCCACCGGCGACCTGTAGCATGCCGCGGCATTGTGTCGAACATCTCCCGTGCGTGCACTGGACGCGCCCAGAGCGCGCGTATTGCACGATGCCGCGCCCGAGCCGACACGCTGCCCCCCTGGCTTTGGCCCACACGGCAGCACCTCGCCACGCACTCCCCGCCTCGCAGCATCGCGCCAAGCCACCCTGGCACGCTACAGTGCCGCCGCCAGGGAATTCTTGGCGGCACACCGGCGTCCGCAGTGGCTCCAGCCACGGGCAGCGCCGCCCAAGCCCCTCCCGCTCGCCACCTGGCCCCTGGAGCAGCGCGAGCTCATCCGCAGCCATGTCCACTAGCGCTCGTCGCCGCCACGATGCCCTGCAGCTACAGAAAGACGGTCGCCGACGAGCTCATCCGCGGCCGCCGCTGAACCGCCTCGACTCGCCTATATAAGGAGCCCCGAGCTCATCTCCGCACGCAGGCAGTCCCAAGCCACCTCCCGAGGACCCCCTTTGGCAGCCAATCGACCCGGGGAGGCCTCCTTCCTCATCTCCGGCGACTGCAGCCGCCGCCACTGCCCAGGCCCTGCCGGTGCCTCCAGAGCCTCCCCCTCTCCGTTCTCTTCGCCAGAAACCTCCTCATCCTCCCGTGAACCCTTCCCCCTAATAGATTTTGATCGGGAACCACCGCCGCCTCAATACCACTTTACCACCGAAGCTTCCCTCCGCCGCGGAGCTCGCCGCCGGTGATTTCCTCCACCTCCGACGACCCTACGACTACCGGAGTGACCACCTCGGCCCCCTGAATCCACTGGTGGCCTCAGCTTTCTGAACGGAGCCACCGTTCGCCGGCGATGATCGCCGTTGCCCCGCTCCACTCGGGCAGAGGAGGGAGACGATGCGGGCGACTGGTCAAACCTGACCAGTGGGCCAGGCGGGCCCACCGTCAGAGACCCAGCGCCGGTCCACATGGTTAAGTGGAGGCGTAAAGCCTCAAGTACGCCTCCTCTGCACCGAAAGCGTAATCTCGTTTGAAACGTTTTCTTTTTCTATTTTTTTAAACAGATTTGACCAAATCTTTGACTGGCTATAACTTTTTAAATATAACTCCAAATGAGTTGATTCTTTTTCCTACCTTCCTCAAATTTGGTCTAATTTATTTTAAGATTTATTTGAAAAAATTTCAAACAACTTTTTTGTACTGTTTTTGAAATGTGTGTTAATTCAAATATATTTTTAAATAGGATTTTGGGGAGAGAGAAGAAACTTTCAAAAGTTTTGGAGAGCACCTCACCCCTCCACAACTTAAAGGCAAGCATTCTGAACCCTGGCATAATGTTTTTGGTGTGTTATTTGACACGTTTATAACACCACCTTATTTCGAAGGACTTGTTATTTCATGTGACATGATCATTTGCATGGAAGCATGTTAGTGATTTCCTTGCTGTTGGGAATGAATAATATTGTGATGGTAATCATCCTCATGTGCCTTGCATGCATGCCGGAAAGGAATCCGGGAAAGCCTCGGCCTTGGGTAGGCGTGAGCTTGTCGCCGGTCCCCGTCGGGACGGTTATGTCCGGTATGGCATGGTAAGGTATATTGAGTGGTGATTTTGTTGATTGAAATATATTTGTTACAGGTCATGCAAGGAATTTATAAACCTCCTGAGTCGACCGTAGACCGAGTCTTGTTTCCAGTAACCCCCATACTTGCTATGTACTACCACTTGTCCCTGCCGCAGGTAGG